>NW_024719601.1:0-9729 GCF_018991925.1 Homarus americanus
ATATGTTATCTTTTGTGCAAAATATATGATATTTATATTCAAAATATTCCTGGTCTTACAAGGAATCCAGCAATGTCAATTATATTATCCTAACTTTAATCTGAGGTATTATTTAATACAAAATGTTAAAATTTAGTTTTTTCACCCAACCTTTCTCCTGAAGGGAGGATTGGTGGGGGGTGGGGGGGAGAGTTGGGACTGACCGTGCGGTTGGAAGAGGCAAAGGTGGGGGTACTTTGATTGACAGATAATTATCGTGAAGATTATTATTTTTATTAACTGAAGATATTTATTTAGCTCATAAAATTCATACAAATTACCGGTCAGAATATAATTTACATTGCTGGAATTCTTACAATTTGGTGATCATTTTTAATATAAACATCATATATTTTGCATTAGACATAAAATTTTTAGATAAAATGTTTAATCTGAGTAAGTATGTTATCTTTTGTGCAAAATATATGACATTTATATTCAAAATATTCCTGGTCTTACAAGGAATCCAGCAATGTCAATTATATTATCCTAACTTTAGTTTGAGGTATTATTTATTACTATACCTGGTTTCCCCCCAAAATTTCTCAGAGGGAAGAGCCAGCAGTGTAGTGTGAGAAGAGGGGGAGGGAGTCGTGTCCATTATTTGAATGGACATTAACTTGGCGACTGTATTTCTCTATTTCTCTTAGGTATTAATTGTGTGCATGTACCATCATAAAATTAAGATGTTATTTTTACTACAACATAGTTATGTGTCGTCAAAAAGTGGAGTTTGGGGATCGGCCTGGACTCCATTTCAATTAATCCCATATGTTATGTTATTCACTTTACGCGTTTCTTGCTTTCCGCGGTACCCTCCGGGTTACATTAACCGCGTAAAGTGAGATATATATATATATACATACATACATACATGCAGTCATGCGCCGGTTAATGTCCTAGATACGTTCTTGGAAACGTGACGTTAACCAAAATGGACGTTGTCCGATCATCACATAAACTTTGTATTTATACGAACGAGTATGTGGAATACAATATACGTACATATACACTTTTACTCTTAAATTACTACTGTAATGTGATACAGGTGATTAATTTTTATCTCTTGTGCAAAATACATGACGTTTATATTAAAATTATTCACTGTTTTACAAGTATTCCAGCAACGCCGGGCAGGTCAGGGAGAGGGAGGGAGGGAGGGAGGGAGGGAGCGAGCGATGGGGGCGTGGGGGGAGGGGAGGTAGTACGTTTGACAGTTGGCACAGGCCGAGGTCTAACGCTTTGCACTAAGGTCATTTATTTCTGTTACGTTTCTTTTAGTATGGTGTGTTCATGTAAATGGATGAAAATAAATGAAGAAATTTATGTAAATCTACCTAAAAATACAGTTGAAATTTTTTTATAAAATGTACTACAGTACTGTACACTAATGTACTACATTTTTTATATCTTGAGCAAAATATATGACGCTTATATTTAAATTAATCTCTGTCTTGCAAGGATATCAGCAATGCAAATTATATTATCCTAACTTTAGTCTGAGATATTATATAAAATAAACATAAAGAAATCACCAATCTTTTATCTTGGAACACGAGGAGGGTGGGAAGGTGGGGGAGGGGGCGGGAGGTGAGGTGACAGAGTGTCTGGCGTTTGTTTGTTTATTTATTTGAGATAAGATTTGACAGTTGGCGCTGAAGGCCTGCGTGTTTATTTATCATTACTTAAGAGTGACTAAGCTCTTCTCATAATTTGCCTCCCAAATGACCTGGGTGAATATAACTTACATTGCTGGGATTCTTGTAAGATAGTAATTTATTTAAATACCTGTATAAACAAGCTATATTTGCAATTCAATTTCAATTGTTTATTCCTTGATAGAGGAAGCGGGATCCTAGTGAAGTCACTTGGTACCTCTGTACCATAACACCAGAAGCAACTGAGCAGTGTCACAAGTATATATAGTACAGTACAGTCATCCTTTGGTTATCGCGCCTAATTGGGACCCCGCCGATAACGAAAGTACAGAACCTATGGGATTTATTCTAATTGGTTCCAGGCACCCAAGACCCAACCCCAAGTTTCCCATTTTACTACCATTTAGACCCACTAAATATATATATATAATGTTATGGTATATATCATAAGCACACATAGGCATGGCTAGGTTTATTACAAAGTGATGAAAAGGGTACGCTTAATACTGTAGTCCACAAAACATGTAGCTATGCTTTTTTATTTGGTCCCCCGTCATACGAGTCCGTTTTCTCTCACATCAGGACGCCTGAGTCCTCCGTTTTCTCTCTTAATCTTAGAGTGCACCAGAGACGTAGTTCTTCCTTAGTAATGCCACAGAATTTGAAATTGCAACCCCAATTGCAACTGGGGTTGCAATTGTTGAGGCAACTAGATATGTCTGATTACAGCAAATGTGTTATTGTCAATTTGTAGGTGAAAGATTTATCCTCAATAGATGTAGGTTAACATTACACTTGGAGGCAAATGCTTAAAAAAAGCCTAAGGAAGGAAGCATATTCCTTTAACACATAATATCTGACCAGTATGGGGAGGATCATCGTTCGGGCTAGGGGGTCTTGGAGGAAAGGTCCAGCAGCCACGGAAGCTTTTTTAAAAGTACGGCACGGATGTATATGCAATCGACGTTGTTCAGTCGGACGCAATCCCATTTACGACTGTATATATATATATATATATATATATATATATATATATATATATATATATATATATATATATATATATATATATATATATATATATATATATATATGCAAGTAAATCACTGTAGGTGCGCGTGATCTAGGTACAGTTTTACCCTGCTTAACGCGCTTTCACTTAACGCGTTTTCGCATATACGCGGTGCCTTGCCAAAGCTGAACTTTCACTTAACGCGGGTTTTTTCCACATATACGCGGTGAGTGTCCGAGACGCTATTTTTAGATTTGCCCCACCCGCCACCCTGCCTGACTGCCTGTTTTAGCTCATGAAATTCATACAAATTACCAGGCCAGAATATAATTTACATTGCTGGAATTCTTATAATTTGGTGATCATTTTGAATATAAACATCATATATTTTGCTTTAAACTTACAATTTTTAGATAAAAATTTTTCTCTAGGTAACTGTTATCTTTTGTCCAAAATATATGACATTTATATTCAAAATATTCCTGGTCTTACAAGGAATCCAGCAATGTCAATTATATTTTCCTAACTTTAGTTTGAGGTTATCCCACACATCTCCTTGGGACGGTTGGTGGGGGGTGGGGGGGAGGGAGGGACCAACCGACCATCTGTTACCGTGTGAAGAATTATTATTTTTTTTTATTAACTGAAGATATTTGTTTTAGCTCATAAAATTCATACAAATTACCCGGTCAGAATATAATTTACATTGCTGGAATTCTTATAATTTGGTGATCATTTTGAATATAAACATCATATATTTTGCTTTAAACTTACAATTTTTAGATAAAAATTTTTCTCTAGGTAACTATGGTATCTTTTGGGCAAAATATATGACATTTATATTCAAAATATTCCTGGTCTTACAAGGAATCCAGCAATGTCAATTATATTATCCTAACTTTAATCTGAGGTATTATTTAATACTAAATGTTAAAAACTCTGGAAGGGAGGATTGGTGGGGGGTGGGTTGGGACTGACCGCGCGGTTGGAAGAGGGGGGGAGGCAAGGTGGGGTACTTTGATTGACAGATAGTGTCGTGAAGATTATTTTTTTTTTATTAACTGAAGATATTTGTTTTAGCTCATAAAATTCATACAAATTACCCGGTCAGAATATAATTTACATTGCTGGAATTCTTATAATTTGGTGATCATTTTGAATATAAACATCATATATTTTGCTTTAAACTTACAATTTTTAGATAAAAAATTTTCTCTAGGTAACTGTTATCTTTTGTCCAAAATATATGACATTTATATTCAAAATATTCCTGGTCTTACAAGGAATCCAGCAATGTCAATTATATTTTCCTAACTTTAGTTTGAGGTTATCCCACACATCTCCTTGGGACGGTTGGTGGGGGGTGGGGGAGGGAGGGACCGACCGACCATCTGTTAGCCGGCTGTGTAGTGTGAGAGGGGGAGGGAGTTGAGTCCATTATTTGAATGGACATTAACTTGGTGACTGTATTTCTCTATTTCTCTTAAGTATTAATTGTGTGCATGTACCATCATAAAATTAAGATGTTATTTTTACTACAACATAGGTATGTGCCTTCAAAAAGTGGAGTTTGGGGGTCGGGCCGGTTTCTATTGGAATTAATCCCATATGTTCTGTTGTTCACTTAACGGGGATTTCACTTAACACGGGACCCTCTGGGTTCAATTGACCTCAATTGACCGCGTTAAGTGGGGTACAACTGCATAGTGTGTCCTGTCTACCTATTACTGTTGGCTTGATTGTTGAATTCTGGGAATTTCTTGAAAATCTGGCCTTTAATCCCGTAGACTTCAGCGGCTTGGATGACAGTCAGCTGGTGGAGATTCACGGTCAGGGTTGCTGGTGTGCAGTTTAAAGATGACGTCCTTGAAGAATTCGTGATAGCGTCTGGTGTTGACAAGAGTAACCACGGTCAATCACTAGAGAGGTAGTGGATGGTTAACTCGGTGAACTCGGAATTCACTGGTGTCGTCAGGCGATCCTGTGAGGTCACCAGGTTAATGCACCTTGGGGCTGGTAGACCTCTTGGAGTGATTGAGTATGACAGGTCAAGTAGTTGGCCTGTACCAGATGTAGCTGGGTTCACAAAGAATATACCACGCTCTGTTTTTACGCACTACAGAGACATTTATTTAAACAACTTGGGATGTATAAAAAGGCATTTCTCAACTGTGCCTTGGAACACAGGGTTGTACTGTAGCTGTATGGGTTGGTTGTTATTTGAGAAGAGACAAAAATGTACAGACAGCATCTCCACAACACTTGAGAGTTGGGAAGAGTGGGGTGTCTGACGTTGAGTCTTTGTAGTGATGGATACTCCCACACGGCAGGTGTAAACAAATGTACTGGGTCACGTCCACTTGAGGTGGGGACTCCAGTCATCTGCTTCACGTGGTGTTGCCACACTGCGTGCGTGCGTGCTTGCGTGCTTATAAAATAATAATAATAATTAACGGTCTATTGAAAGAGCATGGCAACAGGAAGGCTGAAAATATACAGTTACATAATTGGGGAATGTGTCTCGATTTACAAATAATATACAAGTAACATGAGTGATACAAATATGATATATATTAACTAGGTGGGGAGAAGATCAAACTACAGGGCATTTCAACATAGTGACAGTGCAAAAAGTAAGATTGACCGGGAGTGAACACACTGGTTGATTATAAGTTATTGATAATTTTTACAATGGTTGGGACTGGGCTGTTCTTATAGCTATCAGTTAGTGCTCGTATGGGCTGGATGCGGTTGTGGTGTCGAACAGTAATTCTCGGACGAGGGATCTCAGGTGGTAATAGGAGCCGGTGTCGAGGATGGTGTAGCAGCTTCTCACCAAATTTGCAGATGAGGTCGTGGTGATGGTCAGTGAGACCCAAGAGGGTCAGCGTGTCTAGCGCTTCTTGATATGGGGAGTAGGAATGGGAGAGAATAATTTTGAATGCCCTCTTTTGCACGTTTTCTAGGTGTTTACGTTGTGTGGTATTTAGGGAGGAAGACCAGGTAGGGGAGGCATAGGTGAGCTTGAGTCGGTGGAGGAGGTGGAGATGGAAACTGAGGATTTGACGACTTCACTGACGTGTGGTTTCCAATTTAGTTTGTTGTCTATGGTGACGCCGACGAATCTACAACCTGGAGTGTGTTGGGACCTAAAGTAATGGAAGGGGGTGGGACAATGTCAGAGGAGAGGTTGATGTGCATAACCATGGTCTTGGTAGCCCAGTTTAGGAGACTGTTCAATAAATCCTGAAGGGCGGTATTGTCGGGAGCAGAATTGTTGACACTGATCCCAATGGTGGAGTCGTCGACATATTTCCAGCGAGCAGGGGTTTATTTTAGGGGATCATTGATAAGCATAAGGAAGCATAGTGGTCCCATCTTGATGCCTTGGGGGACGCCACAGGTGAGTGACTGAAAGGTGGAGACAGCCCCTTGGGAGCGAACTGCTTGGCGTTGGTTACTGAGAAAGTCTGTAAGCCATGGTATAAGACTTCTTCGAAACCCGAGGTTGATAGCTATGTTGATGATTAAATTGTGGTCGACTAGGTTGAATGCCTTGGTGAAGTCAATGAAGGCGACAGCTACAGATGTTTTTCGTTTCTCCAGATGGCATTATATGTAGTCGAGAAAGCTGACAAGACAGTGAGTGGTGGAGGAAGTTTTCATATTACCAAATTGCTGAGGATCTACAGCGCCTGCAATATCAGCATAAGCCCAGTCAAACACAAAACTTTCACAGATTAAGCTGGGTATTGGGGCGATTGCAATGGGTCGTAGCTGATTTAAGGATTGGGCTGGTTAACTTGGGCACTGGTGACACATAAGAAGTTTTCCAGTCAGCTGGGCATCTGGCTTGGCTGAGGGAAGCATTGATGATGGAGCAGAGGGGTTTAGCAAGCTCCGGGGAGAACTCCTTGAAGAGTTTCATTGGTAAGCCAGTGGGGTTGGTGGAGCATTTTAACTTCAGTTTCTCCAGACATTTTGCTACTTCAAATTCTTCTCTTAAGTCAGTGGGAAAGGGGGCTGGTAGGTAAGCAGGGAGATTGGTTGTTTCAAGCCAGGGGAGCGTCTGGCATATAGTAGCGAAATGGTTATTTGATTGCTCAGCTGCGTCAACATTAGTGAGATGGCTAAGGAAGGGGAGGGGGTGTGTCTTATTGTTTAGTCCACAGAGTTCTTTAAGCTTACCATACCACTGACTGATGTCGGACTCCTTCAGGTGTTGCAATTTGGTTGGGTAGTGAGACTTCTTTGCTGTGCGTATTTTGCGGATGACTTGGTTGCGAAGGGACCTGTAGCGGATGTGGTCATTGAGGTAAAAGGCTCTGTCTTTCTGTTGCATAAGTCTTTTGATCCAAGGTGTGATCCAGGGCAAATCAGCTAGGTGAGATCTGACGTACTTCTCGGGGAAGAAGTGGTAGTGAGCTTCCGTAGTGGTGTTGGTGTAATTTATCCATTTGATGTCCACGTCATCCACACTAAGTACTTCAGTCCAGGGATGGTTAACTATCCACTGCCCAAAGATGCACACTGCAGAGTCAGTAATCGGACTGTAGGTCTTGATGTAGGGTCTCTGTACTTGAGTGCGAGTGGCAGCTGGGGACCAGAGCACTGATAGGTGTGTGCTACACCCTATAGGAGGCATTGGTTGTGGTGGTTGGTACTGGTCTGCAAAGTCGGTTAAGATAAGGTCAAGGGTATTTTGACCGTGTGTGGGAAAGTTCACAACTTGTGATAGTGACAGCTGGTCCTGGATATCAGTGGTGTCAATTTCATTGTAATCCCCACATAATACTAACTTGGCACATGGGTACCTAACTCTGAGGTGGTCTGAGGTGGTAATGAGATGATCGATAAGAGTGTCTCTGGTGGGTGAGTGAGGCGGATGATATGACACGCAGATTATGATGGAAGCATTGTGGCGCGGGTGGGCCCGTGGCACAACACGTATCCATAATGCTTCTACAGCTGCTGGGACTTGAACATCCAGGCGTGACGGGCGTAGGTCATCTTGACGGAAGAGGGCAATGCCCCCTCTGCGTCCATGTGAACGAAGGCGATGAAAGAGTTGATACCTTTCAATATGACACGTTTCAGGCACAATTTGCCAAGCCTCACATATAGCAACGACGTTCACAGGGATTGACCTGACTGTGGTTGCCAGCTCGTCAAACTTGTTAGCTAGGGAAGTGACGTTGGAGAGCAGTAAAGACTGGAGATAATACCGTATCTGTGGAACTTCAGTGTAATGGTATTGTCTGTCAAGGGTGGGTGTCTCTGGTACCCTAGTGGAGGTTATGGTCCTAATGGGTTTTTGTTTATGACGCCCCTGTCTACGGCTGCGCACATGGAATATGTTCAGTGACTTGAGTCACGCGATAACACTGTCATCAGGATAACCGTTCCCACACTTAAGAAGGTACAGAGAGTGTCGGGAGTAAATAATTGGTGGCCATCTGTTGATATTTGTTGTAGTGGACGGACGGAAGTGTTTGTCCCTGGTGGCCATAAACTCACTGGCGGCACTTTGAGGGCCACTGACACTGGTAGACATCTATTAATATTTGTCAGTCGTAAACACCATAAGTCCTTGTCTCTAGCGCTTATCATCTCGACATTGTATCCACGATACATGTACAGTGGTCCTTCGGCTAACGAGCGCCTCGGTTAACGAGAGTTCGGTTAACGAGTTACCTTCCATAAGATTCTTAACTTCGGTTAACGAGCAATCCCTCGATTAACGAGCAATCCCTCGATTAACGAGTTTCTTACGAGCCGACCTCAACATGTTTTCTCTTGCATTTGGCGGTCCACCAGCTGTAGTATTAGTCCGCCAATACAGTAATCGGTTCTAGGGCTTATATTCCTTACCATTTTAGTAAATATCAAGAAGTTTGCAGTATTCAATAATTTTAAAAGTTTAATATTAAATTTTTCAGTAATTTTAACATTTATTGAACATAATTGAAGGTAAAGAAACTAGTTTCTGGTGCGCCATCCAGCCTTGCAACACACCAAACAGGCGTTAGTCTCTCTCTCTTTTCAGTGGAGGTAACATCTTGCTTGAGACTCTCTTCAACTAAACGCTTTTTTTCTGTTTCCAAGCAAATAATTGGTCATTTTGAAATTTATTTAACATATTGACAATATATAATGCAGTGCAGTGTTGATTTAAAGAAATAATCTTGAATTACACCAAAAGAACTAAAATTTTATGGGTGAAATGGCACCATGGGGTGACTTCTCTTCTCCTTTCTCCTCCACCCCCATTCTAATTCCCATCATCATCATCATCATCATCATCATCCAGGAGCCTTCTATATACACACCTCAAAGTAAGTGTACTTTTCTACCCTTTTTGTTGAATTTAGGCAATTTTCGGTGAGCTGGAACCAATTACCGAAAAACCCATTGAAACCATGGTTTCGGTTAACGAGTTTTTCGGTTAACGAGCAACCTCCTAGAACGGATTGTGCTCGTTAACCGAGGGACCACTGTAAACACTGCGGTGGTCCTTGTCACTGGCACTTTGAAGGTGACCGACAAAGTGCCCACTATCTGGTATTACACTGCTGTGTTTTTGTGCTTTTCCTTGGGATGTACTATCGGAACACTGTTTGGCAATCAATCATTACAAGATCACTTGAATGTTTTGCTGAATATATCCCGGTGTAGTAAGGCTGGTAGGGTGTGCGCGTGTGCATGCGTGCGTGCGTTTTGAGCTTGCCAAGCACATTGTAGGATATGAAGAAGTTGATGAAGAGTTTGTTCAGGTAGTGAGGTGACATGCCAAGACACTTACACAGCACACACATTAACAGCACTACTAAACCATTGTCTTATAACATTTTACATTATAATTTCTATTTTAAAATTAATTGATACATGATGGCTTGACAGGGCCACATTTGCACTTAGACAACTGATCAATGAATAAACCAGGGAATATGGAGAGCATTTTACATTAGTGATGTCACAAAGCTTTGAAACTGCAACCACATAAATTATCACAACCTATAC
>NW_024719602.1:0-11715 GCF_018991925.1 Homarus americanus
TTTTTAAAACGATGGACGCCTTATGTGGTTATTGGCAAATCGAGTTGGCCGAAGAAGACCAGCATTTGACTACATTCATCACACCATATGGGAGATATCAGTATTGCAGAGGCCCCATGGGATTTGCCGCTACGGGTGATGCATTCTGTCAACGTGGTGACGCGGCCCTTCAAGGAGTCACGAATTGTGTCAAGGTGGTTGATGATATCTTACTCCATGACGAAGACTACTGTGCCCACCTCTCCCGGATATACGAAGTTCTCACCAGATGTCGAAAGTACGGGATTACCCTCAACGCTGACAAGTTTGTAGTCGCCGCACCATCAGTGAAATTCTGTGGGTACACTCTCTCAGCATCAGGTATCGCAGCTGACCCGGAGAAGTTAAGTGGAATCAGGGATTTTCCAACCCCTGCCAACCTGACAGACCTCCATTCTTTTTTGGGTCTGGTCAATCAGCTGGCTGAATTTACACCTGACATCTCCGCCGCAGCCCAGCCGTTACGCCCCCTGCTGAGCCCCAGGAGGACATTCCTGTGGACCCCAGATCATCAAGAGGCCTTCCAGCGAGTCAACCAGGCCCTCTTGAGTCCACCTGTCCTCGCCTGTTACGACCCAGCCCTACCCACCGTCCTCCAGACTGATGCCTCCAGACTCTACGGCGTTGGTTACGTCCTTCTGCAGGACCATGGCGGTGGACAACTCCGCTTAATTCAGTGTGGATCCCGGTTCCTGACCGACGCTGAGACCCGATATGCCACGATTGAGCTGGAGATGTTGGCTGTTGTCTGGGCGATGGCGAAGTGCCACTTCTACCTGATAGGACTTCAGCACTTCACCCTCTTCACGGATCATCGCCCTCTTATACCTATAATCAATCACTACTCTTTGGATGCAGTAGAGAATCCTCGCCTTCAACGTCTGAAAGAGAAGCTCTCGCCTTATCTCTTCACGGCTGTGTGGCGTGCCGGTAAGGTGTTGTGCATCCCGGATGCCCTGTCCCGCGCCCCTGTCAGTCGCCCCACCCAAGAGGACGAGATGTTGTGTTCTACAGCTGCTGCATCCCTCAAGTCAGTAGTTTCATTGAAGGCCTTCTTCACATCAGAAGAGTCTGCAGCACCGGATGCAGACAAGACCCTTGAAGATCTCCGCACTGCAGCCCGGGCCGACCCTTCCTACATCCGGCTCATCGACTGTGTGTCTCAGGGATTTCCATCTAACCGATACGAGCTTCATGAATCGCTACTCCCGTACTGGAAAATACGCGAGGACCTCTATTGTGACGGAGACCTCGTCTTGTATGGTCCACGAGTAGTTATTCCTGCTGCCCTACGCCGCCATACCTTGACCCGCCTTCACGACAGCTATCGAGGAGTGGAGGCCACCAAGCGACGGGCGAAGCAGACTGTATTTTGGCCCGGAATCGACGCGGACATTGCAAGTACCGTCCGTGCCTGTGAACCATGCCAGATTCTGCAACCTAGCCAGCAACAGGAACCTTTAATGTGCGACGACAACCCTTCAAGACCCTTCGAGTCTGTGTAGGCCGATTTCTTTGCAGTAGCAGAGAAGTCCTTCCTCGTCATTGCCGACTGATTGTCTGGATGGCCTGTTGTCGTCCCTTGTGGTAGTGATACAACGGCTATTGCTACCATCCGGAACTTCAGGCATTACTTCAGAGAAGTTGGTGTTCCCCTTCGCCTCAGGACTGATGGAGGACCCCAGTTCACCAGCCACGAGTTCCGGGACTTCATGGACCGTTGGGGAGTCCGTCATGTCGTGACCTCGCCCCACTACCCCCAGGCGAATGGACACGCTGAAGCTGCAGTCAAGACTGTGAAACACCTGATCCTTAAGGTGGCACCCTCAGGAAATATCGACTGCGAGGACTTCGATCGAGGTTTGTTGGAGTTACGCAACACCCCAAACTTCACCGGACGCTCCCCAGCCCAGGTTCTATACGGACATCATCTCAGGTCTTGTGTTCCTGCCCACCCGAAGTCTTTTTCTCAAGAGTGGCAGGCCAAGACTGAGGAATGTGACCGCCGTGCAGCAGAACGAGCCGCAGATGTCGCTACTCGGTACGACTGTCATGCCCGCCCCCTACCCAGGTTGAATATCGGCCAGCAGATCAGGATTCAAGATCCGGTATCTCACCGCTGGGACAAGGTTGGGGTTGTCATGGGTATTGGCCGGTCCAGGGACTACCAAGTGCGTCTTCCTAGTGGTAGAGTATGGTGGAGGAACCATCGTTTCCTCCGACCTGTGGAGCTGCCTAGTGTTGACCCTTCCCCAGTTGAGTCCCTTAATGTTGATGTCTCTAAAGTAAATCCATCCCCACCTTGTGTTTCTGCCCCAGTACTCTGCAGGTCCGAGCGACTCAGAAACAAAAGGTCCGCTCAAGATGAAACTATGAGCGTATAGGGGGGAGGGAGGTGTATGATATGGACACAAAGTAGTACCTTCAGCTGTGTATTATTATAATTATTATAATTATTATTATTATTATTATTATTATTATTATTATTATTATTATTATTATTATTATTATTATTGTTATGGTCCAGACACACCCTTTATTTTTTTTAGCCTTTTAAGACCTTTATAGGTCAGAGATACCCCCCCCCCCGACCCTGTTCGGTGTGGGGGAGACATGATGCATCAGCTGGCGAGTGTTCTTGTTATGAAACACTGCCAGAAGGAGACGGTACATTACCATAACAAATACCAGTAGAGTATAAACAGGAAATATTGCAAAAGATCTATCTTTGAAGGTAGGGTAGTCACTTACTCCTCAAACTTATTTGTGTTATTAATGGACTCTGACCTTTGACCTACAGTAATGACGTCACCAAAACAACCCCGTGACCTTTAGTGACTTTCAGTAATAGGATCACCACTAAATATAACCCCGTGACTTTTACTGACCTTGAATATTATTTCTTATTGGGCACCCCCCCCCCCCCTTACATCCTTGTGTAAGGTGAAGCGCAGAAGCGTTTACAGCGCCCAACAGGGAAGCATACTAAGTTCACGCTTGCCTTATGTCTCATGTTAAGGGCGTAGAAGCCTGAAGAGTCAAGGGCGTAGAAGCCTGAAGAGTCAATGGTTTATGTCTAAGCAAGTTATTGGAAGCTTCAACAACTTGTCCCTGAATACGAATTCGAAACTTTCGATTTACAGCAGGTACCTACTTTGCTGCTAGGTGAACAGGGACCAAGGGGGCTAGGAAGAGTGTCCAAACAACTTCCGACGGCCCGGAAATCGAACTCGTGATATCATGCTTGCGAGGCAAGAGCAGGACCGCTCTACCACCAGCGCCCCCACCTTGCGTAATGACGTCATCAAAAAACAACCACGTGACCTTTAGTGACCTTGAGTAATGACGTCACCAACAAACAACCCCCGTGACCTTGAGTAATATTACCACTAAAAATAACCCCGTGACCTTTAGTGACTTTCAGTAATAGGATCACCAAAATATTTCACTGGCTTAAACAAAGCTCCAGTGAACGTGAGGGTGAAATCAGCGTGACGATAAATCTTAAGCGTTTGTGGACGGTAACTATATAAAGAAAATAGCTAAATGAACAAATAAAGTAATGAGAACTGAAAGAATCGGTAATAATTGGTAAAGGAATATAATGAATAGAATAATTATAGACACGAGACAAGACACAATAAAAAGGGGGTAATAATAGCGTGTGGTGGTGGTGGTGATGGTGGTTCAATATGTAGTGGTGGTGGTGAAGTGGTGGTGGAAGATGTATTGGTGGTGGTGTAGTGGTGGTGAAGTGGTGGTGGTGGTAGTGGTGAAAGATGTAGTGGTGGTGGTGAAGTGGTGGTGGAAGATGTAGTGGTGGTAGTGAAGTGGTGGTGGAAGATGTATTGGTGGTGGTGTAGTGGTGGTGGTGAGTAAAATTGGTGGTGGTGGTAGTGGTGGAAGATGTAGTGGTGGTGGTGAGTGGTGGTGGAAGATGTAATTGGTGGTGAGTGAGTGGTGGTGGAAGATGTATTGGTGGTGGTGTAGTGGGGTGAGCTGAGAGTGGTGGGGTGTGAGTGGTGGTGGTGAGTGGTGGTGGTGAGTGGTGGTGGAGAGAGAGAGATGTCTTATTGGTGGTGGTGTGAGTGGTGGTGAAGTGGTGGTGAAGTGGTGGTGTGGTGGAGGTGGTGGAAGATGCAGTGGTGGTGGGGTGAGTGGTGGTGGAAGATGTAGTGGTGGTGGTGTAATGGTGGTGAAGTGGTGGTGGTGGTGGTGGTGAAGATGTAGTGGTGGTGGTGAGTGGTGGTGGAGAGATGTAGTGGCGGTGGTGGTGGTGGTGGAAGATGTAGTGGTGGTGGAAGATGTAGTGGTGGTGGAAGATGTGGTGGTGTTAGTATAGTGGTGGAAGATGTGGTGGTGAAGTGGTGGTAGTGGTAGTGATGAAAGATGTAGTGGTGGTGGTGAAGTGGTGGTGGAAGATGTAGTGGTGGTGGTGTAGTGGTGGTGAAGTGGTGGTGGAAGATGTAGTGGTGGTGAAGTAGTGGTGGTGGTGAAGTGGTGGTAGTGATGGTGGTGGTGAAGTGGTGGTGGAAGATGTAGTGGTGTGGTGGTGAAGTGGTGGTGGTGGAAGATGTAGTGGTGGTAGTATAGTGGTGGAAGATGTGGTGGTGGTGGTGGTAGTGGTAGTGGTGGAAGATGTAGTGGTGTGTGGCGGTGGTGGGGGATGAACCGGACCGTTGGGGGTGCACGAGACATGTAGTGTGGGGGTGCACGAGGCTTGTAGTGTGGAGGTGCACGAGGCATTTAGTGTGAGGGTGCACGAGGCTTGTAGTGTGGGGGTGCACGCAGCATGTAGTGTGGGGTGCACAGGGCATGTAGTGTGGGGGTGCACGGGTCTGTGTGGAGGTGCATGGGCTTGTAGTGTGGGGTGCACAGGGCTTGTGGTGTGGGGGTTTTGAGGCTTGTACTGTGGGTGTGCACAGGGCTGTGGTGTGGGTGTGCACAGGCTTTGTGGTGTGGGGTGCACAGGAGGGGCATGTGGTGTGGGGGTGCACAGGGCATGTGTATGGGGTGCACAGGGCTTGTAGTGTGGAGTGCACGCAGCATGTAGTGTGGAAGTGCACGAGGCATGTGGTGTGGGGTGCACGAGGCATGTGGTGTGGAGGTGCAGGGAGCTTGTGGTGTGGGGGTGCACAGGCTTGTAGTGTGGGGGGTGCAGGCTTGGCAAGGTGCACGCCTTTTTCTGGTGTATGAGGTGCACGCGGTTTTGTAGTGCAGAAGTGCACGCGGTTTGTAGTGTGGGGATACACGCGGTTTGTAGTGTGGGGTACACGCGGCTTGTGCAGGTACACGCGGTTTTGTAGTGTGGGGAGTGCTGAGTTTTTTTTAGTGTGGGGGCGCACGGGGCTTGTAGTGTAGGAGTGCACGCGGTTTGTAGTGTGGGGGTGCACGAGGTTTGTAGTGTGGAGGTGCACGAGGCTTGTAGTGTAGGGGTGCTCGCGGTTTGTAGTGTGGGGGTGCACGAGGTTTGTAGTGTGGAGGTGCACGAGGCTTGTAGTGTGGGGGTGCACGCAGTTTACCAAGTTTAAGCGTCTGACTACCTGCACCTCCCTGCTGTGTCACGACACCAACCAGCCCCCACCACAGTTCCCAGCAGTGAGCACGCCGGGGCAAGTGGAGGTGGGCGGGGGTGGAGGAAGTGAAAGAGCTGGAAGAGTAGGGAGGAGGAGAAGCAACGGGTAGCGGGAGGAAGAAGACGAGTAAGGGATGAAGGAGCAGGAAGGTGGAAGAGGAGGAACAGGAGCATGGAGGAGGAGGAGAAGCAGGGGGTGGAGGAGCAGGGGGTGGAGGAGCAAGGAGGAGGCGGAGCAGGGTGGTAAAAGAGGAGGAACATGGGCAAGGAAGAGCAGCAGCAGGGAAGAGGAGGAGGGGGAGCAAGGGTTAGCGGGAGGAATAGGACGAATAAGGGGTGGAGGAGCAGGGAGGTGGAAGAGGAGCAGAGAGGAGGAGGAGGAGAAGCAGGGGGTGGAGGAGTAGGAGGTAAGTGAACAGGGGAGAGGAGGAGGAAGAGCATGAGCAGGGAGATGGAGGAAGAAGAGTAAGGAGAGACGAATCCTGTTAAGTTGTATGGCTGTATAATGATTCTATAAAGTTGTATGGCTGTATAACGAATCCTATAAAGGTGTATGGCTGTATAACGATCCTATGTAAGGATGTATAACGGATCCTGTAAAGGCGTATGGCTGTATAACGAATCATCTGAGGATATATTATAAAGAATCCTACAAGACTTTATCGTGCCTCGCCTCTCGTTTTAACATAGTATATATACAGAAATATAATACGAGTCACTATAGCTACTTGTCCCAGACGTCAAGTTGGAGTGTACTGCACCCGACTTTACATCATCAATAAGAAATTTCCATGGAGTGTACTGCACCCGACTTTACATCATCAATAAGAAATTTCCATGGTACAGGGAGAAAAATATATATACGAAAACGATGGTGCGTATAAGTATGTGTGTATTGAAGTGCGTCTGTATAGATGCATGTGTGTATGTAGTACAGTGTGTGTGTGTGTGTGTATGTGTGTGTGTGTGTGTGTGTGTGTCAAGGAAGGCGTTTACTCGGCCCATCAGTCCCGTGTTAAGTTCTCACGCATCTCCAGAATTTGCTACCGCCAGTTCGCCCTCATAAAAATGCGAGACAAGTACCAATTTTCTGCTCAGCTGAATATGGAGCGAAAAATTATGCAAAAATTTCCTAACTCATATGATTTTAAGGGTCATTCGTTGTTTTGTGCCGGAGGAAGCTTAAGAGACGCCCCTGTGAAGCCCAGCATGTCGACTGATTGAGGAAAATATAATACACCCAATAACAGAAGACTCCATTAATATTCCGGAAACAATTGGGTTAAATTAAGAGTCACAATGTGCATGGTCACTTCACACGCCGGCACCAGACAATGTACGACGTATATAATGAAGGAGAGGATTTGTTCATAATTCACAATAACCTAACTATCCTACTACTACTAGCAATAATAATACTGCTAATAATAATAATAATAATAATAATAATAATAATAATTATAATAATAATAATAATAATAATAATAATAATAATAATAATAATAATAATAATAACAACTATAATAAATGACCATACCGATAGAGCAAATCTAAGAAATAATGTAATAAAACGAGCAAATGTCTTTAGTGATAATAATTTAAACAAAATTCTAAGGAAAAAAATGAAAAAGATTTTGTCAGTCGATCATAATTCGTCAAATCGTGAGATTTACGGAGCGTGAGAGACGAAGATTACGTATTCCGAAGAAAACGCAGGATGAAGGATGAGTGTGAGAGTTTTAAGGCCGTCGATAATATAAAGTTTTATTCCTTATTGTCCGTTCATACTCTTAACAGTTCGATCACTCATGGACACCAAAATATGAAAATTGAAGTTTAGTAAAATGAACATAAAAAAAATACGGACGTTGATTAAATTTCTCAATAAAAGTGAAAAATGTGGTTGAAGTAGACTCCAGCCTCATGATAAATGAAGAAATACAGGAATTAATAAAACCCAAGTCATTGTCCTCTCTGAGAACTCAAAAAAGTATTCCCTCGTTTCTCCCGGGAAAAGATCCTAGCTGGTGCCAGTGGCCCAGAAGATATTGCAAAATGCCCCGCGCTAGTGCGAATTCTATGCAGATATCCGTACCTAGCCCAATTCTCCATCTTTTTTCACCCCCATGTATTATCAATAAGGATGAAGGCGTTTGTTATCGCTTTGTCAAACGCCAAAAGATTTGTCACCATCAAAGGTCAAGTTAATCATCACTAAACTATAATATTTCACGGCGTGACATTATTCAGCAAAAGCGGTGGTCAATTATCTCACCTTCACTGCATGATATAAGGAAATCTTCCTCTGGTATTTTACTTAAGCTGGTGTTCCATTTCTTTTAAGGAAGATTTTGTTGCATTTCCCATAAATTAATTTATTCCTGTTAATAATAATAATAATAATAATAATAATAATACTACTACTACTACTACTAATAATAATAATAATTTTAACCGCAAAAAATATCCTTATGGCTTTGCTTAGGTTTGGTTAGGTTAGGTTAGGTTAGGTTAGGTTAGGTTAGGTTAGGTTTGGTTAGGTTAAGGTTGATAATCAGGAGACATGAGAAGTTATATTTAATGTGTTCCTCACCTATCGTGTTTACCTCGCAGATGAAAGACCCAGTAAACTTCTATCCATAGTTCAGTATTCCGCCAAAGATCAAAGGGAGAATTTAAGAGGTTCATAAATGTGGTGAATGTGACCTCCAATGACATATATATAAATGGCAGAAAAAATGGGTTACTGAAATGGGGGTAAAAATGGTGGAGTCGTTTTAAGAATTTCAATCTGTCTTTAAGTTATGGTCAATGACTAAACTTGTGATTTTAGGTATAGCTATTTGATTATTTTTTATTAATTAATTTTCTCTCTCTATTTGCATGTTGAATTGGTATGATTTACTGTGTCATAAACGAGAGAAAATGTATTTTAGTTCTAATACTTGAAAATCCTCTGGTGATGTAAGATATCTATTTCCAATGGTCATGTCCCATAATTTTCTGCGTTTGCGTCCTCACACCCACACACAGCTGGTTGCAAGATTTTGAAAATAACTTGAATCCTATTCCAGATAATTTTCAAGTGAATATATTATGTGGTCAATGTGATAATGTTTTCTTTTCATGATTCCTGAATATATCATATGATTAAGAGTTAGTTTCTTCCCACCCATTAGCCTGGCCAGCCAGAGCCAGGTGTTTTACACAAGGTCGTAAAGTTATTTACTGTGAGTTATGAAGCTCCAGTATTACGGGGGTGAAACTTGCTGAATGCGGAGGGGAAAAACCGCTCCTGTAGAAGGTCAGAAGAAGCACTGGCTGGAGGGTGAAGGCAGTAGAGGTAGACACAAGTTGAGATGGATCACCGCGGCGAGGAAGGACATGCATAAGCAAATGCTAAAGGAAAAATAAGAGCAAGACGCGCCTCACTACCCGAGCGGCCGATACCGATGAGGTGCGGGGTGAATAAGGAAAATGAAGCTAATAAAAGGCTGAAGATAAAAGAGGAAAGAAAAACTATAAATATAATGAAATTGGCATCAATCAAACCCCCCCCCCCCGAGTCCTCACATTCATCCCTGATTGGTCGTTCAACAGGTCTTCAATATTTAATCAATTCTTCTTTTCGTTCTACAAATTCTCACAAATCAACTGCTCACTTACCCTTCTGAAACAATGTCCGATAGCGAGTAAGTGTAAAATAACATATTGAACATCTAAATAAAGGAAACATTAGAACGATAATACAAAGCGTTATTAAGTGATGAGCGTCGTCGTCACATTTCATTTGGTGACCAATGATTATGACTCTTTAACTTCCCGGCCACCCCTCGCCAACCAATCACGTTCATTCTCAATAATTCTGCCAAGTTAATTTGATTTTAGTTTAGTGACTTGTGACCTATGACCTGAGGACTGTCACATCTGAGCACCTGTAAGGGATGAACACAACAGGTCACTTCGTCCGACAGGCATAATATACAGTAGCGTAATGTGGACACACGCACACACGCGCACACACGCGCACCTCCACTACCTCTCCCACTCCTTCCAGCACCTCTCCCACTCCTTCCAGCACCTCTCCCACGCCTCCCAACTCTTTTCCACGCCTCATGTGACTTTTTCAAGCCTCAGTTGACTGTTCCATGTCTTGCATTAATTTTCCACGCCCTCCAGTGTCTTCCACACCTCTCCAACCGGCCTTCGTGACCCCTCTGGCCTCCGTACCGCTCCCTAACCCTCTCACTCCTCCCTTCCCCTTTCCCTCACACATCACCCTCTCACCCCTCCCTCACACATCACCCTCTCACCCCTCCCTCGCACATCACCCTCTCTCCCCTCCCTCACACATCACCCTCTCTCCCCTCCCTCACACATCACCCTCTCACCCCTCCCTCATATCACCCATCTCACCCCTCCTCTTTTATCACCCTCTCCTTCCTCACTTCCTCTCTCACCCCTCTCACATCACCCTCTCTCACCCCTCCTCGCACATCACCCTCTCACCCCTCCCTCGCACATCACCCTCACCCCTCCCTCACATCACCCTCTCACCCCTCTCACTTGCATCCTCCTCTCCCCTCCCTCCATACCTCCTCACCCCTCCCTCGCACATCACCCTCTCACCCCTCCCTCGCACATCACCCTCTCTCCCTTCCCTCACACATCACCCTCTCACCCCTCCCTCACACATCACCCTCTTATCCGTCCCTCACCCTTACCCTCTCCTTCTCCCTTACCCTCCTTCTCTCACGCTCACAACGTGTTTCCTCTATCACCACCTTAATGAAATATACTGTGCGGTCTCTGGGGATAAACACCTAACGGTTTTGTTGTTCTCATTATATTGGTCGAATCAACTTACTGTTCATCATTCCTTGTACACCTGCACTGTCTATGCACCTGATGAATCACTACTTGTAAGACAATTTAAATGATAAGTCTGTCTCTATCTCTATAATTCCTAACCCTTCCACCTACATTATCTATACAGTACTTTTCACAGTTGGTGTGAATTTTCAGTTACATGATGTCATTAAAACATGACGCCTCGCTGAGCTCTGAAGCCCTCTTCATTATCCTGATCACCTGCCATGGTACTGCAGGTCCTGTCACTCTCAACATTTATATAATGCGTGTGTGTGTGTGTGTGTGTGTGTGTGTCTACCACTGAATCAGAGGCAGGTACAGTATATGTGAATAACTGGGTGAGAAGGACAACAGGAGGGAGGAGGCAGGGTGAGTTACGAGTTAAGTCTAGGATGGAGAAGGTTGGTGAAGGGAGCAAGCGAATGGACGGCAGGGAGGGAGGTAGGGTGGGGAAGGAAGAAGAGAGTGAAGGAGGGAGGAAGGCTTAGACTGAGATAGGAGGAGTGTGTTAAGAAGGAGTTAAGAAAGTTAGCTGCTATGGAAAATGGAGGACAATGACGATAAATAGGGAGGTGGAGGAGGAAGAAAAACAATAGGGCGAGGCTCAGATTTTAAAGAAACAATATAGTATGGCAGCCTTGGGTAATGAGGACATGACGTCACTTACCCAGACTGGTAGTACAAGAAGTTTCCCCAAGTAGTTCGTTTTGCTTTTCTATTCTCTCTGATGTTATTGACTACAAAATACATAATTATTTATTATCTTTGAAGTAATATAATTCTCACCTGTCTCACCAAGCTTCATAGTATTAACTTGTATTAACAGGTAATAACACCCGTGGAACATTAAGGCTTAGTTTATAAAATATTCACCAATTACTCTTATTCTTTAATCTGAAACTGATTTATGTCATTTAAAGTGGAACTTAAGCGGTAATGTCAAGGGGAGAATATGGTAAATGGGGTTGAAAAATACCTTAAAAAATCTGGATATGTTCAGCTACACGAACATAATACACAGCTTTAGTCTCTTCATTTTCTTTTAGAGTCAACCAAAGGTGGACTGAGGCTACACAATCTAGCCGGTCTATATGTCCTTATTTCATACGTCCTAGAAATACTAAACTGTCTTGCAATAGATCACACAAACCAACTACTGTCTGAGAAAAAAAATAACACCAGAGTACAGGTTAACTTTGGCCATACAGTCGAAAAAATACACTACGTTG
>NW_024719603.1:0-24641 GCF_018991925.1 Homarus americanus
TAGGGGACACCTGAGAGTGCTAGCGGTGTGGCGTGGAGTGCTTGAGGTACCTGGGAGTGTCAGAGGTGTACTAGGAATGCTGGTGAGTACCTGGGAGGTCAGAGGAGCACCTGGGAGGCTGCGGAGGTGTACCTGGGAGTGTCATAGGTGTACCTGGGAGTGTCAGAGGCACTGGGAGTGTGAGAAGGTACCTGGGAGTGTCGTGTACCTGGGAGTAAGCGGGAGGTGTACCTGGGAGCATCAGAGGTACTGGGAGTGCCAGAGGCCTGAAGTGTACCCAGGAGTGTCTGAGGTGTACCTGGGAGTGCTGGGTGGTGTGCCTGGGAGGTCAGAGGCACGGGAGGCCGAGGTGCCTGGAGTGTCTGAGGTACCTGGGAGTGCCTGAGGTGTACCTGGCAGTGTCTGAGGTGCACCTGGCAGTGTCTGAGGTGTACCTGGCAGTGTCTGGAGGTGTACCTGGCAGTGTCGAAGGTGAACCTGGAGCACAGCGTGGTACCTGGGACTTGTTAGAGGTGTATCAGGAGTGACAGAGGAGCACTGGAGTGCAGAGAACGGAAGAGTGTGAGAAGTGTACCTTGGAGTGTCTGGGGTGTACCAGGAGTGTCAAAGGTGTACCTGTGAGTGCTGGGGTGTACCAGGGAGTGTCAGTGAGTACCAGGAGGCCAGAGGTGTACCTGGGAGTGCTGGGAGGTGGGAGGCGAGGTGTACCTGGGAGTGTCAGAGGTGTACCTGGAAGCCAGAGGTGTACCTGGGAGAGAAGTGCATGGGAGTGCCGGAGGTAACTGGGAGTGTCGGAGGTACCTGGCAGTGCTCAGAGGTGTACCTGGGAGTGTCAGAGGTACTAGAATGTCAGTGGAGTACCTGGGAGGTTGGGAGGTACCTGGGAGTGTGAGAAGTGTACCGGGAGTGTCGAAGGTGTACCTGGGAGTGTCAAAGGTGTACCTGGGAGTGTCAGAGGTGCACCGGAGTGTCAGAGGCACCTGGGGGGTCAGAGGCACCTGGGAGTGACAGCGGTACCTGGGAGGCCGGTGTACCTGGGAGGCTGGAGAGATGTACCTGAGAGTAAGAAGGTGTATGTGGGAGGCCGGACGTGTACCTGGGAGGTCAGAGGTGTACCAGGGAATGTGAGCACCTGGGAGTGCTCAGAGGTGTACCTGGGAGGCAGAGGTGTACCTGGGAGGCCATAGGTACCTGGGAGGCTGCAGAGGTGTACCTGGGAGGGAGAAGGTACCAAGTGTCGGAGGTGTACCTGGGAGTGTCGGAGGTACCTGGGAGTGTCTGAGGCACTTGGGAGGTCAGAGGTACCTGGGAGGTCAGCGGTGTACCAAGGAGTGTCTGAGGTGTACCTGGGAGGCCAGAGGTGCCGGAGTGTCAGAGGCACTCTGGGAGTGTCAGAGGTGTTCCTGGAGAGTTCGAGGTACCTGGAGTGTCTGAGGTGTGACCTGGCAGTGTCCTGAGGTGCACCTGGCAGTGTCTGAGGTGTACCTGGCAGTGTCACGATGTGCACCTGGGAGTGTTGAAGGTGTACCTGGGACTCTGTTAGAGGTGTATCAGGGAGTGACAGAGGAGCACCCAGGAGGCTGCAGAGGTGCATTAGGAGTGTGAGAAGTGTACCTGGGAGTGTCTGGGGTGTACCTGTGAGTATCAAAGGTGTACCTGAGAGTGTGTGTACCAGGAGGCCACTGGAGTACCAGGAGTGTCAGAGGTGTACCTGGGAGGGTCAGAGGTACCTAGGAGGTCAGAGGTACCTGGGAGGTCAGAGGTGTATCTGGGAGCCGGACGTGTACCTGGGAGGTCAGAGGCCAGGGAATGTCAGTGAGTACCTGGGAGGTCAGAGGTGTACCTGGGAGGCAGAGGTGTGCCTTGGAGTGTCAGAGGTGTACCTGGGAGTGTCAGAGGTGACCTGAAGGTGTCAGAGGTGTAACTGGGAGTGTGGAGAAGTGTACCTGGGAGTCGGAGGTGTACCTTGGAGGTCGGAGGTGCACCTGGCAGTGTCAGAGGTGTACCTGGGAGTGTCAGAGGTGCACCAGGAATGTCAGTGAGACCTGGGAGGTCAGAGGTGTACCTGGGAGGCAGAGTGTACCTGATTGTCACAGGTACCTGGGAGTGCCAGAGGTACCTGGGAGGTGTGAGAAGGTACCTGGGAGGTTGGTACCTGGAGCAATGGAGGTGTACCTGGGAGGTAAGAAGGTACCTGGGAGCATCGGGAGGCACCTGGGAGGTAAGAAGTGTACCAGGGAGCTGGAGGTGCATTGGAGTGTCAGAGGTACCTGGGAGTGTAAGAAGGTACCTGGGAGGTCTGAGGTGTACCTGGAGTGCTCAGAGGTGTGCCTGGGAGCAGAGGTGCACTGGGAGGCCAGAGGTGTTCCTGGAGTGTCTGAGGTATCTGGGAGTGTCTGAGGTGTACCTGGCAGTGTCTGAGTGTACCTGGCAGCGTCTGAGGTGTACCTGCAGTGGCAGCGGTGTACCTGGGAGGCTGAAGGCACTGGGAGGTTAGAGGTGTATCAGGGAGTGACAGAGGAGCACCTAGGAGGCTCAGAGGTGTACCTCAGGAGGGAGAAGTGTACCTGGGAGTGTCTGGGGTGTACCTGGGAGTGCAGAGGTGTACCTGTGGGAGTGCAGGGGTGTACCAGGGAGTGTCAGTGGAGTACCAGGAGGTCAGAGGTGTACTGGGGAGGCCAGAGGTACTGGGAGGCCAGAGGTGTACCTGGGAGTGACAGCGGTGTACCTGGGAGTGTCAAAGGTGTACCTGGGAGTGTCAGAGATGTACCTGAGAGTGTTCGCGGTGTATGTGGGAGTGTCGGACGTGTACCTGGGAGTGTCAGAGGTGTACCAGGGAATGTCAGTGGAGTACCTGGAAGTGTTAGAGGTGTAACTGGGAGTGTCAGAGGTGTACCTGGGAGTGTCATAGGTGTACCTGGGAGTGTCAGAGGTGTACCTGGGAGTGTGAGAAGTGTACCTGGGAGTGTCGGAGGTGTACCTGGGAGTGTCGGAGGTGTACCTGGGAGTGTCAGAGGTGTACTTGGGAGTGTCAGAGGTGTACCTGGGAGTGTCAAGGAAATTAGAGTGTCTGAGGTGTACCTGGGAGTGTCAGAGGTGTGCCTGGGAGTGTCAGGGGTGCACTTGGGAGTGTCAGAGGTGCTCCTTGGAGTGTCTGAGGTGTACCTGGGAGTGTCTGAGGTGTACCTGGCAGTGTCTGAGGTGTACCTGGCAGTGTCTGAGGTGTACCTGGCGGTGTCAGCGGTGTACCTGGGAGTGTCAGCGGTGTACCTGGGACTTGTTAGAGGTGTATCAGGGAGTGACAGAGGAGTACCTAGGAGTGTCAGAGGTGTACCTAGGAGTGTGAGAAGTGTACCTTGGAGTGTCTGGGGCGTACCTGTGAGTGTCAAAGGTGTACCTGTGAGTGTCAGGGGTGTACCAGGGAGTGTCAGTGGAGTACCAGGAGTGTCAGGAGGTACCTGGGAGTGTCTGAGGTGTACCTGGGAGCGTCAGAGATGTACCTGGGAGCGTCACAGGTGTATCTGGGAGTGTTGGACGTGTTCCTGGGAGTGTCAGAGGTGTACCAGGGAATGTCAGTGGAGTACCTGTGAGTGTTAGAGGTGTATCTGGGAGTTTCAGAGGTGTACCTGGGAGGCTCAGAGGTGTACCTGGGAATGTCAGAGGTGTACCTGAGAGTGTCATAGGTGTACCTGGGAGTGTCGGAGGTGCACTTGCGAGTGTGAGAAGTGTACCTGGGAGAGTCTGGGGTGTACCTGGGAGTGTCTGGGGTGTACCAGGAATGGCAGTGGAGTACCTGGAGGTCAAAGAGTACCTGGGAGTGTCAGGAGGTACCTGGGAGTATCAGAGGTGTACCGGGGAGTGTCAAAGGTGTACCTGGGAGTGTCAGAGGTGTACATGGGGATTGTCAGAGGTGTACCTGGGAGTGTCAGAGGTGTACCTGGGAGTGACAGCGGTGTACCTTGGAGTGTCAGAGGTGTACCTGGGAGTGTCAGAGGTGTGCCTAGGAGTGTCAGAGGTGCACTTGGGAGTATCAGAGGTGCACCTTGGAGTGTCTGATGTGTACCTGGGAGTGTCTGAGGTGCACCTGGCAGTGTCTGAGGTGTACCTGGCAGTGTCTGAGGTGTAACTGGCAGTGTCAGCGGTGTACCTGGGAGTGTCAGCGGTGCACCTGGGAGTGTTAGAGGTGTATCAGGGAGAGACAAAGGAGTACCTAGGAGTGTCAGAGGTGTACCTGGGAGCGCTATAGGTGTACCTGGGAGTGTCAGAGGTGTACCTGGGAGTGTCAGAGGTGTACCTGGGAGTGTCAAAGGTGTACCTGGGAGTGTCAGAGATGTACCTCAGAGTGTTAGCGGTGTATCTGGGAGTGTCGGACGTATACCTGGGAGTGTCAGAGGTGTACCAGGGAATGTCAGTGGAGTACCTGGGAGTATCAGAGGTGTACCTGGGAGTGTCAGAGGAGTACCTGGGAGTGTCAGAGGTGTACATTGGAGTGTCAGACGTGTACCTGGGAATGTCGGAGGTGTACCTGGGAGTGTAAGAAGTGTACCTGGGAGTGTCGGAGGTGTAGATGGGAGTGTCGGAGGTGTACCTGGAAGTGTCAGAGGTGTATTTGGGAGTGTTAGAGGTGTACCTGGGAGTGTCAGCAGTGTACCTGGGAGTGTCTGCGGTGTACCTTGCAGTGTCTGAAGTGTACCTGGCAGTGTCAGCGGTGTACCTGGGAGTGTCAGTGGTGCACTTGGGAGTGTCAGAGGTGTACCAGGGAATGTCGGTGGAGTACCTGGGAGTGTCAAAGGTGTACCTGTGAGTGTCAGAGATGTACCTGAGAGTGTTAGCGGTGTATGTGGGAGTGTCGGACGTGTACCTGGGAGTGTCAGAGGTACTAGGGAATGTCAGTGAGTACCTGGGAGTGTCAGAGGGCCTGGGAGTGTCAGAGGTGTACCTGGGAGTGTCATAGGTGTACCTGGGAGTGCCGAGGTGTACCTGGGAGTATCAGAGGTGTACTTGGGAGTGTCAGAGGTGTACCTGGGAGGTCAGCTGCTACCCAGAGTGTCTGAGGTGTACCTGGGAGTGTCAGAGGTGTGCCTGGGAGTGTCAGAGGTGCACTTGGGAGTGTCAGAGGTGCTCCTGGAGTGTCTGAGGTGTACCTGGGAGTGTCTGAGGTGACCTGGCAGTGTCTGAGGTGTACCTGGCAGTGTCTGAGGTGTACCTGGCAGTGTCAGCGGTGTACCTGGGAGGCCGGGCGGTGTACCTGGGACTTGTTAGAGGTGTATCAGGAGTGACAGAGGAGTACCTGGGAGGTCAGAGGTGTACCAGAGTGTGAGAAGTGTACCTGAGTGTCTGGGGTGTACTCAGAGTGTCAAAGGTGTACCTGTGAGTGTCAGGGGTGTACCAGGAGTGCTTGGGGGAGACCAGGGAGGTCAGAGGACCTGGGAGGCTGGGAGAACTGGGAATATCAGGTGTACCAGGGAGTGTCAGAGGTGTACCTGGGAGTTCTCAGAGGTGAACCAAAGAGTGTCAGAGGAGCACCTGGGAGTCAGGTGGGAGACCGGAGGTGCCTGGGAGGCCGGGGTGTACCAGGGAGTGTCAGGGGTGTACCTGGGAGTATCACAGGAGTACCTGAAGGTGTCAGAGGTGTACCTGGCAGTGTCAGAGGTGTACCAGGAGTGTCAGTGAGCACCGGAGTCTCAAAGGTGTACCTGGGAGCATCGGAGGTACCTGGCAGTGTCTGAGGTGTACCTGGGAGTGTCAGAGGTGTGCCTGGGAGTGTCAGAGGTGCACTTGGGAGTGCATGAGGTGTACCTGGGAGTGTCTGAGGTGTACCTGGGAGTGTCGGAGGTGTACCTAGGAGTGCCACAGGTGTACCTGGGAGTGTCAGAGGTGTACGTGTGAGTGTCAGGGAGTGGTACCTGGCAGTGTCAGCAGTGTACCTGGGAGTGTCAGAGGTGCCTGGGAGTGTCTGAGGTGTACCTGGGAGTGTATGAGGTGTACCTGGGAGTGTCTGAGGTACCTGGGAGTGTCGGAGGTGTACCTAGAGTGTGAGAGGTGCACGTAGGAGTGTCTGAGGTGTACCTGGGAGTGTGAGAGGTGCACGTAGAGAGTCTGAGGTGTACCTGGGAGGTGAGAGGTACGTAGGGAGTGTCTGAGGTGTACCTGGGAGGAGAGGTGTACGTAGGAGGTCTGAGGTACCTGGGAGTGTGGAGAGGTGCATGCAGGAGGCTCTGAGGTGTACCTGGGAGTGTGAGAGGTGTACGTAGAGTGTCTGAGGTGTACCTGGGAGGGAGAGAGGTAATGTAGGGAGTGTCTGGAGGTACCTGGGAGGTGAGAGGTGTACGCAGGAGTGTCGAGGTGTACCTGGGAGTGTGAGAGGTACGTAGGGAGTGTCTGGAGGTGTACCTGGGAGTGTGGGAGAGGTACGTAGGAGTGTCTGAGGTGTACCTGGGAGTGTGAGAGGTGTACGTAGGAGTGTCTGAGGTGTACCTGCGAGTGTGAGAGGTGTAGGTAGGAGTGTCAGAGGTGTACCTGGCAGTGTCAGCAGTGTACCTGGGAGTGTCAGAGGTGTGCCTGGGAGCGTCTGAGGCACTGGGAGTGTAAGAGGTGTACCAGGGAGTGTCTGAGGTGTACCTGGGAGGCCAGTGGAGTACCGGAGTCTCAAAGGTGTACCTGGGAGTATCAGAGGTGTACCTGGGAATACCGGAGGTGAACCTGGGGAATGGGAGGTGTCCCTGGGACTGTCAGAGGTACCGAGGTCAGAGGTGCCTGGAAGTGTTTACCTGGGAGGTAGAGGTAACCTGGGAGTGCCGGAGGTGTACCTGGGAGTGTGAGAAGTGTACCTGGGAGCTGGGAGGTGACCTGGGAGCCGGAGGTGTACCTGGCAGTGTTGTACCTGGGAGTGTCAGAGGTGTTCCAGGGAATGTCAGGAGTACCTGGGAGTGTCAGAGGTGTACCTGGGAGTGTCAGAGGTGTACCTGGGAGTGTCGGAGGTGTACCTGGGAGGTGAGGAGGTACCTGGGCGTGTCTGGGCATGTACCTGGGAGTGTCAGAGGTGTACCTGGAAGTGTCAGGGTGTATTGGGAGTGTCAGTGAGCACCTGGATTGTCAGAAATGTACCTGGGAGGTGGAAGAGGTAACTGGGAGTGTCAGAGGTGTACCTGGGAGTGTCAGATGTGTACCTGGGAGTGTCGGTGGTGTACCTGGGAGGTAAGACGGTACCTGAGAGTGTCTGAGGTGTACCTGGGAGGTCAGAGAAGTACCAGGAGGGTCACAAGAGTACCTGGAGTGTGCGAGGTGTACCTTGGAGTGTGAGAGGTGTACCTAGGATGTCTGAGAACTGGGAGTGTCAGAGGTGTACCTAGGTATCGGGAGGTTACCTGGGAGTGTCGGAGTTGTACCTGGGAGTGTGGAGGCGGACCTGGGAGGTGTCAGAGGTGTACCTGGGAGACTAAGAAGCAACCGAGAGTCAGAGGAGTACTTGGGAATGTCAGAGGGATACCAGGGAGCTGCGGTGAAGTACCTGGGAGGCCTCAAAGGTGTACCTGGGAGTATCGGAGGTGTACCTGGGAATATCGGAGGTGTACCTGAATATGGAGGAGAGTGTCAGAGGTATACCTGGGAGTCTCAGAGGTGAACCAAAGAGGTCAGAGGAGTACCTGGGAGTGTCAGAGGTGTACCAGGAGTATCGGAGGTGTACCGGAGCACGGAGTGCACCTGGGAGTGTCAGAGGTGTACCTGGGAGCATCAGAGGTGTACCTGGGAGTGTCAGAGGTGTACCTGGGAGCACGGAGGTGCACCTGGGAGGCTGAGGTGTACCTGGGAGTGTCAGAGGTGTACCTGAGTATCGGAGGTGTGGCCTGGGGTGCACCTGGGAGGTCAGAGGTGTACCTGGGAGTATCAGAGGTACCTGAGTGTCAGAGGCACTAGGAGTGTAAGGGTTGTAACTGGGAGTGTCAGAGGTATATCTGGGAATTAGAGGTACCAGGAGTGTCAGTGGGAGCACCTGGGAGTCTCAAAGTTGTACCTGGGAGTATCAGAGGTGTACCTGGGAATATCGGAGGTACCTGGGAGGTCAGAGGTACCTGGGAGTGTCGGAGGTGTACCTGGGAGTGTCACAGGAGTTCGTGGGAGTGTCAGAGGTGTACCTGGCAGTGTCAGAGGTGTACCAGGAGTGTCAGTGAGTACCTGGGAGGTCAGAGGTGTATCTGGGAGTGTCAGAGGTGTACCAGGGAATGTCAGTGGAGTACCTGGGAGGTCAGAGGTGTACCAGGGAGTGTCAGAGGTGTACCTGGGAGTGTCAGAGATGTACCTGGGAGTGTCAGAGGTGTACCAGGGAGGTCAGAGGTGTACCTGGGAGTGTCGGAGGTGTACCAGGGAGTGTCAGAGGTGTACCTGGGAGTGTCAGAGGTGTACCTGGGAGTGTCAAGGGTGTACCAGGGAGTGTCAGTGGAGTACCTGGGAGTGTCAAAGGCGTGACTGGGAGTGTCGGAGGTACATGGAGTGTCAGAGGTGTACCTGGCAGTGTCATGGTGTACCTGGGAGTGTCAGAGAAGTACCAGGGAGGTCACAGGAGACCTGGGAGTGTGAGAGGTGGCTGGCAGTGTGAGAGGTGTAGTGGGAGTGTCTGAGGTGTACCTGGGAGTATCAAGTGAGAACCAGGAAGTAAAGAGGTGTACCTGGGAATGTCAGAGGTGTACCAGGGAGTGTCTGAGGTGTACCTGGGAGTGTCAGAGGTGTACCAGGGAGTGTCAGAGGAATACCTAGGAGTGTCAGAGGTGTACCTCTGAGTGTGAGAGGTGTACCTAGGAGTATCAGAGGTTTACCTGGGAATGTCTGAGGTATAACAGGGAGTGTCAGTGAAGTACCTGGGAGTCTCAAAGGTGTACCTGGGAGTGTCGGAGGCGGACCTGGGAGGCTGCAGAGGTGTACACATGAGGTGTACCGGGAGTGTCAGAGGTACCTGGGAATGTCTGAGGTATAACAGGGAGTGTCAGTGAAGTACCTGGGAGTCTCAGGTGTACCTGGGAGTATCACAGGCCTCGGAATATCGGAGGTGTACCTGGGAATATCGGAGGTGTACCTTGAGTGTCAGAGGTGTACCTGGGAGTCTCAGAGGTGAACCAGGTGTGTCAGAGGAGTACCTGGGAGTGTCAGAGGTGTACCAGGCAGTGTCAGTGGAGTACTTGGGAGTCTCAAAGGTGTACCTGGGAGCATCAGAGGTACCGGATTATCGAGGTGTACCTGGGAATATCGGAGGTGTACTCAGAGTGTCAGAGGTGTACCTGGGAGGTCAGAGGTGCACCTGAGTGTCAGAGGTGTATCTGGGATTGTCAGAGGTGTACCTGGGAGTGTCGGAGGTACCTGGAAGGTGGAGAAGTGTACCTGGGAGTGTCGGAGGTGTACTTGGGAGTGTCGGAGTGTACCTGGCAGTGTCAGCAGTGGTACCTGGGAGTGTCAGAGGTGTGCCTGGGAGTGTCTGAGGTGTACCTGGGAGTGTCTGAGGTGTACCTGGGAGGTCAGAGGTGTACCTGGGAGTGTCGGAGGTGCACGTGCGAGTGTGAGAAGTGTATCTGGGAGTGTCTGGGTACCTGGGAGTGTCTGGGGTGCACCTGGGAGTGCAGGGGTGTACCAGGAGTTCAGTGAGTACATGGGAGTGCAGTGGTGTACTGGGAGTGTCGGAGGTGGCCATGGAGTGTCGAGGTGTACCAGGCAGTGTCTGGGCTGTACCTGGGAGTGTCAGGAGGTACCTAGGAGGTCATCGGAGGTTTACCTGGGAGTGTCAGGGTGTGCCTGGGAGGCAGAGGTGCACTGGGAGTGTATGAGGAGGTACTGGGAGTGTCTGAGGTACCTGGGAGTGTCGGAGGTGACCTTAGAGTGGTCACAGGTACCTGGGAGGTCAGAGGTGTACGTGGAGTGTCAGAGGTGTACCTGGCAGTGTCAGCAGTGTACCTGGGAGTGTGAGGTGTGCCTGGGAGTCTGAGGTGTACCTGGGAGGTAAGTGAGGTGTCACTGGGGAGTCTGAGGTGTACCTGGGAGAGTCGGAGGTACCCAGGAGTGTGAGAGGTGCACGCGTAGGAGTGTCTGAGGTGGCCTGGGAGGCCTGAGGCATCTGGGAGGCCTGAGGTGTTCCTGGGAGGCTGGAGAAGTACCAGGAGTGTCACAGGAGCACGGTGGGAGGTGAGGGAGAAACCTGGGGAGAGGGAGAGGTGTACCCAGAGTGTGGGAGAGGCGTAATGTGTAGTGTCTGAGGTGTACCTGGGAGGTGAGGTACGCAGGAGTGTCTGAGGTACCTGGGAGCAGGGAGAGGTGTACGTGAGTGCCTGAGGTGCACCTGGGAGTGAGAGGTGTAGAGTGTCTTGGAGGTACCGAGTGTGAGAGGTGCATGTAGGAGGCCTGAGGTGGCCTGGGAGTGTGAGAGGTGTAATGTAGGAGTGCCTGGAGGTGTAATGGGAGGAGAGGTACGGGGAGTGCCCAGTGTACCTGGCAGTGTTGGGGCAGTGTACCTGGGAGGCCAGAGGTGTGCCTGGGAGTGTCTGAGGTGTACCTGGGAGTGTAAGAGGTGTACTGGGAGTGCCTGAGGTGCACCTGGGAGGCTGGGGGTGGAGTACCTGGGAGTCTCAAGCTGCACTGGGAGCATCAGGAGGTTGTGCTCAGAATATCGGAGGTGTACCTGGGAATATCGGAGGTGTCCCTGGGACTGTCAGAGGTGTACCTGGGGAGTGTCAGAGGTGTACCTGAAGTGTCAGGGGTGTACCTGGGAGCAACAGAGGTGTACCTGGGAGCAAGCGGAGGTGTACCTGGGAGTGTGAGAAGTGTACCTGGGAGTAAGCCGGGAGGTGTACCTGGGAGTGTCGGGATGTGTACCTGGCAGTGTCAGCGTGGTGTACCTGGGGAGAGGTCAGAGGTGTTCCAGGGAATGTCAGTGAGTACCTGGGAGTGTCAAAGGTGTACCTGGGAGTGTCAGAGGTGTACCTGGGGAGTGTCGGAGGTGTACCTGGGAGAGTGTGAGGAGCGGTGCCTGGGCGTGTCTGGGCATGTACCTGGGAGCAAGCCAGAGGTTTACCTGGAAGTCAGGGTGTATTGGAGTGTCAGTGAGCACCTGGGATTGTCAGAAATGTAACTGGGAGTGGAAGAGGTGTACCTGGGAGTGTCAGAGGTGTACCTGGGAGGTCAGGAGGTGTACCTGGGAGCAAGTCGGTGGTGTACCAGAGTAAGACGGGTACCTGGGGAGGTCTGAGGTGTACCTGGGAGCAAGCTGGGAGAAGTACCAGGGAGTGTCACAAGAGGCCTGGGAGTAAAAGTGAGGTGTACCTTGGAGGAGAGGTGTGCCTAGGGAGTGTCTGAGGTGTGGGAGGCTGGGAGGAAAAAATTTAGGAGTATTTGAGGTTTACCTGGGAGTGCCGGGAGTTGTACCTGGGAGTGTCGGAGGCGTGACCTGGGAGTGTCAGGTGGTGTACCTGGGAGCATCATAGTTGTACCTGGAGGCCGAGGAGTACTTTGGGAATGCCAGAGGTATACCAGGAGTGTCAGTGAAGTACCTGGGAGGTCTCACAGGTGTACCTGGGAGCATCGGAGGTGTACCTGGGAACACGGAGGTGTACCTGGGAATAAGGGGAGGTGCACCAGGGAGGCCAGAGGCATACCTGGGAGTCTCAGAGGCAAACCAAAGAGTGTCAGAGGAGTGGCCTGGGAGTGTCAGAGGTGTGTACCTGGGAGACGGGAGGTGTACTGGGAGTATCGGAGGTGCACTGGGAGTGTCAGGTGTACCTGGGAGTATCAGAGGTGTACCTGGGAGCAAGCCAGACATGCACCAGGAGCAGGGGTGCACTGGGAGTGTTGTGAGGCTCATTCTGGGAATGTCAGAGGTGTACCAGAGTGCTGGGAGTACTGGGAGTTCTCAAAGTTGTACCTGGGAGCATCAGAGGTACCAGAATATCGAGGTACCTGGAGTGGCCTGGAGGTACCTGGGGAGTGTCGGAGGTACTCCGGGAGGTCACAGGAGTCTGTGGAGTGGGGTCAGAGGTGCACCTGGCAGTGTCAGAGGTGTACCAGAGTGTCAGTGGAGCACACCTGGGAGTGTCAGAGGTGTATCTGGGAGGTCAGAGGTGCACCAGGGAATGCTGGGTGAGTACCTGGGAGTGTCAGAGGTGTACCAGGGAGTGTCAGAGGTGCACTCTGGGAGCAAGTCAGATGTGTAACTGGGAGTGTCAGAGGTACCAGGGAGGCCAGAGGTGTGGCCTGGGAGTGTCGGAGGTACCAGGAGTGTCAGAGTGTGTACCTGGGAGCAAGTCAGAGGTACCTGGGAGTCAAGGGTACCAGGGAGTGTCAGTGAGTACCTGGGAGTGTCAAAGGTGTGACTGGGAGTGTCGGAGGTGCACATGGAGTGTCAGAGGTGTACCTGGCAGCAAGCCAGCGGTGTACCTGGGAGGTCAGAGAAGCACCAGGAGTGCTCACAGAGTGGCCTGGGAGGTGGAGAGGTGTGGCTGCGGGAGGTGGGAGGTGCACGTGGGAGTGTCTGAGGTGTACCTGGGAGCATCAGGGGAGAAACCAGGTGTTAAAGAGGTGTACCTGGGGAATGTCAGAGGTACCAGGGAGCGTCTGAGGTGTACCTGGGAGTGTCAGAGGTGTACCAGGGAGGTCAGAGAATACCTAGGAGTGTCAGAGGTGTACCCAGAGTGCAGAGAGGTGTACCCAGGAGTATCAGAGGTTTACCTGGGAGTGGCAGAGTACCTGGGAAATGTCTGGAGGCATAACAGGAGTGTCAGTGAAGTACCTGGGAGTTCCCAAGGTGTACCTGGGGAGTGTCGGAGGTGACCTGGGAGTGTCAGAGGTGTACCTGGGAGTATCAGGAGGTGTACCTGGGAGGCCAGAGGTGCACCTGGGAATGTCTGAGGATAACAGGGAGTGTCAGTGAAGGCCTGGGAGTTCAAAGGTACCTGGGAGTATCACAGGTGTACCTGAACACGGAGGTACCTGGGAATATCGGAGGTGTACCTTGAGTGTCAGAGGTGTACTGGGAGTCTTAGAGGAAACCAGGGTGTGGCCAGAGAGTACCTGGGAGTGCCAGAGGTGTACCAGGCAGTGGTTGGGTGAGTACTTGGGAGCCCCAAGGTGTACCTGGGAGCACAGAGGTACCTGGGAACATTATCGGGAGGTACTGGGAATATCGGGAGGTGTCTCTTGGGACTGTCAGAGGTGTACCTGGGAGTGTCAGGCACTCTTGGAGGTCAGAGGTGTATTCTGGGATTGTCAGAGGTGGGAGCAAGCCGGGAGGTGTACCTGGGAGTGTGAGTATGTACCTGGGAGGCCAGAGGTGCACTTGGGAGCAATGGAGGTGCACCTGGCAGTGTCAGCAGTGCACCTGGGAGCACAGAGGTGTGCCTGGGAGTGTCTGAGGTGTACCTGGAGTGTCTGAGGTACCTGGGAGTGTCAGAGGTACCTGGGAGTGTCAGAGGTACCTGGGAGTGTCAGAGGTGTACCTGGGAGCAAGCCGGAGGTGTACGCAAGGGAGTGTGAGAAGTGTATCTGGGAGTGCTCTGGGGTGTGGCCTTGGGAGTGTCAGGGGTGTACCAGAGTTTCAGTGAGTACATGGGAGGCTGGGTGGTGTACCTGGGAGCCGGAGGTGTACACATGGAGTGTCAGAGGTGTAACAGGCAAAGCCAGAGGTGTACCTGGGAGCAAGCCAGGAGGTGTACTCTAGGAGCACGGGAGGCTGCCTGGGAGCAGTGGACACCTGGGAGGCCGGAGGGACCTGGGGAGTGCTGGGGAGGTGTACCTGGGAGCATCAGAGGTGTACCTGGGAGTGTCAGAGGAGTACCTGGGAATGACAGATGCATGCCAGGAGTGTCAGCATACCTGAGAGTCTCAAAGGTGTACCTGGGAGCATCGGAGGTGTACCTGGGAATATCGGAGTGTGTACCTGGGAATAAGGGAGGTGCAACAGGGAGCAAGTCAGAGGCATACCTGGGAGTCTCTCAGAGGTGAAACCAAAGAGTGTCAGAGGAGTAACGGGAGTGTCAAAGGTGTTACTGGGAGAAATGGAGGTGTACATGCGGAGTGCTGGGAGGTGTACCTGCAGTGTTGGGCGTGTACTGGTAAATGCGTTGTGAGGTGTGCTTGGGAGTAAGCCTGAGGTGTACTCTGGGAGTGTCAAAGGTGTAACTGGGAGTAAGCCGTGGAGGTGTACCTGGGAGGCCGAGGTGTACCAGGGAATGTCAGTGGAGTACCTGGGAATGTCAGAGGTGTACCTGAGAGTGCTCGAGGTGTACCTGGGAGTGTCAGAGCTGTACTTAGGAGTGTCAGAGGTGTACCTGGGAGTGTCACAAGGTGTACCTGGGAGGTCTGCGGTGTACCTGGAGCACAGAGGTGTGCCTGGGAGTGTCAGGAAGGCACTTGGGAGTGTCAGAGGTGCACCTTGGAGTGTCTGAGGTGTACCTGGGAGCAAGTCTGAGGTACCTGGCAATGTCTGGAGGTGTACCTGGCAGTGCCTGGAGGTGTACCTGGCAGTGTTGGGGCGGTGTACCTGGGAGAGTGTTGGGCGGCACACCTGGGAGTGTTAGGAGTTGTATCAGGGAGGACAGAGAGCACTCAGGGAGTGTCAGAGGTGTACCTGGAGGCCAGAGGAGTACCTAGGAATGTCAGAGGTGTACCTGGGAGTGTCAGAGGTGTACCTGGGAGTGTCAGAGATGTACCTGGGAGTGTGAGAGGTGTACCAGGAATGTCAGTGGGAAAACTTAGGGAGAGTGAGAGGTGTACTTGGAGAGTCGGAGGGTACCTGGGAGTTTCAGGTGTGCCAGGGAGTGTGAGTGAGTACCGGGAATGTCAGAGAAGTACCAGGGAGTGTCACATGAGTACCTGGGAGGTGAGGTGTACCTGGGAGGAGAGGTGTACCTAGGGAGTGTCTGGAGGTACCTGGGAGGTCAGAGGTGTACCTGGGAGTGTCTGAGGTGTACCTGAGAGTGTCTGAGGTACTGAGTGTCAGGGGAGAACCAGGGAGTGAAAGAGGTGTACCTGGGAGGTCGGGAGGGTACCAGGGAGTGTCTGAGGTGTACCTGGGAGCACAGAGATGTACGAGGAGTGTCAGAGGAATACCTAGGGAGGTCAGAGGTGTACCTGGGAGGCCAGAGGTGTACCTAGGAGTATCGGGGTTTACCTGGGAGGTCGGAGTTGTACCTAGGAGTGTCGGAGGTGTACCTGGGAGTGAGAAGTGTGCATGGGAGTGTCGAAGGTGTACCTGGGAGTGTCGGAGGTGTACCTGGGAGTGCAGAGGTGTCCCGGGAGTGTCTGGGGTGCACGGGAGGGCTCAGAGGTACCTGGGAGTGTCAGGGGTGTACCAGGAATGTCAGTGGAGTACCTGGGAGGCAGAGGTGTACCTGGGAGTGTCAGGAGGTGTACCTGGGAGGTCAGAAGTGTACCTGGGAGTGTCAGAGGCCTGGGAGTGTCGGAGGTGTACCTGGGAGTGTAAGAAGTGTACCTGGGAGCGTCGGAGGTGTACCTGGGAGTGTCGGAGATGTACCTGGGAGTGTCAAAGTTGTACTTAGGAGTGTCAGAGGTGTACCTGGGAGTGTCAGCGGTGTACCTGGGAGTGTCTGAGGTGTAACTGGGAGCAGTGGGAGGTGTGCCTAGGAGTGTCAGAGGTGACACTTGGGAGTGCTCAGAGGTGCACCTGGAGTGTCTGAGGTGTACCTGGGAGTGTCTGAGGTGTACCTGGCAGTGTCTGAGGTGTACCTGGCAGCAAGTTGAGGTGTACCTGGCAGTGTCAGCGGTGTACCTGAAAGTGTAAGCGGCCACCTGGGAGTAAGAGGTGCATCAGAGTGACAGGAGGAGCATGGAGTGTCAGGAGATGTACCTGGGAGGTCAGAGGTGTACCTGGAAGTGTCAGTGGTGTACCTGGGAGTGTCTGAGGTACCTGGGAGTGTCAGAGGAGGAGCTTAGGAGTGTCAGAGGTGCACCTTGGGAGTGTCAGAGGTGCACCTGGAGGTCCAAGGTGTACCTGGAGTGTTCGAGGTGTACCTGGCAGTGTCTGAGGTGTACCTGGCAGTGTCTGAGGTGTACCTGGCAGTGTCAGCGGTGTACCTGAAAGTGCTGGAAGTGCACACATGGGGGGTTAGAGGTGTATCAGGAGTGACAGAGAGTACCCAAGAGTGTCAGAGGTGTACCTGGGAGGCCAGAGGTGTACCTGGGAGTGTCAGAGATGTACCTGGGAGTGTCAGAGGTGTATCTGGGAGTGGACGAACTGGAGTGTCAGAGGTGTACCAGGGAATGTCATGGGAATGTCAGAGAAGCACTACAGGAGGTCACATGAGTACCTGGGAGTGTGGAGAGGTGTACCTGGGAGTGTGGGAGGCGTACCTAGAGTGTCTGAAGGCACCTGTGAGTGCCAGGAGGTACCTGGAGTGTCTGAGGTGTACCTGGGAGTGTCTGAGGTGCACCTGGGAGGCTCAGGGAGAACCAGGAGTGGAAAAGAGGTACCTGGGAGGCCAGAGGTGCACCAGGGAGTGTCTGAGGTACCTGGGAGTGTCAGAGATGCACGAGGGAGTGTCAGGAGGAATACCCAGGAGGTCAGAGGCACCTGGGAGGTCAGAGGTGTACCTAGGAGTAGCGGGAGGCTCATCTGGAGTGTCGGAGCTGTAACGGGAGTGTCGGAGTGCGTAATCTGGCAGTGTCACCAGTGTGTACCTGGGAGTGCTCAGAGGTGTGCCTGGGAGTGTCTGAGGTGTACCTGGGAGTGTCTGAGGTGCACCTGGGAGGCCAGAGGTGCACCTGGGGAGTGTCAGAGGTGTACCTGGGAGTGTCGGTGGTGTACTTGCGAGTGTGAGTAGGGCTGCACTGGGAGTGTCTGGGGTGTACCTGGGAGGCTGGGGGTGTACATGGAGGCCTGAAGTGTACCTGGCAGGCTCAAGTGGTGTACCTGGGAGGTCAGAGGTGTACTCTAGGAGCATCAGAGGCTCACCTGGGAGTGGCGGGAGGCACCTGGGAGGCCGGAGGCGGACCTGGGAGTGTCAGGAGGTGTACCTGGGAGCATCAGAGGTGTACCTGGGAGTGTCAGAGGAGCACCTGGGAATGTCAGGGGAGGTATACCCAGGGAGGCTCAGTGAAGCACCTGGGAGGCCCCAAAGGTACCTTGGAGTATCGGAGGTGTACCTGGGAATACTGGAGGTGTACTGGGAATATGGGAGGTGTACCAGGAGGCTCAGAGGTATACCTGGGAGTCTCAGAGGAACTAAAGAGGTCAGAGGAGGCCTGGGAGGCCAGAGGTGTACCTGGGAGTCAAGGGTGCACCAGGGAGGTCAGTGGACACCTGGGGAGGCCAAAGGTGTAACTGGGAGGTCGGAGGTGTACATGGAGTGTCAGGAGGTGTGTAATCTGGCAGCGTGTACCTGGCAGTGTCAGAGGTGCCTGGGAGTGTCTGGAGGTGTACCTGGGAGGCCAAAGGTGTAACTGGGAGTGTCGGAGGTGTACCTAGGAGTGTCAGAGGTGTACTCAGGGAATGTCAGTGGAGTACCTGGGAATGTCAGAGGTGTATCTGGGAGGTCAGAGGTGCACCCTCGGAGGCCTCAGAGCTGTACTTAGGAGGCCGGGAGGTGCACCTGGGAGGGGTCAGCGGTGTACCTGGGAGTGTCTGGAGGTGAACCTGGGAGGCTGTGAGGTGTGCCTGGCAGTAAGTCAAAGGTGCACTTGGGAGTGCCAGAGGTGCACCTGGAGTGTCTGAGGTGTACCTGGGAGTGTCTGGAGGTGTACTGGCAGTGCTGCAGGTGTACCTGGCAGTGAGTCTGCCTGGAGGTGTACTCTGAGCAGTGTCATGGTGTACCTGAGAGTGTCAGCGGTACACCTGGGAGTGTTAGAATTGCATCAGGGAGGACAGAGAGTTCTAGGGAGGCTGGGAGGTGTACCTGGGAGTGTCAGAGGTGTGTATCTGGGAGGCCAGATGTACCTGGGAGTGTGAGGAGGTGTACCAGGAATGTCAGTGGAAAACTTAGGAGAGTGGGAGGTAAAAACCTGGGAGGTCGGAGGTGTACCTGGAGTCTACTTGCAATAGGAGGCCAGTGGAGTACCTGGGAATGGGTCAGAGAAGCTACCCAGGGAGGGGTCACATGAGTACCTGGGAGTGTGGAGAGGTGTACCTGGGAGTGTGAGAGGCACTTAGGAGTGTCTGAGGTGTACCTGGGAGTGTCAGGAGGTGTACCTGGGAGTGTCTGAGGTGTACCTGGGAGTGTCTGGAGGTGTGTACCTCGGAGTGTCAGGGGAGAACTAGGAGGGAAGTGAGGTGTACCTGGAGGCCAGAGGTGTACCAGGCAGTGTCTATGTGTACCTGGGAGGTCAGAGATGTACGAGGAGGTCAGAGGAATACCCAGGAGTGTCGAGGTGTACCTGGAGGCCAGGAGGTGCACTCTAGGAGCATCGGAGGCTTCATCTGGGAGTCCCGGAGCGCACCTAGGAGGCCGGACGTGTACCTGAGAGTGTGAGAAGTGTACATGGGAGGCCGGAGGTGTACCTGGGAGTGTCGGAGGTGTACCTGGGAGGCTCAGAGGTGTCCTGGGAGGTCTGGGTGTACCTGGGAGGGTCAGAGGTGCACCTGGGAGGCCAGGCGTGTACCAGGGAATGCCGTCAGGAGTACCTGGGGAGGCAGGAGGGGTGTTCTGGGAGTGTCAGAGGTGTACCTGGGAGGCCTGTGAAGTGTACCTGGGAGTGTCAGGAGGTGTACCTGGGAGGTCAGGAGGTGTACCTGGGAGGGCCAGAGATGTACCTGGGAGTGTCAGAGGTGCATCTGGGAGTGCTGGACGTGACCTGGGAGGTCAGAAGTGTACCAGGGAATGTCAGTGAAAACTTGGGAGGTCAGGAGGTGTACCTGGGAGTGTCGGAGGCACCTGGGAGTTTTAGGGGCATGCCAGGAGGTCAGTGATAAATTTTGGGAATGCTCAGAGAAGTACCAGGAGGTCACATGAGTACCTTGGGAGTGTGTGAGAGAGGTGTACCTGGGAGTGTGAGAGGTGCACCAGGATTGTCTGAGGTGCACCTGGGAGCAAGCTCAGGGTGTACCTGGGGAGTGTCTGAGGTGTACCTGGGAGTGTCTTGAGGTGTACCTGGGAGGCCTAGGGAGAACCAGGGAGGAAAGAGGTGCACCTGGGAGTGTCAGAGGTGTACCAGGGAGTGTCTGAGGCACCTGGGAGGCCAGATGCATGAGGGATTGTCAGAGGAATACCTAGGAGGCTCAGAGGTGTACCTGGGAGTGTCAGAGGTGTACCCAGGAGTAGCGGATACCACCTGGGAGTGTCGGAGCTGAACCTGCGTCGGAGGTGCACCTGGGCAGGCCAGCAGTGCACCTGGGAGGCCAGAGGTGTGCCTGGGAGCGTCTGGAGGTGCACCTGGGAGTGTCTGAGGTGTACCTGGGAGTGTCAGAGGTGTACCTGGAGGCTCAGAGGTGTACCTGCTGGGGAGGTCGGAGGTGTAATTTTGCGAGTGTGAGAAGTAAAAACCTGGGAGTGTCTGGGGTGTACCTGGAGTGTCTGGGGTGTACCTGGGAGGCCAGGTGTACCCAGGAGTTTCAGTGGAGTACCTGGGAGGCCAGTGGTGTACCTGGGAGTGTCGGGGTGTACATGGGAGGTCAGAGGTGTACCTGGCAGCCATGTGTACCTGGAGTGTCAGAGGTGTAACGAGCATCAGGAGCCCACCTGGGAGTGGCGGAGTTGTACCTGGGAGTGTCGGAGGTGACCTGGGAGTGTCAGAGGTGTACCTGGGAGCATCAGAGCACCTGGGAGGTCAGAGGAGCACCTGGGAATGCCTGAGGCATACCCAGGGAGTGTCAGTGAAGTACCTGGGAGTCTCAAAGGTGTACCTGGGAGACTGGAGGTGTAATCTGGGAATACTGGAGGTGTACCTGGGAATATGGGATGGTGTACTCAGGAGGTCAGAGGTATACCTGGGGAGTCTCAGAGGTGAAACCAAAGAGTGTCAGAGTGAGAGTACCTGGAGGCCAGAGGTGCACTGGGAGACGGGAGGTGTACCTGGGAGACGGAGGTGCACCTGGGAGGCCAAGGGTGTACCAGGGAGGCCAGTGGACACCTGGGAGTGTCAGTTAAAACTGGGAGGAGTGTACATGGAGTGTCAGAGGGTACCTGGCAGTGTCAGCGGTGCACCTGGCAGGCTCAGAGGTGTGCCTGAGTGTCTGAGGTGTACCTGGGAGGTCAAAGGTGTAACTGGGAGTGTCGGAGGTGTACCTGGGAGGGGTCAGGAGGTGTACCAGGGAATGTCAGTGGAGTACCTGTGGGAATGTCAGAGGTGCACCCAAGGCCAGAGGTGCACCTGGGGAGGTCAGAGCTGTACTTAGGAGGTCAGAGGTGTACCTGGGAGGCCGGGGCGGTGTACCTGGGAGTGTCTGAGGTGCACCTGGGAGTGTCAGAGGTGTGCCTGGGAGGCCAGGAGGTGCACTTGGGAGGCCAGGAGGTGCACCTTTGGGAGTGTCTGAGGTGTGCCCTGGGAGTGTCTGAGGTGTACCTGGCAGTGTCTTAGGTGTACCTGGCAGTGTCTGAGGTGTACCTGGCAGCAAGCCATGTGTACCTGGGAGTGTCTGGAGGTGTACCTGGGGAGTGTCTGGAGGTGCAATCTGGGAGGCCTGTGAGGTGCAATCTGGGAAACGCTCAGAGGTGTAAATCTGGGAGGTCGGAGGGTGCACTCTAAGGAGGTGGAGAAGTGTGTCTGGGAGGCCTGGGGTGTACCTGGGGAGTGTCTGGGTGCAGCCTGGGAGGCCAAAAATTAGGGAGCTCTCACCTGGGAGTGTCAGTGGTGTACCTGGGAGTGCCTTGATGTGTACATGGCGTGCCTGAGGTGTACCTGGCAGTGCTCAGCGTGCACTGGGAGGTCAGAGGTGTACCTAGGAGACCAGAGGTCACTGGGAGGCGTGATGTACCTGGGAGTGTCGGAGGCGGACCTGAGTGTCAGAGGTGTACCTGGGAGTATCAGAGGTGTGTACCGAGTGTCAGAGGAGTACTCCAAATGTCAGAGGTATACCAGGGAGGCCAGTGAAGTACCTGGGATTCCAAAGGTGTACCTGTGAGTATCGGAAGGTACCTGGGAATATTGGAGGTGCACCTGAGAATATGGGAGGTGTACCAGCGAGTGTCAGAGGCATACCTGGGAGTTCCAGGAGGTAATCCAAAGAGGTCAGGGAGGAGTACCTGGGAGGCCAGGAGGTGTACCTGGGAGACGGAGGTGCACCTGGGAGTAATGGAGGTGTGTCTGGGAGGCTGAAGGGGTGTACCAGGGAGGCCAGGAGCACCTGGGAGGCCAAAGGTGTAACTGGGAGTGGCCGGAGGTGTACATGGAGGCGTCAGAGGTGCACCTGGCAGTGTCAGCGTGTACCTTGCAGTCAGAGGTGTGCCTGTGGGAGTGTCTGGAGGTGCACCCAGGAGGCCAAAGGTGTAACTGGGAGGTCGAGGTGTACCTGGGAGTGGGGCCAGAGGTGTACCAGGGAATGTCAGGAGCACCTGGGAATGCCTGAGGTGGCACCTGGGAGGCCGAGGTGCACCTGGGAGTGTCAGAGCTGTACCTCAGGGAGTGTCAGAGGTGTACCTGGGAGGTCAGCAGTAAATCTGGGAGGTCTGAGGTAACCTGGGAGGTCAGGAGGTGTGCCTGAGGCCAGGAGGTGCACTTGGGAGGCCAGAGGTGCACTTGAGTGTCTGAGGTGTACCTGGGAGTGTCTGGAGGTGTGGCCTTGGCAGTGTCTTAGGTGTACCTGGCAGTGTCTGAGGTGTACCTGGCAGTGTCAGCGGTGTACCTGGGGAGGTCTGGAGGTGTACCTGGGAGTGTCTTGGAGGCACTGGGGAGGCCAGAGGTGCACTCTGGAATGGGCCAGAGGTGTACCTGGGAGTGTCGGAGGTGTAATTGCAGGGAGTGTGAGAAGTGCACCTGGGAGTGTCTGTACCTGGGAGTGTCTGGGGTGTACCTGGGAGGCCAGTGTACCAGGGACAGTGAGTGTCTGGGAGGTCAGTGGCAATCTGGGAGTGTCGGATGTGTGCCATGCGTCAGAGGTGTAACCTGGCGTCAGCGGTGTGTACCTGGGAGTGTCAGAGGTGCACCTAGGAGCATCAGAGGTTTACCTGGGAGTGGCGGGAGCTGTACCTGGGAGTGTCGGAGGCGGGACCTGGGAGTGTCAGAGGTGTACCTGGGAGCATCAGAGGTACCTGGGAGTGTCAGAGGAGTAACCTGGAATGCCGAGGCATACCAGGAGGTCAGTGAAGCACTGGGAGTCTCTAAAGGTAAATTTGGGAGACGGAGGTGTACCTGGGAATATTGGAGGTGTACTCCTGAGAATATGGGAGGTGTACCAGCGAGTGTGGAGTGTCAGAGGCATACCTGGAGTCTCAGAGGTGAACCAAAGAGTGTCAGAGGTGTACCTGGGAGGTCAGGAGGTGTACCTGGGAGTATCGGAGGTACCTGGGAGCATCGGAGGTGTACCTGGAGTGTCAAGGGTACCAGGAGGTCAGGAGCACCTGGGAGTGTCAGTGTAACTGGGAGTGTCGGAGGTGCACATGGAGTGTCAGAGGTACCTGGCAGTGTCAGTGCACCTGGGTGGTCAGAGGTGTGCCTGGGAGCAGTCTGAAAGCCTGGGAGTCAAAGGTGTAACTGGGAGTGCCGGAGGTACCTGGAGGTCAGAGGGTACCAGGGACTGTCAGGAGTACCTGGGAACAGAGGTACCTGGGAGTGTGCAGAGGTGTACCTGGGAGTGTCAGAGTTGTACTTAGGAGTGTCAGAGGTGTACCTGGGAGTGTCAGCGGTGTACCTGGGAGTGTCTGAGGCACTGGGAGCTCAGAGGTGTGCCTGGAAGTGTCAGAGGTGCACTTGGAGTGCCTCAGAGGTGCACCTTGGAGTGTCTGAGGTGTACCTGGGAGTGTCTGAGGTGTACCTGCGGTGGTCTTCAGGTGTACCTGGAGGTGTACCTGGCAGTGTCAGCGGGTACCTGGGAGTGTCAGCGGCAGAAACCTGGGAGTGTTAGAATTGTATCAGGGAGTGACAGAGGAGCACCTAGGAGTGTCAGAGGTATCTGGGAGTGTCAGAGGTGTACCTGGGAGTGCCAGATATGGTACCTGGGAGCAAGGAGAGGTATCTGGGAGGCGGACGTGTACCTGGGAGTGTCAGAGGTACCAGGAATGTCAGGAAAACTTGGGTGAGTGAGAGGTGTACCTGGGAGTGTCGGAGGTGTACCTGGGAGTTCGGGGTGTGCCAGGGAGCAAGCAGGAGTACCTGGGAATGTCAGAGAAGTACCAGGAGTGTCACATGAGGAACTGGGAGGGAGAGGTGTACCTGGGAGTGTGAGAGGTGTACCTAGGAGTGTCTGAGGTGTACTTGAGTGCTCAGAGGTGTACCTGGGAGGCCTGAGGCCTGGAGTGTCTGGAGGTGTACCTGGGAGTGTCAGGGGAGAACCAGGGAGTGAAATAGGTGTACCTGGGAGTGTCAGAGGTGTACCAGGGAGTGTCTGAGGTGTACCTGGGAGGTCAGAGATGTACGATGGAGTGTCAGAGGAATACCTAGGAGTGTAAGAGGTGCCTGGGAGTGTCAGAGGTGTACTGAGTAGCGGGAGGTTTACCTGGGAGTGCGGAGTTGTACCTGGGAGCGGAGGTGTACCTGGGAGTGGAGAAGTGTACATGGAGCGTCGGAGGTGTACCTGGGAGTGTCGGAGGTACCTGGGAGTGTCAGGAGGTGTGCCTGGGAGTGTCAGAGGTACCCCGAGTGTCTGAGGTGTACCTGGGAGTGTCTGAGTGTACCTGGCAGTCTTAGGTGTACCTGGCAGTGTCTGGAGTGCACCTGGTGTCAGGCGGTGTACCTGGGAGTGTCACCGGCACACCTGGGAGGTTAGAATTTATCAGGGAGTGACAGAGGAGTACCTGGGAATGTCAGAGGTATACCAGGAGGTCAGTGAAGTACCTGAGTCTCAAAGGTGTACCTGGGAGTATCGGAGGTGACCAACATCGGAGGTAACATGGGGAATGGGAGGTGTACCAGGAGGCCAGAGGTATACCTGGGAGTCTCAGAGGAACCAAAGAGTGTCGAGGAGTACCTGGGAGTGCTGAGGCACTGGGAGTATCGGAGGTGGGAGCATCGGAATGTACCTGGGAGTGTCAAGGGTGTACCAGGGAGTGTCAGGAGCACCTGGGAGGTCAAGTGAAATTTGGGAGTGTCGGAGGTGTACATGGAGTGTAGGAGGTGTACCTGGGAGTGTCAGAGGTGTGCCTGGGAGTGTCAGGCGGTGCACCTGGGAGTGTCAGAGGTGCACCTTGAGTGTTCAGGTACCTGAGTGTGTGAGGTGTACCTGGGAGTGTCAAAGGTGTAACTGGGAGGTACCGGAGGTGTACCTGGGAGTGTCAGAGGTACCAGGAATGTCAGTGAGTACCTGGGAATGTCAGAGGTGTACCTGGGAGTGTCAGAGGTGTACCTGGGAGTGTCAGAGAGTTGTACTTAGGAGTGTCAGAGGTGTACCTGGGAGTGCTGTACTGGGAGTGTCTGAGGTGTACCTGGGAGGCTCAGAGGTGCCTGGGAGTGTCAGGAGGTGCACTTGGGAGTGTCAGAGGTGCACCTTGGAGTGTCTGAGGTGTACCTGGGTGTCTGAGGTGTACCTGGCAGTGTCTTAGGTGTACCTGGCAGTGTCTGAGGTGTAG
>NW_024719604.1:0-20921 GCF_018991925.1 Homarus americanus
AACCAGATTTATGGTCGTATGGTAGGTAGGTAAAGGTCGTACAGTACGGCTATAACCAGATTTATGGTCGTATGGTAGGTAGGTAAAGGTCGTACAGTACGGCTATAACCAGATTTATGGTCGTGTGGTAGGTAGGTAAAGGTCGTACAGTACGGCTATAACCCAGATTTATGGTCTTACGGTAGGTAGGTAAAGGTTGTACAGTGCGGCTATAACCAGATTTATGGTCTTACGGTAGGTAAAGGTCGTACAGTACGGCTATAACCAGATTTTTAAGATAATGTCTAATGGGATAATTTTTGTTTCCGTGGAATAGAATTAAAATGTGTTTATTTCCTCCATCACGTCACTAATAACTCCGACCGTCATCGTTTACACACACTCTCTCTCTCTCTCTCTCTCTCTCTCTCTCTCTCTCCCATCACATCATACAGGCGACAGAGCACAGCATTATGACCCATATCCACTTGTGTGACAATTCACTCCATTTACGGTAGAGAATTGGGACACAGGTGGATAATTTGCCTCAGAAACGCAGCATTAGATAATTAGCTGTAGGACCTGGAGGCTTACCTGAGTCTTACCTGCGGGTGATCTCATTGTGGTAATGAGCACCGCTACATAACCTACTTGGGCTTAACAAGGTGATTTCTTGAGTTGGTGCTGATTAATAACGGTGCCGGTGTATGGGTGGGCAGGTAATGTGTGTGTGTGTGTTGGAAGCTGAAATTATCTTCAAAGTTGCACGTATATCGAGCAGTGGTCCTCCCCACCCTGCTGTATGGCAGCGAGACATGGGTCACATATAGGAGGCACCTCAAGGCACTTGAAAACTTTCACCAACGTAGTCTACGTTCCATCCTCCGAGTTTGCTGGGAAGACAAGAGAACAAATGCCAGTATTCTCGCTGTCACCAACTGTAGGAGCATCGAGGCTACCATAATCCATGAACAACTACGCTGGACTGGCCATGTTACCCGCATGGGCGACAGTAGACTGCCAAAGCAGCTTACTTTACAGTCACCTAACGAATAGTAAACGTAACGTCGGCGGGCAACTGAAAAGGTATAAGGATAGTCTTAAGACAAACCTGAAAAAGTGCCCAATCGACCCCCTCACCTGGGAGTCGATTACTCCACACCGTAACGCTTGGAGGAGCACCACACAAGAAGGTGTCAATACTTTCGAGTTAGCCTGACTGCAAACCGAGGCAGACAAGCACCAACGCCGTAAAAACGCTGCCACCGCCCCTCCCGCACTAGATGTAGCCCCCCACATGTGCAACATCTGTGAACTACTCTGCCGGTCCCGTATCGGCCTCTCTAGTCACCTCAGAACTCACCAACGAAGGTCACATCCTTAGATAACTCATATCATTGTATCATAGCTGAATGATCGTCATACTCGATTCCGAGTGACAGCAAAGTAGCAGCAGTAGTATATATATATTGTTATTATGTATTAGTTGTGTCTAACTTTCCAAAGTAAATTACTACATCGTCTTTCTCTTGTTATTTTAGTCATTGTCTTATTACTTGAATACATTGTGTTCCTCTTGTTATTGTAATTTTAGTCATATAACAAAGTACATTACCATCTAGGAAACAGCCAAAACAAAAACTTGGCTATATTATATTATCCTGACCCACACCACCTCCCGTGACTTACCGCCGTATGTACGTTAAGGCTGTAATTCTTGTTCCTTGCGGTGCCTACATTACATACGTCAGGTTGCGTGGACGCTCCGTTACTTGCCTCGTAATACAATACACGGATATTTAGTTCTCCTTCAGTTAGTGGGTGGAAGGGGGTGTTAATGGCGCAGTGGTCGTGTTAGTGGCGCAGTGGTCGTGATAGTGGTGCAGTGGTCGTGTTAGTGGCGCAGTGGTCGTGATAGTGGTGCAGTGGTCGTGTTAGTGGTGAAATGGTCGTGTTAGTGGTGCAGTGGTCGTGTTAGTGGCGCAGTGGTCGTGATAGTGGTGAAATGGTCGTGTTAGTGGTGCAGTGGTCGTGTTAGTGGTGCAGTGGTCGTGTTAGTGGTGAAGTGGTCGTGTTAGTTGGTGCAGTGGTCGTGTTAGTGGTGCAGTGGTCGTGTTAGTGGTGAAGTGGTCGTGTTAGTAGTGCTGTGGTCGTGTTAGTGTAGTGGTCGTTAGTAGTGCTGTGGTCGTGTTAGTGGTGCCGTGGTCGTGTTAGTAGTGCCGTGGGTCGTGGTCGTGTTAGTGTAGTGGTCGTGATAGTGGTGAAGTGGTGAGTGGTGCCATGGGCCGTGTTAGTGGTGCCGTGGTCGTGTTAGTGTAGTGGTCGTGTTAGTGGTGCCGTGGGTCGTGTTAGTAGTGCCGTGGTCGTGTTAGTGTAGTGGTCGTGTGGTGTAGTGGTCGTGTTAGTGGTGCCGTGGTCGTTGGTGTAGTGGTCGTGTTAGTGTAGTGGTCGTGTTAGTGTGGTGTTGTAGTCGTGTTAGTGTAGTGGTCGTGTTAGTGGTGCCGTGGTCGTGTTAGTAGTGCCGTGGGTCGTGTTAGTGTAGTGGTCGTTAGTGGTGCCGTGGGTCAGTAGTGCCGTGGGTGTTAGTGGTGCCGTGGGTCGTGTTAGTAGTGCCGTGGGTCGTGTTAGTAGTGCCGTGGGTCGTGTTAGTGTGTCGTGGGTCGTGTTAGTGTAGTGGTCGTGTTAGTGTAGTGGTCGTGTTAGTGGTGCCGTGGGTCGTGTTAGTAGTGCCGTGGGTCGTGTTAGTAGTGCCGTGGGTCGTGTTAGTGGTGCTGTGGTCGTGTTAGTGCTGTGGTCGTGTTAGTGTAGTGGTCGTGGTGTAGTGGTCGTGTTAGTGTAGTGGTCGTGTTAGTGTAGTGGTCGTGTTAGTGTAGTGGTCGTGTTAGTATAGTGGTCGTGTTAGTGGTGCCATGAGTCGTGTTAGTGGTGCCGGGGTCGTGTTAGTGGTGCCGTGGTCGTGTTAGTGTAGTGGTGCCATGGGTCGTGTTAGTGGTGCCATGGGTCGTAATTAGTGGTGCCGTGGTCGTGTTAGTGGTGCCGTGGTCGTGTTAGTGTAGTGGTCGTGTTAGTGTAGTGGTCGTGTTAGTGTAGTGGTCGTGTTAGTGGTGCCATGGGTCGTGTTAGTGTAGTGGTCGTTAGTGGTGAAGTGGTCGTTAGTGCTGTGGTTGTGTTAGTGTAGTGGTCGTGTTAGTGGTGCTGTGGTCGTGTTAGTGGTGAAGTGGTCGTGTTAGTGTAGTGGTCGTGTTAGTGGTGCCGTGGTCGTGTTAGTGGTGCCGTGGTCGTGGTGCCGTGGGTCGTGTTAGTGTAGTGGTCGTGTTGGTGGTGCCGGTCGTGTTAGTGGTGCTGTGGTCGTGTTAGTGGTGCCGTGGGTCGTGTTAGTGTAGTGGTCGTGTTAGTGTAGTGGTCGTGTTAGTGGTGCCGTGGTCGTGTTAGTGTAGTGGTCGTGTTAGTGGTGCCGTGGGTCGTGTTAGTGTAGTGGTCGTGTTAGTGTAGTGGTCGTGTTAGTGGTGCCGTGGGCAGGGCTGTGGAGTCGAAGACAAAACCTTCGACTCCGACTCCGACTCCGACTCCGACTCCTCAAATTTTTATGCTTCCGACTCCGACTCCGACTCCTTGGCCTATTTGTAACAACTATTTCTACCATCCTAATTGTAATTTGTATGTTGTAACCTGCATAGGTAAAAAGTAAAACACCGTGGCTATACTGCTACAGCTTTATTAATGATCTGGACGATATTTAAGAACTACAAAAAGATGATAGGCTTGACTTTCAAAGTTTCAATCAAAAGAAAAATAAATTTATTAAGAATTCAAGATATTAACTAGAAAACACCATTTACATGTATATCTAAAAGTTCGATCTCAGCATATGAATTTTGTTTAAGCTCATAATCTGATGTGGATCTAAATGATGATCCTACAATTCCTTTTAAAGTAAAGTTATATATTTATGTACATTAAAGAAATGAATACCTTATTAAGGAAAATGGATAAACCTTACATGATTAAGTTATTAAATTAAATTTGCCTTAATCTCACCAAAAACAGGTTGTAGCTAATTGTTTTGTAGCTGAGAGCCTCTGTGCAGTTTTCAACGAAACAAAATTTGATATAATTCAAAATTTCAAATGGTAAAGAAGAGACTATCGTCCAAAATTATAGTGCTATACTGTGCCTGCTACAATAAATTCATAATAATGCTTATAAAATGGAAATAAATTCTTTTAATAATTTAAGAAAATTAGTGGGATCAGTGGAATCACTGCAATGAATATGCCTGAGTTCATATATTTGTTCTTAGGAACAGAATAGCTTCAGTCGGAGTCGGAGTCGGAGTCTGGACAATTTTACCGACTCCGACTCCGACTCCACAAGCTTTGTCCTCCCACTGTCTCCTGTCATGTTGTGGTCTAGTGGGTAAACACGGAATGAGTTCTATCTTGTTTTAGCTTTATGGAAACAAAATTTAACGCTAAACATAAGCTAAGGTTGTATTTTATATTTGTATTAAACTCCTCACAAGTATTTTTCTTTTGTAATACAGTTTTGCATTTATTTTCCTGTGAATTGTTCTCCGTTGTCACTCGTTCCCCAACACTCAGTAAGCAAAGACAACCAACATAGGAAAGATCATTACTAACACAACAGCAGTGACTCAGGCTAGTGTTGCCCTTCAAAAGGATCTCGCGTCCCCTGATGCATGCCAGAGATAACAGGGGCGCCACTACCATTAATACCACCTGCAGCTCCCCAACGCCGCGTTAAAACATCCAGATTGATGACGTGGGTTGACGAGAGGCCTAATTAGAATTGAATACGTGGAGGGAGTGAGCTATTTATTCCTGTCGACCGAGCTGTGTATAAAGAGACAGCAGTTAGGGAGTCGGGCAGGTGTTTGTAGTCTGGGAGTCAGGTGTTTGTAGTCAGGGAGTCAGTCAAGTGTTAATAGTCAAGGAGTCAGGTGTTTATAGTCAAGGAATTCAGGTGTTTATAGTCAGGGAGTCAGGTGTTGGTTTTGCTACTCTCCTGAATGTGAACAGATGATATAAATTACAGTAACTAGAGGTTATTGAATGTATATCTGCCGTATATGTGTGTGTATGATGAAGCAAAGTTGAACGCATTATTACCTCAACATCGACAAGAGTGTGACGTAATGAGGTTATCTCGTCGTTACAACTATACATACTTAAGTTTATCACTAGTATTTGGTCTTTCCTGTTAGACGAGAAGTTCATGAGAATTTAATTCCATAAATACACACTTGGTCGACGCGGGTAAAGTTTTAGAGCCATGTTTATTATTTATCGCCAAATGTTCACGAGATGTTGGTTTGTTTCTTTGGTTGAGCAGGTAAACCAGAGGCAAATTATTTACCAAATGATTACGTCAAATACCAACACACCTGATGAGTGATACCGTCAGAGAACGACTTGAGGCCATTCATAATACCGACTATAAATCTTGGTAAAGTGTTTTGTGTACAACGAATATCATCGTATATTTTAACACTGGCAACTGTGCCTAGAGCGACTGGACATTGTAAACGAGCGAGGAGGTGCACCCAAACGAGACAGTAAGCCGTCTCACCACCACACTACCTCCCCCACCCACCGTCCAGGGCACACGTGGGTAGTAAAGCTCCGTGACGAGAAGTGATCATTTACACCAGTACGTGTATAAATGAATTCGTGATGAACTTTGATACCGTATAACGAGACATATGACAAAAAATACGAGTGCGTAAATACAGTGTGTGTGATTACTGTGACGCGGTGCAGCCAGCCATTGAAAATTAAGGACAGTGCATGAGCGTGTGAGGACTCCGTGAGAGGACCAGGTAATATGAGTGTGTGTAAACAGTTGACCACGTTAGACGCAGTGCAGGAAGGCCCAAGTGGAATGATTTGACGTTTGTATACATCAGTGATCGTGATATAATTAGCTTGGCGTTGTAAAGATACGTCATACTGTAGAAACAATAGTGTTTATAAACAGTGAAAAATCATCATAACAGTGGAACTAGACAAATACTAAGAGACCTATTACCCCAATGTGTGTGTACGTAGTTCCTGTTGGTCACGTCGGATTAAAGTGTAGAATTCATTACCAAGTTACACGAGAAGCTTCAAGACAAATTGCTACCAGACAGATGGCTGAGTCTCCCAGGTGAGTGTTGAGTTACCTGAGTGTTGTTGTGGCGTGATTTGATTGTCTAGGTCAGGTGTTGCCTTCCCATTTTCCCTTACTCGTTCCTCCGTCTTCATTCTTAATTACTTAACGAGCAGTCATGCCTAGGTGACCTATTTACGCTATGTATATTTATGACCTTTAATGAGTGTAATTATTATTTTCTTCATTTATTAATATTAATTTTATTTACTCATTGTCTTCCAAGGTCCATTAGGAGAAATTCAGATGACCCACACTGACCCACACCATGACCCACACTGTAGCCCACACATTCACCCACGCCATTAACCCACATTTGTACCTCTCTCTCTCTCTCTCTCTCTCTCTCTCTCTCTAACATGGCCAACTCCCACAGTGCCACATTAGCCTTGGCACTGTATGTTAGGGCCAGTGGTGGTGGTAACAATTTTAGCCCCTTGACCTATAAGCTAATGAAGTGATACCTGGTCAGTATTACGTGCCTCAGGGGTCACAGGTGAGTGCCAGGTCGATCATTCATCCATTTACTTGGTTGAAGGGTATTTGATAGGTCAAAGGTCAATGCTGGCTTCTTGGTCATTCTCATACTCATTTTGAGGGGTCAGAGGTCATTTAGGTGTGGGTTATTTATTATCGTATTTTGTTAGGTGTGTGAGGTCATGTTAGGTCAAAGGTTAATTAGTGGATTAATCCTTGTTTATATTGTTGGGTGATTGATGAGGTTACTTCGGTGATTTAATTTAATATTTTTGGATGAGTTAGAGGTGATTTGGTGTGTGTGTGTGTGTGTGTGTGTGTGTGTGTGTTAAAGACTTACTGTAAAGAAGAAATTTTCTCCTTCATAAGAACCGTCTCACACCTCACCTGACTAATTAATTAACGTCGTACTCCCAGGTGAATTACCCTCCTCCTCCTCCTCCTCCTCCTTTCCTTCTTCTCCACCTCCCCATCCTCTCTTTCCCTTCATCCCCTCTCCTCCACTTTTCCCTCATTTCCCTTCCACTTCTCCCTTCCCTCTTCTTCCCCTTCCTTTTCCTCTCCTCTTCCCCACTTCCCCTCCCCCCTTCACTCCCCCTTTCACCCCCTTCCCTCCACCCCTCCCTCGGTTCCTAAGTCACATGTACCCAGTAAAAGTCAGATATGAGGCTGCTAAGTCACATGTACGCAACAAGAGTCATGTGTGAGGCTGCTAAGTCACATGTACGCAACAAGAGTCATGTATGAGGCTGCTAAGTCACATGTACGCAACAAGAGTCATGTGTGAGACTGCTAAGTCACATGTACGCAACAAGAGTCATGTGTGAGGCTGCTAAGTCACATGTACGCAACAAGAGTCAGGTGTGAGGCTGCTAAGTCACATGTACGCAACAAGAGTCAGGTGTGGGGTTGCTAAGTCACATGTACGTAACAAGAGTCAGGTGTGGATGCGTATCATCCGCTTTAACTGTGACCTTTGAGGAGTATGAGGGAGGAAAGTCATACCTGTCTGGGATAACTTGGTAATTAGACTCCTGGCGGTGTATTTTGTACACACCTGAGGGAGGGGACGGGTCAGTATATGTGAGTGTTATTGATCTCAGTGTTCAAAGGTCACACGCTTTTGTTTATTCACACCATATGTCTGACCTCTTGGGTGTGGGGGTGTTGGTGGGTGGGTGTGGGTGTTGGTGGGTGGGTGTGGGTGTTGGTGGGTGGGCGTGGGTATGTTTGTGTGAGTGTGAAGGGTGTTTCTCACAGGATGGTGTGATGCGGCTAGTGTTGTTGCCTGATGTCATCGTTTAGGCGTGTGGTGATATGAAACTTCTCGCTGTCAGCTGCTGCCGCTGGTTATAACCCTCCTGGTGAAAAGGGAAACAGAGTGTGTAAGAGTTGTCCTGACAGTACAGAGCCTCTCCACCATCAAGACTCCTGCTGTGCCGTCGAGCTCACTGACCGGATACTGTTTGTCTTGTAACGCCTTGTTGGACCGGTCAGGGGATCTCGGAACAACAGTGGGCCCCAGAAGTGCATCATACAGGCCTGACCCTCCCTTGGCGTCTACCGACCACTGCAGCTCCCTCCCCTTCCCTATTTCCTTGTGGGTTAGCCCCATAAAGCGTAAAGATTCAGGAGTAAGCCTCCAGGATAAAGCCGTGCTGGCGATAAACGTAAGGCAGACTTCGACAAATTGAAGGTCTGGCAGTCCCTTGCTATCCTAGTCATCTGATGGTAATTGTTGTCCCCGGAATATGCTCCCTGGGGTGAAGTATGTGGAGGTAGCGCGCTCCTTCCTTCACTCAAATACATTACACGCGCTGACCACTGTTACTTACCTTAACTCACCTCACCCTTCATCTCATCTTCATCCTTCATGGTGATGGGCAACAGGTGGCGGAGGCTGGGTGAAGAATGTTGCTGCCTAGTTGTTACTAATACCATGTTCAAATTGAAGAGCAAATAAAAAACCACACGGATGCTCCCACGCAGCAAGCATGGGCACCAGCTTGACTATGCAAGCACTCGCCAAGCAGCCCAGGAGGATATGTTAACCACAAGAGTTACACGTGGCTCACAATGCCTAACCTATCAGAGACTTTTTAGAACCAAACTATGACGGAAAATTAAACCTCCTCAAAGAATACAATCACCGAACAGACAACAAAACTGTATAGCACCTGGTCTCTGATACTGTATCAAGCTCAGAGATAACTGACCTTGCAGACCTCGAGATCAACGACGACTGTACCAAGCTGAGGTCCGCCCTCCACCAGGCGGCCGTCGAGTCCACCGGTTTCGCTAAAAGGCGTCACCAAGACTGGTTCGACGGCCACTCTGAGGACATCCACTCACTCTTCACCGACAGACACACAACAAGGCTCTATCAAACCAGCTGTCATATGTCATTGCTGGGTGTTTCAAAGAACTTACAGCAGAGATGCATAGAGAGCTGTGGACCATGTATACCAATTGGTGGGTGAAAAAGACTCAGGAAATCCAAAGCTTTGCTGATGCCAGTAACTCCCACGTTTTCTACGATGCCCTGAAAATAATAAACATTCCTTCAATCAGGAACCCGACTGCTGTTGGATCTGGTGATGGCATCGCTCTCCAAAGACAGACAGCAAATACCAGAGACACGGAGAGAATACTTCACCACGCTTCTCAACCAAACAGACCCACTAGAGCCTTCTGTGCCAGACGATCTTCCGAGCCTCCCTTCCTGTGAGCAGATGGCAACTAGACCTAAGAGGCTAAGACCAATAACAGTGCTCCTCTGGTCGACATACCCGCCCAGATACATGTGTTCCTGGCGACTATATCGAGACTTTGTGTTTTACGATGATTTATATTCGCCTTATCAAATAAATAGATTACTTAAAACATTAATTCTACTACTACTACTACTACAATTATTACTGCTGCTCATACTACTACTACTACAATACACACTACTACTATTTCTACTACTATTACAACCTATAACTACTACTATTACAACCTATAACTACTACCACTACAACCAATAACTATTACTATTACAGCCTTGGGTTTGTTTACATGTCAGACGGCCTTTGTACGTGGGGAGACTGTACCAAAATATATGACTACTACAAAAAAAACAAACACGAACGTAATACATTTAGGTGTAGTGATATATGTCCGGTATCTATCGAGTCTTCTCCATAACGTTGAATGGCGCTGATAAATCCACTGGAGGTCGCTGACTCTAGTGGAAGCAGCGGGGGAAAAAAAAACAGCTCGGTCTGATTGCTTCTTTTCGACAGCTGGTAAAATGTAGTAGGGACGGGTAGTGACTTGTTATATACGCTAGTGTAACAAATAGCCTTGATCACCCTTTGTACGAGGAGTTTAAGCGGTTTAGTTTGACTGATTCACTAATTTCCGGTTATTGCCAATGTGAAATGTAGCGAGTTTTGCTAACTTTTTTTTTATAGCGGGACTAACTTATCTTAAAACTAAGGTTAGGATATAGCTTTCATCACCCACCTGTCATATAACTACAGCTAGAACACATTTCAATCGTAAATTACAAGTTAAATCTCTTATATTCACTTACTAACACCCATACCACTGAAATATAGCACATATTACTAACTTACTCCACCCCACAACCTCAACTTATCATCATACAGTTGAAACCAAAGGATAAACAGCGAACTCCCAACTCAGACAGATCATCGATATTTTACACTGATCCGCTAACATTCCGCAGATCGACAGGGGTGAAATTGTGTCGGTCAGTGTGGTGGTGGAGGCAGCAGGCGGGGGCATTGGTTATATTTACCGTGATATTAGACTTTACTATATGACCGCGGTCTAGTGGTGGGGGGGAAGTGTATTAGACAGTATATTTAACGTCGTCAGTGGCGGTGGGTACTTTGTCTGTCTGTCTGTCGCTTTCTCTGTCTGCCTCTGTCTATTATCTCCTTTATTTGTTCTATCTTTATTTCTCTCCTTATTTTTCTGTCTCTATTCATCTTTCATCTTATTTTCTTCGTCTCTCTTAATTTACGTCTCAAAACTTAAACAACTGATCGACAGGTGGACAATCAGACAAACCATTTATGCCTCATTTTCTGTATCAGCTGTGAGCCATTTTCCTAACCTAACCTAACCTGGGGGTGTCTACTCTCCAGGTGATTCAAATTATTTAATAAGTGGGGACTGGTGTTGACATTTGAGTGAGGTGAGAGACAATGTTTCCCCGTGAACTGAATACTCTTCTTGGTTGACGAGAGAACAGGTTAGGTAGTCAATAGCGGGGGACCTCCCTGTCTCTGCTGTGTGATGTTGTGTCAAGCAAGTCTGAACAGCTGTGGTATGCTGTGTTTTGGTGTCATTCGGTGTGTGTGTGTGTGTGTGAGGATTTCAAATACACAATATGAGGTCACAATGATTCTGTAGGCGCCAGAGGGGATCACCAGGATTTAAATCAAGATAACTAGTAGCTACTCCAACAACCTTGATCAATTCACTTTATATATGACAAATTTAAACTAATTACCTGAGTAGTAACATAATGACCATATTATTCCACTTGACCAGACAGGGATTCGTTCATGGCTGTGAGAACTGTTCGTTGATGCCTTGAGTTCACTGCAATAGTAACCGTGTTTACTCTGTCAACTAACTGATTCATTGTTTTAGTAATGTTGTCTAAACGTTGACCGTGGTTAGGTTAGGTTAGGTGTGAGTGGCTGAATAGGAGGGCTGAGTGTTGATGGGTCTGGTCCTTCATGGTAACCTTCTGTGTTATTAAGCCTCAAACGTCATCCTCTGTGGCGATTTTCTAAATAGTTTGTAACACAGAACATTGAAAGGACTTATCTTCCTCCTGCTATGGACGCTATGCAGGGTAGTAGGAGCAAGATTGGGTGACGTGGTTACATCTGTGGTTGGGTCAGGTTTGTAACACAGAACATTGATAGGACTTATCTTCCTCCTGCTATGGACGCTATGCAGGGTAGTAGGAGCAAGATTGGGTGACGTGGTTACATCTGTGGTTGGGTCAGGTTTGTAACACAGAACATTGATAGGACTTATCTTCCTCCTGCTATGGACGCTATGCAGGGTAGTAGGAGCAAGATTGGGTGACGTGGTTACATCTGTGGTTGGGTCAGTAGTTAGCAAAGAGGTCTATCGATCCAGTGAGGAAGCAATATAGGGGAACTAGATCACGAGGCGATCGGGATATGGTGGTTTCAAGGCTGATGGCAGATAGTTATTGAATTAGTGATATAGTTTTAGGAGGAGCAATTAAATACCTCATAAACACTTAGTCCCATGAAAAGGCAGAGCAGGACGACCCACACCATGTTCCTGCAATATGCTAGTTACATCTGGGCTAGGTAGGCTTCTCTATCACGCTTGTACCTGTAAGGAGAAACATAGGTTGTGGGGTTTTGAACAAGAGACTAGGTGGATGCATTGTACCTGTTATACCTGTGACCTGATACTTTTTGAAGTACTGTCAGGTCCAATGGATATACTGTCCGTCTTAGTCCTTACGTAGTTCATAGTTAGCACTGGAAGACCTAGTGAGTCGTGTGTTGTTCGTGTTGTGTTCAGTGGTGGTGAAGGTGTCAGTCACTTTATCTAATTCAGACTTTCCATAACAAGTTGACGTAACAGAGGTTCTTCAGACTTACCTGTCCATATTGAGTGATTATGGGACCCCTCGTTACTAAGGTCGGGTAGTTCTTTGGGACCCATCAAGTGAGTCAAGGTTTGTCAAGATACATTACTGTCAGGCCGAGCAGAGGCACCAACGATATAGTAATGGAAATTTGTATTTTTTTTGTGTGGATGTACGAGAATTTTTCTGGGGTTAAAATAGTGCTACATTAGACTTTATCAACAATGAAGGTTATTGTCCCAGTGTAAGACAGGTGGAGGTATTGGTCTACCCGCCCCCCACCCCCAGAGTCTCACCCCCAGAGTCTTCCCCCCCTCACCCCCAGAGTCTCTCCCCCCCCTCACCCCCCAGAGTCTCCCCAGAGTCTCCCCTCCCCCCTCCCCTCACCCCCAGAGTCTCAGCTCCCATAGTCTCCCTCCGTAACTGTTGCCTCCCAGTGTTAACCGTTCTGTGAAGCTGTACTGTACATATATTTTCTAACAAATAAATGAGCCCCAATACAATCACAGGCAGAGAGATCAGAGACGTGTTGTTATATTCATTCGTCACGACCCCTTGCCTGAGACTGGTGGTGTGGGAAGGTTTGACCTGTCGGAGATTTACTGTCATCTCTGGCCTGCTAGATGTAGGCAGCTCTTGTGGTCATGACTGTGGGCGTGGGACTGGCTTTTGAGCTGTATAAAAACTGGCCAATAGGAGTGTCTTAGTTGGAACCATTTTATTGCCTTCCGTAGTTTTAGTTGTGGAATTGTGTCGTCTGATGAATAACTTTGATCCTTAACCCAGAACCACAAGAGTAAACAAGCTTCTCAGTACTCAAGTTTCTTCCTGGGATTGTGAGGCTTCCTCCACTCAACGACAGGTGTGCATCGGGGAGAATATCTTACCTGTGTTAGAGACTTTTTAGTGTTTAGTAATAATTTTCATCTGCTTCTCGGCATGGTAGCCCAATCTAGGGTGATCTTAGTGTAGCCTCACACTCCCGCCTGGAAGTATGTACACACTTACAGGTCCTTCAGGTGAAGTCCCTTGGAATCATCCTAAAGTGGAGGTTCCAGATGACAGCATCAAACACGAGCGAATTGACAGCCAGTCTTCCTTCCCTCACAGTCAGGTCGTGTGACAGTCAATCCTCCTGTTGCACCGTTGAGACAGTCAGTATAGGCCAGACTTGATGACGCAGTGTGGTGTGGAGAAAGAGTACATTAAAGAGAGCTACTCCTTCTGCAGCCACACCACCAGGAGCTACACCCACCCGTCAACTTGGGCAAAATTTTCAGAAAGTTTATCAAGGAATGATTTTCTTAACAGTGACAACCATCTACTGATTTAAGTTGGTTTTTTCATAACAGTGACAACCAGTTCCCGATTTTACGTGTGTAACAAAGACTTCTATCAGTTCGTTACAGCACCGGAGATAAAAGTATACTCGGAGACTGACAGCTTACGAGATAGGTTTGGTGGGTGCTGTCGACACACACACACACACACACACACACACACACATAAGGGGGATGTACTGGCTACCTCTATGGCGTCATAATGGTGCTGAGACTCTACCGTACAGAGAAGGAATAATGGGGATGAAATCTAATAGTGAGTGCCCTATTAGACCATAACTTGATCTAATCCAACCATTAGGACTGGGGTTCATTACGACAGAGCCCCCAATTATAATAGGTGAGGGCCTATTAGAACTGGGACCTGTTATGACTTAAGTTCTGTTCTGATAGTTCGTTCAGGTTGGGGCCCACTAGGACACTGTGTGTGTGTGTGTGTGTGTGTGTGTGTGTGTGTGTGTGTGTGTGTGTGTGTGTGTGTGTGTGTGTGTGTGTGTGTCCTGCCCACGTCTGGCTCCACCACCCATTGTTCCCCCCCTTGACGCTGTGGTTTGTATAGTTGTAGTGTTACTTGGTGATTGTGTGCCCCCCTCTCTCTCTCTCTCTCTCTCTCTCATCCATCCAATCAAAGGATTGAACCCTCCCTCCCTTCCTTCCTTTCTTCATTCATTCATTCATTCATTCATTCCATTCCTCCTTCCCTCCATTCCACCATTTCCTCCCTCCCAACTTTCCTCCATCCCATCCCACTCCAACCCTCCTCCTTCCTTCCTTCCTTCCTTCCTTCCTTCCTTCCTTCCTTCCTTCCTTCCTTCCTTCCTTCCTCCTTCCTTCCCCCTCCCTCCCTCCTCCCTCCCCCTCCTCCCTCCCCCTCCCTCCCTCCCTCCTCCCTCCCTCCCTCCCTCCCTCCCTCCAACATTGACGTACTCATAATACAGTTCACATTAAAACTCTTCCTCAACTTCTGTCGGGTGAGAGAGGCGGCTGTCGGGTGAGAGAGGCGGCTGTCGGGTGAGAGAGGCGGCTGTCGGGTGAGAATGGCTGTCTACCTTCCGCCCTCCCTCTGTTAAGTTAGGTTGAGTTGGGTTAGATTAGGTTGTTTAAGTTACGTTGGTTTGGTTAAGTTAAGCTAGTTAGGTTGGTTGGGTTAGGTTAGGTTAGGTTAGGTTAGGTTAGGTTGGTTAGGTTATCATAGAAAATAATTCCTTAATATAATCCTTTGTAAACCACTCACCTGTGATTTATTAAAGCAATTACCTTTAATTATATACCGTAAGTTCACCTGATAATTAGTGGTGAGAGCTGGCTGGGTCCACACCGGGCCAATGCCTACTTAATGACCCTTAATTGATGTTAGGTCATTTGACTCCATGTGCCACTTAGGCTGTGTGAACTTTCTCTTAATTTTCTTCTGTGATTTAAAAGTAGTGTTCTATGACTGGTGTTCATTTTGTAGTTTGATCATTTAGTTGTGTTGTACTTTCTCCTTACTTTCTATTTTCCTTGAAGCGTCTTAGAAATTTACTCATATTTTACATTCGTATGTTGAGGAATTTTTAGTTTTTAGAAAGTTTTGGGAACAATGTGTGTGTGTGTGTGTGTGTGTATGTGTGTGTGTGTGTGTGTGTGTGTGTGTGTGTGGAGGGGTTGTTTGCGTGCAAGTGAACACAATGAACAACACACAATGATGAACCGTCACGTTTGTTCAATCTGTACTTCACTGTTTTATGATCAGAGAGACAATGCAGAAAGTACCATCTGTGGGTGACCATCTAACGTAGGCATACAACGCCATCTGGTCCGCCGCGTCCACTACTATTGAGATTGCTAAACGATGAAGGTGGACCAGAGCCACAACACCATCTGCCAGCTGGTTGTAGTGAGTTAGTCAGTGAGGTGGAGGAGGGAGGGTGGGGAGGGAGAGGTGTGGGAGGCGAGGTGTGTGGGAGGGAGAGGTGTGTGGGAGGGAGAGGTGGGAGGGGGAGGTGGAGGGAGAGGTGGAGGAGGGAGGTGTGGGGAGGGCGAGGTGTGTGGGAGGGAGAGGAGGAGAGAGGATGAGAGGAAGCAGAGGTCGTCATCATACAGCAGGTGTTAAGACTGCAGAAATAGTTGTCATCATACACCACCCACCACTACTACTACTACTTTTTTTTTTTTTTTTTTTTTTTTTAAACGTGGCCTCCAGCCTCCCCCAATAGCCACACCTTCGCCACCATTTATTTACCTTAATATTAAATATCCTAATACATAAGAAGCTATCCTATCTGTGTTAAATTAGTTGAGCGCAGATCTATGCGGCATTCAGTGACTGTAGCCTCATAGTCAATATCTGCAGCAGTTGTCGGAGTAGGGGCAGAAGCTCTCGTTCCCCTGAGGCAGAGCAAAGCCGACCGAAGGAGAGAGAAGGACAGTCGACATCTCATCCAGGCTGTAACATAACTTCTGGGCTGCTGCTTCTGTTCGGAGATCAGCTCCGCGAGTCTGGCGTAGAAACATCTTGCACTTGGGCCCATCCCACCAGAGGTTGTGAACACTAGAGGAGTGAAGCTGCCTTGATCAACATTTTGAATTCTCTCCCCATATGCCCTTCTCTTGTCGTTCTCGTTCCTCCTATGTGCAGCATCGAGAGCTAGGTTACGGTGACAAACGGCCATGGGATCAAAAATCCTGATGTCGAAGAAAGCTCGCTGTCCCAGCGTCCAGAATCCTCGAGCACTGACGTCCACACGGGCTTCGTTAGATGTGTTTGAAGTCCTGTGTTGGAAGATCTCGCCATCCAGTGGAAGGAGGGTCGGTTCTACCATAACGTCCCGGCAGATTTCCTTCAACATATTTGCTGTGAGATCCCTTACCTCGTCATGCCTCATGCATATGAAGCCCCCCTTCTTGCAGGAGGGGCGGCGGCAGGTGAGGGGGTCGATTTGGCACCTTTTCAGGTTTGTCTTAAGACTATCCTTATACCTTTTCAGTTGCCCGCCAGCGTTACGTTTACTATTCGTTAGGTGACTGTATAGTAGCTGCTTTGGCAGTCTACTGTCGTCCATAAGGGTAACATGGCCAGTCCAACGTAGTTGTTCATGGATAATGGTAGCCTCGATGCTCCTACAGTTGGTGACAGTAGGAATACTGGCATTTGTTCCATTGTCTTCCCAACGAACTAGGAGGATGGAACGTTGACTACTTAGGTGAAAATTTTCAAGTGCCTTGAGGTGCCTCCTGTATGTGACCTATGTCTCACTGCCATATAGCAGGGTGGGGAGGACCACTGCTCGATATACTTTCAGCTTTGTAGATAATTTCAGCTCCCTACAGCTGAAGATACGGGTACAAAGTCTGTCCAAAGGCTTGAGATGCACATCTGACCCGATGTTGAATCTCTTCATCGATGTCTGCGGTGGTGGACAGGTGGGAGCCGAGATACCGAAAGTGGGTAACATTAGAGAGGGTAGTACCGTTAAGCTGGATGGATGGTGGAGGCGTGGCTGAACCAGGGGCAGATTGAAAGAGAATCTGAGTCCTTTTTTCATTCACTTCAAAGTCGAAGTGTGCATACGCATCTGTGTAGGTGTTCAGGATCTCCTTTAGGTCGCGTTCAGTGTGAGCAACAAGGGTGAGGTCATTGGCATTCTGAAGTTCAGCAATGAAAGCTGCCGACACCTTTGGTCCTGCTTGGAGTCCTCTTGTGTTCAAAAGACCCTTCATCCGGTACTCGATGTCCACCCCACTGGTTTAAATTGGCACTGGCACGAGTAAGGAAAGCAGCCATAAAAATGGAAGACAGAGTTGGTGCCAGCACACACCCTTGTTTAACCCCTGTTTGGATGGGGAAGAACCCAGACTGGGTGCCATTGTGCAGGACACTGCCGTTTGTGCCATCGTGGAGTTGCCTCACAATGGCGTTTAATTTTGGTGGGCAGCCAAAATGGCTGAGGGTCCACCAGAGGGCTTCCCTGTTGACCCAGTCGAAGGCCATGTGCAGGTCACGACGCTGTTCTCTGCACTTTTTCTGTATCTGGCAGGCAACAAAGATCATGTCAGTGGTGCCACGTGATGGTCTAAAGCCACATTGAGATTCTGGGAGGACGTTTTCTACCTTAGGAAGAAGTCTGTTTAGGAGGACTCGGCGATAATCTTGCCAGCTACGGACAGCAGCGAGATCCCACGGTAGTTGCCACAGTCTGACCGGTCTCCCTTGTTCTTGTAAATATTGACAATGGAGGCGTCTTTAAAAGCTTGGGTGATTTCCTCTTTTCCCCATATATTCCATCAGGCCCTGAAGCTTTGTTATTCTTCCTCTGTTAGATGGCGGTAGCTACCTCATCCAGAGGTGGAGGACAGCTGAGGTGGGTCAGCTCAGGATGCTGAGGGACCTGCTGGGTAGTCAGGACATCCACATCGGTGTTTCGGTTGAGCAGCAAATGGTAGCTCTCTGTCCAACACTGAAGGAGGCCTTCTTCGTCTTTAATTAGGGAGTTACTGTTGGATGAGCGGAGGGGGGCTGCGCCATGAGTGATTGTCCCGTAAAATATTTCGTAGAATTTAAGAATTCGCCCATCTTGTGCTGAGATGCAATTTTTGTTTGTTTCACGTGCTTTATTTTTAAACCAGTCGTTCTTTACATTGCGCAGTTCGCACTGGGCCGCCGCATTCTTCTTGTGGAAGGTATCGACTTTGGTCCGAGACTGAGGGTTATTCTGCCAGTCAGTTAAAGCAGCATGTTTATTATCGACGAGTACATTGATTTCCGGGTTATTTTCATCAAACCATTCCTGGTGTATTCTTTGGATCTGGCCGAGGGTCTCTGCAGGTTTTTGTCATGACAGTGTCGAGAATATCCCATTCGGCACTGGGATTTGGGTTGTTTGTTTTCGGGTTGTTTATCAGCCCATGTTCGAGCCGCTCTTTGAAAGCATGTGCTACTGCTGGATCCTCCAGAGTCTGAAGGATCCAGCGGTAGCACTAAGCGTCTGGACTCCAAACGCTTAGTGTTAAAACCTCTTCTGGAGGCTTCCTGCGTCCGCCGTTTTGGGGCGATGTGTAGTGAAAGCTTGGGTCTGACTAGCCGATGATCAGTGTCACAGTGGTCTAAGCCACACATGGCTCAGGACATCTCGGCGATCTCTTTCTCTGACAACGACAATGAGATGCCAGTGTTTGGTTCGTGGATGTTGCCAAGAACTATTGAACTTGTCGGCCTGCCTAAACAAGGTATTGGTCATAGTACGGTTGTGTGCAGCACACTTGTTGAGGAGGAGTAGGCCGTTGGGATTACACTTGCCTAGTCCATTTCTTCCTATGATTCCCTGCCAAATGTTAGCATCTCTGCCAACTCTGGCATTGAAGCCACCAAGGAGCACAACCTTGTCTTCTCTGGGGATAGAGATTAACACTCTGTCGAGGTCGGCGTAAAAGGCGTCCTTGATGTCATCCTCTGCATCCAGTGTTGGGACGTATGCACTGATGAAGAAGGCATGACGTGAGTGATTCAGTGGGACTCGAAGCGTCATGGGGCGCTCGTTGATCCCAATAGCCATTTCAGGCTTACCCTTCCAGAAGAAGGTATAGCCAGACCCCCGTTCTGTGAGTTGGTCCTCATCTGGGAGCCGGGACTCACTGACGGCTGCTATGTCGATGTTATACCAACCCAGCTCTTTTGCCACAAGGGCAGTTCTCCTTTCAAGACGCTCATTTGTGCCAGTATCCAGAAGGGTCCTGACATTCCATGCAGCGACCATAAGAGGTTGTATGGTTTGTTTTTGTTTGGATCTGGGATTATAATTGTGTTTTCGACCGCATAATGATGACCTTACTGGGTGTGGTTGACAATTTTAGTAGGTTAAATAGATTAAGTTGGGTTAGGTTAAGTTGGGTTGACAAAGACGGCACTGTTTGACCTTCTCACATGAACTAACCTAACCTAACTCTAACCTAACCTGACCTGACCTAACCTAAACACAGTCTGGAAAAAAATATTTAGCATAGAAGGCCGTAGTCGCCAACCCTGAGACATGATGAGGATGGTCGCCTTGTTTGGTTGGTGAGTTGATTGGTTTGTTGATTGGTTCAGTGATTAATTGGTTGATTAATTGGTTAACCTATTGATTGGTGGACTGACTAAGTAGACAGACCGAAACAGAATAAATCAACAATATCCCTCACTAGTGTTACATTTCCATCAGTTATATCAAGAGAGGTGTCTAGTGGGCTGACGAAACTCTGACATAAACAATTGCTGACAATTAAGTGTGTTTTATGTGTCAGCGTGACCATTAAGCCATTAGGTATAGCGTCGCGTTTTCTACGGTGTGGGGGAGACAGATGGACAGACAAACAGACAGCCTGCCAGATGGATACAAACACAGTTAGATAGACAGGCAAACACATACAGACAGACAAGACAGAAATTCCCCCCCAAACTCATAGACAACCGGACGATGCTGGACTCATTCCTGTCATTTCACGTTGAGATGAAATTAAAATTCTCAAGAGATAAGGAAGGACTTTTCTGTGTCTCAAGTGAAATGTATGACAGTGTAGCGATGGTGGGTTGTTGACGTAGCGAGATAGACTTTTATATATAGCGAGAAAATGCTGATGTGTAGCGGATGTTGTTGAAAAGTAGCGAAAGTTATATACTGGTGTAACGGGGTGATCCAGTCTGTTGTTGACATGTTGTGAGGCTATTTTTATGTGTTGGGGGGGGGGGAAGGAGATGCTGAGGTTTCGCGAAAGTTTTTTGTTTTGAGGCGAAAGTTGTTGAAGTTTCGCCAAAGTATATTCTATTACCTGACCTAGATATGGCGAAGGTAAGTTACACGCATCTGTCTTCTACCTGTGGGTAATAATTCTGCCAAAATGTATTGATTACATGTATACTTAGTTACTTACTGCTACATGACTGGGGAAGTTGGCAGTGTGTTTGCCTGTCACACACACACACACACAGGTAATGGGAGTAACTTGTCGGCTCAAGTAACAGAGAGTGAAACGTTCATTAGAGGCGCTACGTAGATAAACAACAACAAACAAATACATGTAAACACAGAGACAATCATATCTACTTTGTTTACCTGTTGTCTACCTGCTGTGATAGGTGTGTTTACCTGTGTTGAGTAGTTTAGATGTGAGAAGGGTGGTGAGAGAGGCTGAAGGCGTATTGTTAGTTATTCAAAGGAGTTGTATTGAGAGAGAGAGAGAGAGAGAGAGAGCTTCTTACTAATTAATATCCTCTTATGACTGGGGGCTGTTATGACTGGGGGCTATTGTGACTGGGGGCTGTTATGACTGGGGGCTGT
>NW_024719604.1:21021-68521 GCF_018991925.1 Homarus americanus
TAGTTACGTATTGGTTAGAATGAGGAGTGTAACGCTTTACAGGCTTAATAACGGGCGGCAGGGGGGCATAAGAATGAGTGGCGTAACGCCTTACAGGCGTATTAACGCAGCAGGGAGGCGATAAGAAGAGTGGCGGCAATCGCATTACGGGCGATTAACGGCAGGGGAGGCCATAAGAATGAGTGGCGCAACGCCTTACGGGCGATTAACGACGGCAGGGAGGCCATAAGAATGAGTGCAATCGCCTTACGGGCGATTAACGGCGGCAGGGGCGATAAGAATGAGTGGCGGCAACGCCTTACGGGCGATTAACGGCGGCAGGGGGCCATAAGAATGAGTGGCCAATCGCCTTACGGGCGATTAACGGCGGCAGGGAGGCCATAAGAATGAGTCGGCAATCGCCTGGCGGGCGATTAACGCGCAGGGAGGCCATAAGAATGAGTGGCGGCAATCGCCTTACGGGCGATTAACGGCGGCAGGGGGCCATAAGAATGAGTGGGGCAATCGCCTTACGGGCGATTAACGGCGGCAGGGAGGCCATAAGAATGAGTGGCGGCAATCGCATACGGGCGATTAACGGCAGGAGGCCGCGCAAGAATGAGTGGCGGCAATCGCCTTTACGGGCGATTAAGTACAGGGGGCCATAAGAATGAGTGGCGGCAATCGCCTTTACGGGCGATTAACGGCGGCAGAGGAGCCATAAGAATGAGTGGCGGCAACCGCCTTACGGGCGATTAACGGCGGCAGGGGCCCATAAGAATGAGTGGCGGCAATCAGCCTACGGGCGATTAACGGCGGCAAGGGGACCATAAGAATGAGTGGCGGCAATCGCCCTCACGGGAGATTAACGGCAGGGAGGCCATACGAATGAGTGGCGGCAATCGCCTCACGGGCGATTAACGGCGGCAGGGGGAGCCATAAGAATGTGGCCGACAATCGCCTTACGGGCGATTAACGGCGGCAGGAGGCCATAAGAATGAGTGGCGGAAACGCCTCACGGGCGATTAACGCAAGCGCAGGACCTATAAGAATGAGTGGCCGCAATCGCCTACGGGCGACACCGACGGCAGGGAGGCCATAAGAAGAGTGGCGGAACCGCCTTACAGGCGATTAACGGCGGCAGGGGGCGATAAGATGAGTGGCGGGCAACGCCTTACGGGCGATTAACGACGCAGGAGGCCATAAGAATGAGTGGCGTACCCGCCTTACGGGCGATTAACGGCGGCAGTGACGGGCGATAAGAATGAGTGGCGGCAATCGCCTTACGGGCGATTAACGGTGCGACGGGTGATAAGAATGAGTGGCGGCAATCGCCTCACGGCGATTAACGGCGGCAGGAGGCCATAAGAATGAGTGGCGGCAACGCCCACAGGCGATTAACGGTGCAGGGGGCCATAAGAATGAGTACCTGCAATCGCCTTACGGGCGATTAACGGCGGTGGGAGGCCATAAGAATGAGTGGCGGCAATCGCCTTATGGGCGATTAACGGCGGCAGGCAGGAGGCCATAAGAATGAGTGGCGGCAATCGCCTTACGGCGATTAACGTGCAGGGGCCATAAGAATGAGTGGCGCAACGCCTTACGGCGATAACGGCAGCAGGAGGCCATAAGAATGAGTGCGCAACGCCTTACGGGCGATTAACGCAGGGGCCATAAGAATGAGTAGGCAACGCTCACGGGCGATTAACGGCGGCAGGGAGGCCATAAGAACGAGTGGCGGCAACGCTTTACGGGCTATTAACGGCAGAGGGGGCCATAAGAATGAGTGGCGCATCGCCTTACAGGCGATTAACGGCGGCAGGGAGGCCATAAGAATGAGTGGCGCAATCGCCTCACGGGCGATAACGGAGGCAGGGGGCCATAAGAATGAGTGGCGGCAATCGCCTTACGGGCGATTAACGGCGGCAAGGGAGCCATAAGAAAGAGTGGGCGCAACGCCTTACGGGCGATTAACGGCAGCAGGGGCCATAAGAATGAGTGGCGGCAATCGCCTTACGGGCGATTAACGGCGGCAGGGGCCATAAGAATGAGTGCGGCAATCGCCTTACGGGCGATTAACGGCGCAGGGGATAAGAATGAGTGGCGGCAATCGCCTTACGGGCGATTAACGGCGTCAGGGGCCAGAAGAATGAGTGGGGCAACGCCCCGGCGATTAACGGCGGCAGGGGGCGATAAGAATGAGTGGCGGCAATCATCTTACGGGCGATTAACGGCGGCAGGGGGCGATAAGAATGAGTGGCGGCAATCGCCTTACGGCGATTAACGGCGGCAGGAGGCGATAAGAATGAGTGGCGGCAATCGCCTTTACGGGCGATTAATGGCGGCGGCCATAAGAATGAGTGGCGGCAATCGCCTACGATTAACGGCGGCAGGAGGCCATAAGAATGGTGGCTGCGAATCGCCTACGGGCGATTAACAGCGCAAGGGGCCATAAGAATGAGTGGCGGAACGCTCACGGGCGATTAACGGCGGCAGGGAGGCCATAAGAATGAGTGGCGGCAATCGCCTTACGGCGATTAACGGCGGGGGGCCATAAGAATGAGTGGCGCAATCGCTTTACGGGCGATTAACGGCGGCAGGGAGCCATAAGAATGAGTGGCGGTAATCGCCTTTACGGGCGATTAACGGCGGCAGGGGGGCGATAAGAATGAGTGGCCGCAATCGCCTTACGGCGAAACCGCGCAGGGAGGCCATAAGAATGAGTAGGTACTGCCTTTACGGGCGATTAACGGCAGGGGGGCCATAAGAATGAGTGGTGGCAATCGTCTACGGGCGATTAACGGCGGCAGGGGCGATAAGAATGAGTGGCAATCGCCTGACGGGCGATTAACGGCGGCAGGGAGGCCATAAGAATGAGTGGCGGAACTGCCTTTACGGCTATTAACGCCGGCAGGGGGCGATAAGAATGAGTGGCGCGCATCGCCACGGGCGATTAACGGCGGCAGAGGGGGCGATAAGAATGAGTGGCCGCAATCGCCTTACGGGCGATTAACGGCGGCAGGAGGCCATAAGAATGAGTGGCGGCAATTGCCTTACGGGCGATTAACGGCGGCAGGGGGCGATAAGAATGAGTGGCGGCAATCGCTCACGGCGATTAACGCTGCAGGGGCGATAAGAATGAGTGGCGGCAACGCTTCACGGGCGATAACGGCAGGCAGGGGCCATAAGAAAAGTGGCGGCAACGCCTTTACGGGCGATTAACGGCGGCAGGGGCCATAAGAATGAGTGGCGGCAATCGCCACGGCGATTAATGCCGGCAGGGAGGCCATAAGAATGAGTGGCGGCAATCGCCTTACGGGCGATTAACGGCGGCAGGGAGGCCATAAGAATGAGTGGCGGCAATCGCCCACAGACGATTAACGGCGGCAGGGGGCGATAAGAATGAGTGGCGGCAATCGCCTTAATGGCGATGCGGGAGGGCGATAAGAGTGAGTGGTGGCAACGCTCACGGCGATTAACGGCGGCAGGGGGCGATAAGAATGAGTGGCGGCACGCCACAGGCGATTAACGCGCAGGGGCCATAAGAATGAGTGGCGGCAATCAGCCTACGGGCGATTAACGGCGGCAGGGAGGCCATAAGAATGAGTGCGGCAACTGCCTTACGGGCGATTAACGGCAACGATAAGAATGAGTGGCGGCAATCGCCTACGGGCGATTAACAGCGCAGGGAGGCCATAAGAATGAGTGGCGGCAATCGTCTTACGGGCGATTAACGGCGCGGAGGAGGCCATAAGAATGAGTGGCGGCAATTGCCCACGGGCGATTAACGGCGGCAGGGGGCTATAAGAATGAGTGGCGGCAATCGCCTTACGGGCGATTAACGGCGGCAGGGGGCGATAAGAATGAGTGGCGGCAATCGCCCACGGGCTTACACGGCGGCAGGGAGGCCATAAGAATGAGTGGCGGCAGTGCCTTACGGGCGATTAACGGCGGCAGGGGGCGATAAGAATGTGGCGGCAATCGCCTTACGGGCGATTAACGGCGGCAGGGGGCGATAAGAATGAGGGCGGCAATCGCCTTACGGGCGATTAACGGCGGCAGGGAGGCCATAAGAATGAGTGGCGGCAATTGCCTTACGGGCGATTAACGGCGGCAGGGTGGCCATAAGAATGAGTGGCGGCAATCGTCTTACGGATTAACGGCGGCAGGGGCCATAAGAATGAGTGGCGGCAATCGCCTACGGGCGATTAACGGCAGGGGGCCATAAGAATGAGTGGCGGCAATCGCCTTACGGGCGATTAACGGCGGCAGGGAGGCCATAAGTAAGATCCGTCACCCCTGTATTCTAACCTAACCTAACCTAACCTAACCTAACCTAACCTAATCTCATTATCCACAAAGAGACAGGCAAGACGAATTCCATTGGTCTTGGAAGTAATAAACTGGGCCCATTAGTACTGGGGCCCATTAGTACCGGGGCCCATTAGTACCGGGGTCCATTAGTACTGGGGCCCATGCTGGGGCCCATTAGTACTGGGGCCCATTAGTGGCTCGGGGCCCATTAGTACTGGGGCCCATTAGTACTGGGGCCCATTAGTACCGGGGCCCATTAGTACCGGGGCCCATTATACCAGGTCCATTAGGCACAGCTCCATAGTACCGGGGCCCATTAGAAATCAAACCATTAGTACCAGGGGCCCATTAGTACCAGGCCCATTAGTACCGGGGGCCCATTAGTACCGGGGCCTGATACCGGGGCCCATTAGTACCAAATGACAGGAAACCGGCCCAGCCCATTAGTCAGCCCATTAGTACAAGCCCATTAAACATTCAATCATACCACACAAGAGAAATAAGCAAAAAAGAGGGAGGAGAACGTTCATATGGCGCCACACACACACACACACACACACACACACACACACACACACACACACACACACACACACACACACACACACACACACACACACACACACACACACACACACCTGCGGCAAGTTGAAGCAGATCTCACCACAGCCTCAGAGTAGCGCTAGGATGAGAATATAGAGGAGACGAAGAAAGAGAGAGAAGGAGGGAGAGAAGGGAGGAGAGGAGGAAGGGGGAGGGGAGAGGGGAGAGGGGGAGAGAGGGGTGGGGGTAGAGGTGTTGATAAGGTAGGGGGTTTATATTGATTTTCTGAAGAGGAACATTGGTTACCTGAGATTGGTTACCTGAGACGAATTCTATAGGTGTGTAGCTGTGAGGACAATGTTGTGTAGGTGTGTAGCTGTGAGGACAATGTTGTGTAGGTGTGTTGCTGTGAGGACAATGTTTGTAGCTGTGAGGCAAAGGTAGCTGTGAGGACAATGTTGTGTAGGTGTGTAGCCAGGAGGACAATGTTGTGTAGGTGTGTAGCTGTGAGGACAATGTTGTGTAGGTGTGTTGCTGTGGAGGACAATGTTGTGTAGCTGTGAGGACAATGTTGTGTAGCTGTGAGGACAATGTTGTGTGGGTGTGTAGCTGTGAGGACAATGTTGTAGGTGTGTAGCTGTGAGGACAATGTTGTGTGGGGTTGTGGGGTGTGTGTAGCTGTGAGGACAATGTTGTGTGCTGTGAGGACAATGGTAGGTGTGTGCTGTGGGACAATGTTGTGTAGGTGTGTGCTGTGAGGACAATGTTGTAGGTGTGTGTGTGTGCCTGAGGGACAATGTTGTGTAGGTGTGTGTGTGTAGCTGTGAGGACAATGTTGTGTGGGTGTGTAGCTGTGGAGGACAATGTTGTGTAGGTGTGTGGCTGTGGAGGACAATGTTGTGTAGGTGTGTGTGTAGCTGTGAGGACAATGTTGTGTGTAGGTGTGTAGCTGTGAGGACAATGTTGTGTAGGTGTGTGTGTGTAGCTGTGAGGACAATGTTGTGTAGGTGTGTAGCTGTGAGGACAATGTTGTGTAGGTGTGTGGCTGTGAGGACAATGTTGTGTAGGTGTGTAGCTGTGAGGACAATGTTGTGTAGGTGTGTGTGTAGCTGTGAGGACAATGTTGGGTAGGTGTGTAGCTGTGAGGACAATGTTGTGTAGGTGTGTGGCTGTGAGGACAATGTTGTGTAGGTGTGTGGCTGTTAGGTAGTAGACAGCTATCAAACAGGGAGGTACTACCGCCTGGGAAGATATTGGAAGCATAATGTGTTGTCTAATGGTAGACCCTGCTGCCATATGTGACCAAGTCCAGGTTGATGAGCTAACTTTCTGCCTCATTTACACACAATTGCAGGGTCTCAATTGTTTCTCTTGCTATTGACAACACAACATACATATATTGTTTCTCACTCTTGATCTTTTGTTTTTCATTTTAGTATTTCTTTATGGTTCTTTATTACTATTATTATTAGTAGTAGTAGTAGTAGTATTACAATGTTGCTATTATCATTATAATTATTATTTTATTTTCAATTTTGTAATTTTTATTATAAATTTTATTTACTATGAATTATTATTATTATTATTATTATTATTATTATTATTATTATTATTATTATTATTATTACTACTACTACAACTACTACATTTTCGCCCCCAGGCCCCGATGTGGGTCAGTGACCTGTGCCCGGGTGGGCTAATCCCCGTAAAAAATACTAATAATAATAATAATAACATCACACACACACACACACACGACCTCTGCAGCTACAGACATATCACACAAGGCACTCCTCACCTCCGCCAGACGAACTTCTGCTCACCTTCTGCCCGTAGTGGCACTACTAAACGACACGGTGCAATATTTCTAACACGGGGTAATATTTCTAACACGGGGCAATGTTTATAACACGGGGCAATGTTTATAACACGGGGCAATATTTATAACACGGGGTAATATTTCTAATACGAGGTAATATTTCTAACACGGGGTAAGTTGAGTTGGGTTGGGTTGGGTTGAGTTTAGTTAGGTTAGCTTAGCGTTATGTTAGGTTAATCTTTTGGTAAAATAAGTTAGGGTGTCTAATCATCAGGTGATCCGAGAATTAACATAAGGTGTGTAACTCGAGTTAATATCAACAAATCATTAAATCTTCCTTTAGCTGATGACGTCTAATATAACGAACTAATGTTAATCAACCATAATTAACAGGTGAGGTTTATTAACACCCACCAAAATCGGCACAAGATGTTAGTTTTTATACGTACACCACCTACAACAGTCGCTTGTTACGTGGCTTCTCCTGATTGGTTCGTTTCCCACTGTCGGCTCCACCATCAACCAATCAAAAATATAACAACACAATAATCTCAGTTATTTACCTTACACAGACGATCGGACTTGTGACGTCACCACACCCTGAGGAGAGAGAGAGAGATCCGTGTTAGTTTAAATTCATCGTCTAGGTTAACTTTATTTAACCCTGATATAACGATATTGGGGATAACAACACTAACTACTAATCCTTTCATTGGGGTAAACACACACACGTCCTGTCCAAAGTTCTGGCGGCCTCCACGATATTTACAATGCTGACACGTTGGGGACCACTGGACTAAGTAGTCTTGTTAGGTGACCTCGGATGCGAACTAGAGAACTTTATGAGAGAAAGTGAGTGATATATCCACTTAGCCACCTCAACCCTCAATATATAATAGAATAGAATTAGACAAAAAAAAATTTCCCCCAAATTAACTTATATAAACAGTTATGACGAGGCAATATTTTGAGTACTGCGAGGGTTAAGTATCTGTCTGTCTGTCTGTGTTTATCTAACTGTCTCTCTGTCTGTCTGTGTTTATCTAACTGTCTCTCTGTGATTGTCTGTCTGTCTGTCTGTCTGTCTGTCTGTTACACACACACACACACACACACACACACTAGATTGTCTTGCGAGATAGATAAATTAAGGCCTATATATTTATTTACTTAATAATTATGGTGTAAGTGAGTCAGGTCACCAACTTTTTCCTGTATCACTGAAGAGACATCAACTTACTTAGTCAACTTATAAGTAATATTAAAGTGAATATTACATTATAAGTATACTTGAGACGAGGGAAGTGTACTTATTACATAGAGTTAACTCATTATTACCTTATTTTCAAGTCATAGTAATTACATAACGCAAAACTTATTATTTATAAATCTAATTCTTTAAAACATATGGTCACCTTAACGCTAACCTAACTTAACCTAACCTAACGCTAACATAACCTAACCTAACTTAACCTAACCTAACCTAACGCTAACATAACCTAACCTAACATAACCTAACCTAACATAACCTAACCTAACGCTAATCTAACTTAACCTAACGCTATCATATCCCAACCTAACATAACCTAATCTAACGCTAACCTAACCTAACATAACCTAATGCTAACCTAACTTAACCTAACGCTAACATAACCTAACCTAACATAACCTAACATAACCTAACCTAACGCTAACCTAGCCTAACCTAACCTAACTTAACCTAACCTAACCTAACCTAACGCTAACATAACCTAACCTAACCTAACCTAACCTAACCTAACTTAACCTAACCTAACGCTAACCTAACTTAACCTAACCAAACGCTAACCTAACCTAACCTAACTTAACCTAACCTAACGCTAACATAACCTAACCTAACTTAACCTAACCTAACGCTAACCTAACTTAACCTAACGCTAACATAACCTAACCTAACTTAACCTAACCTAACGCAAACATAACCTAACCTAACATAACCTAACCTAACATAACCTAACATAACCTAACCTAACGCTAACCTAACCTTCATCACACGTAGCTGTCATTGACTGGAGATATCCCTGACGGCATCAGTTGAAAAATACGACTGCTATGCTCAACCCATTTTACACATATATACCGATGTGATATTATGTATGATTCTGTTATGTTATGTTATGTAGGAATGTTATATTGTGTAATGTTATTTAATTTAACCTCCAGTCGTTATATATAATTATAATAATAATTACCTATATTAATGACACCTATTTCGTTTAATGTTGATAAATTCTATATTTATTTTATTTCCTTTTTAATTTTATATGAAAGTATAGAAGCTTCCTACCCCGGACTCCTCCTCTCCCCGGAATCCTCCTCTCCCCGGAATCCTCCTCTCCCCGGAATCCTCCTCTCCCCGGAATCCTCCTCTCCCCGGAATCCTCCTCCCCGGAATCCTCCTCCCGGAATCCTCCTCCCCAGAATCCTCCCCTCCCAGGATCCTCCACTCCCCGGAATCCTCCCTCTCCCAGAATCCTCCACTCCCCGGAAACCTCATCTCCCAGAATCCTCCTCTCCAGAATCCTCCACTCCCCGAAACCTCATCTCCCCAGAATCCCTCCTCCCCAGGATCCTCCCTACCCCAGAATCCTGTCTCCCCTAGAAACCTCATCTCCCGGAATCCTCCTCCCGGAATCCTCCTCTCCCCGGAATCCCCTCCTCTCCCAGAATCCTCCTCTCCCAGAATCCCCTCCTCTCCCCGAAACCTCCTCTCCCAGAACCCTCCTCTCCCCCAGAATCCTCCTCCCCAGATCCTCCTCTCCCCGGAATCCTCCTCTCCCCGGAATCCTCCTCTCCCCGGAATCCTCCTCTCCCCGGAATCCTCCTCTCCCCGGAATCCTCCTCTCCCCGGAATCCTCCTCTCCCCGGAATCCTCCTCTCCCCGGAATACTCCTCTCCCCGGAATCCTCCTCTCCCCGGAAACCCTCTATTCTGTACACCTATAATGGAACAAAAATATATATTAAAAATTTTCTTAAGACTTAAATCAATTTAACGCCATTTAACAAACACCTAATACTCATCACCAACATTTGTCACCAACATTCACCAACACTCACCAACACCCATCACCAACACCCATCATCAACATTCACCAACACTCATCACAACATTCACCAACATTTGCACCAACATTCCACCAACACCCATCCTGCTTATTCCACCAACACTCATCGCCAACATTCACCGAAACCCATCACCAACATTCACCAACACTCATCACCAACATTCACCAACACTCATCGCCAACATTCACCGAAACCCATCACCAACATTTGTCACCAACACTCATCGCCAACATTCACCAACACCCATCGCCAACATTTGTCACCAACATACTGCTGTGTCACTGACGTATTGCCAGATGATTTAATGTAACATCCATCATGGTGTGTGTGTGTGTGTGTGTGTGTGTGTGTGTGTGTGTGGTAGTGGTGTGTGTGTTGAAGTGAGGTGTGTGTGTGTGTGTGTGTGTGTGTGTGTGTGTGTGTGTGTGTGTGGTAGTGGTGTGTGTGTGTGACAGTGTGTGTGTGTGTGTGTGTGTGTGTGTGGTAGTGGTGTGTGTGTTGAGTGATGAGTGTGCGTGGTGGTGGTGTGTGTGTGTTAGTGATGGGTGTGTGTGTGTGTGTGTGTGTGTGTGTGTGTGTGTGTGTGTTAATGATGAGTGTGTGTGTGTGTGTGTGTGTGTGTGTGTTAGTGATGAGTGTGTGTGTGTGTGTGTGTGTGTGTGTTAGTGATGTGTGTGTGTGTGTGTGTGTGTGTGTGTGCGTGTGTAACTAATACTAGTAAAACCAATAAACATTAATCTCAGGAAAAATTTACTTACATCCATACAGGTTGACCCGCTCCCATGGCGGTGTATACTGGATATATGTGTGTATGTTACCAGTATCATACACACACACCAGCAGTAACATACGTGTGTGTATATGGTGTACGGTGGTCGAGTGTATACAGTACTCGCCTCCTGCTAGTCGACCTAGCTGTAAATATTGGTACCTTACTTTACAGTTTGGGTAAAAGGTGGTCGAGTGCAGTGTCGGCCATGCTGCCTTAAAATACACGATAAATAAAAAAAAAAACACACAACTTCTCCCTAAACAAACAAATAATAACTTTACCCTACACTAAGGCTAAAGTCTGACTCAGAATACCACGAACTACAGTACAGTAAGGCTCAGTGGTCCGTTCCTGCTACACTAACGCCAGATAAAAGTCAATATTTTGCTTCAATTCTCCAGAGTCTTTGAGTGATGGACAATGACGTGGACAATGACATAATGGGGCATAAATTTTTTTCTTGTTATTGTAAATTCGATCGAGATTTTTTTCCTATTAAGTGTTATTCATTTTATGCCAAATTTTATGCCCCATTTATGCCCCCATTTTATGCCCCATTTATGCCTTAATTATGCCCATTTTTAAGGCACATACAGAAAGCAAGTTATATATATACTACCCCCCCCCCCACACTGACACCTCACCCCCCCCTCTCACGGAAACTCCCTCAGGCACCAAACAGCTCGAGGGATTTCCGTAGGTGGACCTGAATGGGATTAGGTAAGTAGGCAAATTTATTCATAGTGAAGCAAGAGAGGTTAGTGAAGCAAGAGAGGTTAGTGAAGGAAGAGAGGTTAGTGAAGGAAGAGAGGTTAGTGAAGCAAGAGAGGTTAGTGAAGGAAGAGAGGTTAGTGAAGCAAGAGAGGTTAGTGAAGGAAGAGTTAGTGAAGCAAGAGAGGTTAGTGAGCAAGAGGTTAGTGAAGCAAGAGGTTAGTGAAGCAAGAGAGGTTAGTGAAGCAAGGGATTAAAAAGGAATTACATTAAAAAATGCCTTTGCTAGAGTTTGCATCCTGGGGACGGTAAAGGCAAGGAAGAGGTTCATTTGGGAAGTAACGTGGAGAGGAATATATTAATGGGGGGGTTAGTGAGAGGGAGTGTGAGTGGGAGGAGGGGGATGAGGGGGGAGAATTGAGTGGGAGGGAGGGTGGGCAGGAAGGGTGAGTGGGAGGTGGGGGTGAGTGGGAGGGTGAGGGGTGAGGGAGGGTGAGTGGGAGGGGGAGGGGGGAGGGAGGGTGAGTGGGAGGGGGGTGAGTGGGAGGGGGTGAATGAGGAGAGAATTAAGTCGAGGGAGACAAGATAAGAATGGAGGAAACTGCAGCGGGTCTATTATTGGTCCATACCAAGGCAGTCCCGTTTATACCCAACCCCTATCACTCATATAAGCATCCAACCTATATTTGAAGCTATCCAGCGTATTCGAGTTAATGATGATATTTGGTAACTTGTTCCACTCAATGTTTACCTGTCTCGAGCCTAAATCTAAATTTGTCTAATTTAAAACTATTCCTACGAGTTCGCTCCTGGTTGGATAGTTTAAGTACCTTTGTTATATCACCTTTGTTTAGAAGGGAAGGAAGTTGGGAGGGTTGTTTTTGAAAGCTAGGTGGAATATGGTGTATGTGTTAGGGTGGGGGAAGGGTGGGAGAATTGGGGAAGGGTGGGGGAAGTAAGGGAGGGCTATCCCAACACCATCTGGGGGAGAAAAATGATTAGTATCTCTCTCTCTCTCTCTCTCTCTCTCTCTCTCTCTCTCTCTCTCTCTCTCTCTCTCTCTCTCTCTCTCTCTCTCTCTCTCTTATACACAGGGAGGCACAGAACTCCTATACACAGTGGGGAAGATCCTCATCGTATATCCCCATCTAACCTAACCTAACCCAACCTAACCTAACCATCCAGAGGTAGGTTAGGTTAGGTTAGCGTACCGGGAATTATATAAGAGAAGACAACAGCTGGTGTCTATACTCGTATATTCTGAGACCCCTACCAAGACACTGTACCAGGGAGTGTGTGTGTGTGTAGCAAGTCTCCACACACACACATACACAGACAGCTACAACGTACACACACACACATAGCCACAACGTACAGACACACACACAGACACCAGCAGCTGGGTCTCAACGGGTCCAGAGCGGCCATCGTGTACACCCCACGGCCCAGAAACTGATATACAACCCCAAGACATTTCCAATATGGTGTTAGAGCCCAGATGTCAACACCGCTAGCTGGGTACCGCCTCACACCCGCGCCCACACATTTCTCACCACCCTCGCAGTGCAACACAAGTCGGCTCCTCACAACACAACACAAGTCGGCTCCTCACAACACAACACAAGTCGGCTCCTCACGACACAACACAAGTCGGCTCCTCACGACACAACACAAGTCGGCTCCTCACGACACAACACAAAGTCGGCTCCTCACAACCTAAAGTCGCTCCTCACAACCTTACAACACAAGTCATCCTCACAACCCCAACACAAGTCGGCTCCTCACAACTAACAGTCAGCTCCTCACAACACAACCTAGAGTCGGCTCCTCACATTTACAACACAAGTCGGCTCCTCACGACACAACACAAGTCGGCTCCTCACGACACAACACAACATATAACAGCATGGCAGGTAGAGGAAGCATGACAGGTGAAGACGCATGGCAGGTGAAGAATGACAGAGACGCATGACAGGTACAGACGCATGACAGGTGAAGAATGACAGAGACGCATGACAGGCAGATTGACATATAAACAATAACTGGTAAAGACATATCCACAGAGAGAGAGATCGTCAACGAACTATTAACCAATAGTCATTTTATATACTTTTCAGAGGTGTTTAACTGCTGAGTACGATGACTTGATCCCTTGAGTACGATGAATTAACCTCTTGAGTACGATGACTTAAAACCTTCAGTACGATGAATTAAAACCTTGATTACAATAATATAATCCTCTAAGCACTTAAATACGATGATCTAAGCCCTTGAGTACGAAGACTTAACCCTTCGAGTACGATAAATTCAAAAGGTTAAGGTAATGTTCTCGAGAGGTTATGAAATCGTACTCAAGGGCTCAAGTCATCGTACTCAAGTGGTGAAAATGGCATCAGAAGTTAGTATCAATTCTACATCGTGTTTCCATTATCAGTTTCTTTAGTAAGTTAATGTAAGTAAATTTCTCTTAAATAACTGGTGAGGGTAATTTATCCCCTGAACACACACACACACACTTAGGACTGAAGCGTAATTCTGCTCCTGGAAACCAGGTTTTTGGGGTTTGGCTTCAGCTTCGAAGCATTCTAAAGGCTTCGGCTTCGAATCCAAAGGCATGGCACCGTCTTCCACTTCGAAGCCATGCAATGTGATAGAGGTGTATAAATGGAAGTCAAGGCTAAGCAAAGGCGATATATCAAAGGTACTCAAACTATCCAACCAGGAGCTAACTCATAGCAATGGTTTTAAATCAGACATATTTTGATTTAGGCGCGAGATAGGTAAACATTAGTTTGGAAATACAGTAGTGGACGAGTGGAGCAAGTTACCAAACATCATTATTGACTCGAATACACTGGATAGTTTCAAACATAGGTTGGATGGATATATGGGCAATAGGGGTTGGGTGTAAACGGGACTCTCCAGTATGGACCAATAGGCCCGCTGCAGCTTCCTTCATTCTTATGTTATTATTTAGATAGACACACTGACCATATTGTGATGTCACAGATGACCTGATTCCTGACTTTTCGGTTCCCACAATGACCTGACCTGAAACCCGGACAAGTCCCACCTCTGCCTCCTCAGCCCCAGGTGCTGTTGGCTGACTGACAGAATCTTTGAAAATCTTAAAAAAAATCGTTGCAATTCGTCTCTGATTTGTGGCTGTAAATTGGCTGACTTCGGCGTCGGCTTTTTTTATTTTCCAATAGCTTCGGCCACAGGTCTGGTGAGGGATGCCATCTTTGGTGTCACTCAAAACTGTGTCTCTTTGAAATTGTTATTCATATTATTTGTTTTAAGGTTAGGCTAGGTTAGGTTAGGTTAGGTTACATTATTACAGTGTTTAGATTAGGGTGGGTCTGCAGCACGTCTTAACTTTACAGAAACTATTAATACCTTCTGGAATATCTAGTTAAAAAAATTAACTTCCCCACAAATAAAAACCGCGTCTGGAACACCTGAGTCTGGAACACCTGAGTCTGGAGTCTGGAACACCTGAGTCTGGAGCCTGGAACGCCTGAATCTGGAACACCTGAGTCTGAAACACCTGAATCTGGAACACTTGAGTCTGTAGTCTGGAACACCTGAGTCTGAAACACCTGAATCTGGAACACTTGAGTCTGTAGTCTGGAACACCTGAGTCTGGAACACCTGAATCTGGAACACCTGAGTCTGGAACACCTGAATCTGGAACACCTGAGTCTGGAACACCTGAGTCTGGAGTCTGAAACACCTGAGTCTGGAGTCTGGAACACTGATTCTGGAACTAACCTTACATTTCCAGTTATAAACAAAAAGATAATTTCTGCTGTCGTTTAACCACAAATATCACCAACGTTTAAAATATTTCTTCCGTAAACTCAAATTCCCTCTCGTATAATAACCGAGAACAACCTGTATCTGTGCTCTATATGTGTATGTATTAACTCCCTCTACAACACCCACCACATTCTACACCCGAGGACGAACTGGCCCTCACCCTGGAGTCTTTAATAATACGTTTGGAGCAGATGTCGACATCGTCCCTGGGTGAACAGCTGAAGACTTTCATTTGAAGCACCACGTTTCTACCTCACAGCGGGACACACAGACCTCTGACTCCCGGGCGGGCAATTGGTAGTGTTTATGAGGCACAAGGGAACTGCCCTACCACCCCCAACCACCATGTTATGTTACCACTGCTTATGGTTAACTTACAACAACAAGGGCTTGTAAGCTACTGACACATCGCGGCAGTTTTACCTATGAATATCTTGTTGAGGGTAACCGCGATGACCTTTCCTGACCCGACGAAGGTAAGGTCGCGGCTCTCGAGTCATCTGGGTCAGACAGATCATGTGGTTTCAGAACAAAAAGGACTTTAGAATAATACGTATCTGTGTAAATCTATCGAGAAATTTCCAAAGGGAGAATTAGCACTGAATCGTGTAGTTTTATGTAAAGAAGTGATAACATTAAACCAAACGTCATCTGAGTGGATATAAAAACCGCCCCTGAATCGTTACAATGACCGGGTAAAGATCTAACTAAAGCCTAATAAGTCACCAGGTCCCGATGAGATATTTGCCAGAGTATTAAAGGAATGTAAGGAAGAGCTTAGTATACCCTCAGCAAAATTGTTTAACATGTCCTTAAAAGCAGGTGTAGTACCAGAATCCTGGAGAATAGCGAATGTAATACCGATTTTCAAGAAGGGAGATAGATCACTATCCTCCAACTACCGCCCAATCAGTCTAACATCAATACTAGGTAAATTACTAGAATCAATTATTTCAAACTCTATTCGAAACCACCTGGAGAAGCACAAGTTGATCAATGATTCCCAACATGGCTTCACAAGCGGGGCCTTCATGTCTAATTAATCTATGAACATTCTTTTCATCAGTTTTCGAATCGGTGGACGAGGGGCACAATTATGATGTGGTATATCTCGACTTAAGCAAAGCCATCGACAGAGTCCCCCACGAAAGACTAATTAGAAAGGTAGAAGCTCATGGCATCAAAGGTAATATCCTTAAATGGACTAGGGAGTGGTTACGGGACAGGAAACAGCGAGTGAGCATAAACGGCACTAAATCGCATTGGAGCAACGTCACTAGTGGAGTTCCCCAAGGCTCAGTACTTGGACCATTATTATTTATTATATACATAAACGACATAGATATCGGCATAGACAGCAACATAAGTAAATTTGCTGATGACACTAAAATAGGACGTGTAATTAAATCTGACGAGGACTCTGCAAAAACTTCAGGAAGATCTAAACAAATTTTTCGAATGGTTGGAAAAATGGCAGATGAAATTCAATGTGGACAAAGGTAAAGTACTCAGTATAGGAGATGTAAACAGGGAAACCAGTTACCAGATGAACAACGATGCCATAGAGAAATCCGACTGTGAGAGAGATTTAGGAGTTATGATAAGTAGGAACCTTAAGCCAAGTAAACAATGTGTTTTTGCTCGTAACAAGGCTAATAAAGTACTTGGGTTCATACAAAGGAGTGTTAGTTACAAGACTAGCGAGGTCATCCTAAAACTGTATCTTGCTCTTGTGAGACCACACCTGGATTCCACAGTTCAGTTCTGGTCACCGTATTACAGAATGGATATAGAATCATTGGAAAGAATTCAGAGGAGAATGACAAGACTAATCCCGGGCATTAGGAACCTTGAATACAGAGATAGGTTAAAGCATCTTAATTTGCACTCCCTCGAGAGACGTAGAGTGAGGGACGACCTGATAGAGGTGTATAAATGGAAGTCAGGGCTAAACAAAGGGGACATTACAAAGGTACTCAAACTATTCAACCAGGAGCAAACTTGTAACAATGGTTTTAAATTAGACAAATTTAGATTTAGGCGGGAAATAGGTAAACACTGGTTTGGAAACAGAGTAGTGGATGAATGGAACAAGTTACCAAATATCATCAGTAACTCGAATACGCTGGATAGCTTCAAACATAGGTTGGATGCTTATATGAGCAATAGGGGTTGGGTATAAACGGGACTGCCCAGTATGGGCCAATAGGCCCGCTACAGTTTCCTCCATTCTTATGTTCTCCTCCTCCTACATCTACAGTGCATTAAGAAGAATTAAAGATATGCAAATTTCTGACCTGAACTCTAACGTTCTATTTGTATCGATAATATTTGTTATAATTTATATATTAATTTATACTCAAGTTTGTATCTAGGGATATAAGGGAATTTTGAGGCGCGGTTTATGTCAGGTCAGGTCAGGTTAAGTTAGGTCAGGTCAGGTCAGGTCAGGTTATGTCCTTTTCAGTAAATACGCCATCTACCTGTTAGGGGGGTGGAGGGGGGGCAGGGGCAGGGGGAGGGGGAGGAGGGAAGGGAGCAGGAGGGAAGGGGGGAGAAAGGAGGAAGGGGGGAGCAGAAGGAATGGGGAGCAGGAGGAAGGGGGGCCTAAAGGAATCAGGAGCAGGAGGAAGGGGAAGCAGGAGGGGCCAGGGAGAGAGCAGGAGGAGGAAGGGGGAGCAGGAGGAAGGGGAAGCAGGGAGAGAGTGTTGAAGAGAGAAGATGACCCCCACGGTGATATAAAAACATATAATGGTTTATGTCAGTTGCCACCCAGGCCACACGAGGGCCTATATACATATTGGACATGTCAAGTGAGGTGAATCCCAAGTCGACATGTAAGAGATGAGGTCCAACAGTGTGGTGACCCAAAGCTGATGACCTGAGATAAGGTGATGGTAGTTGGTGAGGTGAGGTCGGGTTTGAGGTGAGGTTGGGTTTGTGAGGTGGGGTTGGTGAGGTGAGGTTGGGTTTGAGGTGAGGTTTGGTTGGTGAGGTTGGGTTGGATTAAGCGTATTTCACCTGTACAGTCACCGAACTAGTTTATTTCACAGGAGTCTCCACCATAGTGCTGAGTCTCCCGATGGCCCTGAGTCTCCCCATGGCCCTGAGTCTCCTCATAGTGCTGAGTCTCCCCTTGGCGCTGAGTCTCCCCGGGTGCAGGAAGACAGGAGATATATGTCGGGGAATGTTGCACTCTGCCGCCTGAACCAACACACTGGACACGTCTTTGGCCGCGAATATCGAGAGGATGGAGAGAGGTCGGTGGGGCGTGTAGGGGAACCACTAGCCCTTCCCTTCACGCTCACTTGGGTCTGAACCATGACCTATGTTTTTGACGCTACAGTTGGTGGTGGTGGTGTGAATAATGATGGTGGTAGTGGTAATGGTGGTAGAGTTAGTGGCGATGATGGTAATGTTGGTGATGGTGGTGGTGGTGGTGGTGGTGGTGGTGGTGGTGGTGGTGGTGGTGGTGGTGGTGGTGGTGGTGGTGGTGGTGGCAGTAGTGGTGGTGGTGGTGGTAGTGGTGGTAGTGGTGGTGGTGGTGGTGGTGGTGGTGGTGGTGGTGTAGTGTGGTGGTGGTGGTGGTGGTGGTGGTGGTGGTGGTGGTGGTGGTGGTGGTGGTGGTGGTGGTGGGTGGTGGTGGTGGTGGTGGTGGTGGTGGTGGTGGTGGTGGTGGTGGTGGCAGTGGTGGTGGTGGTGGTGGTGGTGGTGGTGTGGTGGTGGTGGTGGTGGTGGTGGTAGTGGTGGTGCGGTGGTGGTGGTGGTGGTGGTGGTGTGTGGTGCAGTTGAAAGTTTGGACAAGTTCCAGTGGACGGCAGCGTTCCCCAGGGTGTTGAGGTGACAACTGAAGCAGAGAATGATGGCGAAGATTGGTCTGTAGAGGAGGAGGAGGGGGAGGAGGAGAAGGAGGAGGAAGCGAAGGAGGAGGAGGAGGGGAGGAGGGAAGGCGAAGGAGGAAGAAGCGAAGGGTGTCGTGGAGGAGGAGGTGAAGGAGGAGGAGGGAGGGAAGGATAGGCGAAGGAGGAAAAGGAGGCGAAGGAGAATAAGGAGGCGAAGGAGACTGAAGAAGAGGAGTAGGAGACTAAAGAGGAGGAAGGGGGAAGAGGAGGAGGGAAAGAAGGAAACCTGACCACCCCAGCTGCCAGACTTCCTCGAGTACCTTCTTGACGACCACCACCACCCACCTGGACTGAAGGGCGACCTCCTTCACCTCTCCCCTCCCTCCCTCACCCTCCCCCATCATCCAACCTCCTCCTCCAGTATCCAGTTACCTCCCTTGACACGGATGGACGGACAGACACACAGACAAAAATTCTCCTCAAGGTTGAACGAAAAACAATATAGTCAACCAAGGGAAGTTTACTCCAAGTGTTCCTCTGAATGTTGCTACAAGTATACTAGACATATGGAGTATGATGGGTTGGGTGGCATTATAACGACAATGATAATAATAATAATAATAATGATAATAATAATGATAATAATAATAATAATAATAATAATAATAAAAATAATACTAATGATAATAAAAATAATAATAATAATAATAACAATAATAATAATAATAATAATAATAATAATAATAATAATAATAATAATAATAATAATAATAATAATAATAATAATAATAATAATAATAATAATATAACTTTTATTTATATGAAGACAATGATGACGATAACGATAGCAATCACGATAATAGCGATAGCGATGCAAAGTATACCTAGAGTCCATTTATAAGAACATAAGAATGGAGGTAACTGGGCAGTCCCATTTACACCCAACCCCTATCGCTCATATATATCCACCCAACCAATGTTTGAAACTATCCAGCGTATTCGAGTTAATGATGATGTTTGGTAAATTGTCCCACTCGTCCACTACTCTATTTCCAAACCAATGTTTACCTATTTCTCACCTAAATCTAAATTTGTCTAATTTAAAACCATTGTTACAAGTTCGCTCCTGGTTGGATAGTTTGAGTACCTTATCCTCCCTTACCCCTACTCTCCCTGTTATACCATTCTCCCTTTCCTCCTCCCCAACCTCCCTTCTCCCTACCTCTCGTTCTCAGCCCTAGACAGCTATGTAATTTTCAGATGACAGTCTGAATGGAGGCGTCTCTCTCTCTCTCTCTCTCTCTCTCTCTCTCTCTCTCTCTCTCTCTCTCTCTCTCCTACACCACCACAATACCGCCACCTTACCTAAAAGATAATACCTGTGTGGTCGACAGCTCACCACCCAACGCCACGGAGGCATTATTGTTTCTATAGGTAATCTACTTCACCTGTCTTCTTGAATTCATTGTTTGTCTTCACAGGTAAAATATATCCCAGGTAAATATATTGTAGGACATGAAATATATTTTTTCTTTAAGTATCATAGGAAATTATATATTTTTTTTCTACATTAATTATATGTTGTTTACAAAGGTATTTTACATTACCTGTCTATTCCAAACTTCTTTTCTACACAGGTTATATATTTTCTGGGTAAATGAAATGTAAATAATGTTAAAAAAAAAATTCATATAAATTTATCGTATAAGATTTATCAAAAGGCGTTATTGTTTAGTTAATTTATGAGAGTGAAATACTTTTGGTGTGCTCATGTGAATGTTGTTAAAAGTAAAGCAATATTTTTTTATTATAACTAAATGGTTAAATAAATTAGTTTCAAGATAGAGAGAATTTTGTAAGTTAGATTAAGTTAAGTTAGGTTAGTTTAAGTAAAGTTAGGTTAGGTTAGGTTAAGTTAGGTCGGATCAGGGATGGTTGGAGTTAGCTGGGGCTGGGTGAGGCTGGGTGACGTTGGGTGGGGCTGGGTGACGTTGGGTGGGGCTGGGTGACTTGGACGGCTGGGTGACGTTGGGTGGGCTGGGGACGTTGGGTGGGCTGGGTGACTTGGGTGACTGCCTGGGGTGGGTGACGGGGTGGGGCTGGGTGACGTTGGGTGGGACTGGGTGACGTTGGGTGGGTGGGTGACGTTGTGGGACCGGGGTGACGGGTGACGTTGAGTGGGACTGGGTGACGTTAGGGGACTGATGAACTGCAGGAATGGAGGGCTGAGTAGGGGCTGAATTTATTAATCATTGAGCATTATAAAAGATAACTACACCTTTTAGGTTCGGAACACTGACACAATATATAGAGCCCCCACACACACACACACACACACACACACACACACACACACACACACACATACACACACACACACACACACACACACACACACACACACACACACACACACACACACACACACACACACACACACACACACATCACCTCAACACACACAATAATACAACTAAACGTAAGCAGATTACAGGTGAATCCTACCAGGTATGTACTACTAACATGACCTGGGGGGGGATGTTGGGGTAGTGGGTGATAGGGCAGGGGGTGGTTGGTGGGTGGGGGTGTGGGTTGGTGGTGGGTGTGGGTTGGGGTGTGGGTTGGTGGTGGGTGTGGGGGTGGTGGTTGGTGTGGGTGGTGGTGGTGGATGGAGGAGAGGGTTGATGGAAGGAAGGGGAAGAGGTGGATAGAAGGAAGGGGGGGAAGGAGTGGATGGAAGGGAGGGGTGGATGGGAGGAAGAGGAAGGGGATGGAAGGAAGGAAAGGGTGGATGGAAGGAAGAGGATGGACGGGGAGGGGGATGGAAGGAAGGGGGGGTGGATGGAAGGAAAGGGGTGGATGGAAGGGGTGGGGTTGATGGAAGGAAGGGTAAGGGGGTGGATGGAAGGAAGGGGTGGATGGAAGGGGAGGGGGGAGGATGGAAGGGGGTGGATGGGAGGGGAATATCATGGAATATTCCCGAAAGAGTTGTGATTCCTCCTTAACACAAGCGAACGTCAGCCGGATTATGTAAGCGCGTCGTTGATTGGCTGGACTTTTTTTTTTTATTGGGCACCCCCCTACATCTTTGTGTAAGGTGAAGCGCAGAAGCGTTTACAGCGCCCAACAGGGAAGCATGCAAAGTTCATGCTTGCCTTTATGTCTCATGAGTTAAGGGCGTAGAAGCCTGAAGAGTCAGTGGTTTATGTCATCAAGTTATTGGAAGCTCCAACAACTTGTCCCTGAATACGAATTCGCAACTTTCGACTTACACCAGGTACCTACTTTACTGCTAGGTGAACAGGGACTAATGGGGGCTAGGAAGTGTGTCCAAACAACTTCCACCGGCCTGGGAATCGAACCCGTGACATCTTGCTTGCGAGGCAAGAGCGATACCACTTCTACCACCGGCCCCCCTTGGCTGGATATGTAAGGGCGTCTTTGGTTGGCAGAGGGGTTTGTTTACTCAGGGTGTTGCCGTTTTCTCTCGCTGTGCTCCAGAAATCAAATCTCACCAATCAAAACACGTGATGCAATAAGCAGTGTGTGTAAAGAGCTTCCTTGACTGGCTTCAACCAACGGATGGAACATGTCTCACTAGTTGCCAGTTCCTTCAGGGTTCTCAAAGGTGGTGGGTGTCGGGTGGTGGTGGTGGGTGGGGTGGTGGTGGTGGTGGTGGGTGGTGGTGGTGGTGTGGGGTGGTGGTGGTCAGGGGTGTCAGAGGTGGGTGGTGGTGGTGGTGGTGGTGGAGTGGTGGTGGGTGTGGTGGGGGGTGTGGTGGTGAGGTGGTGGTGGTGGTGGGTGTCAGTGGTGGTGGTGGTGGTGGTGGGTGTCGAGTGGTGGTGGTGGTGGTGTCGGGTGGTGGTGGTGGTGGGGTGGTGGTGTGGGTGGGTGGTGGTGGTGGGTGTCAGTGGTGGTGGTGGTGGGTGTCAGTGTGTGTGGTGGTGGGTGTCAAGCGTGGTGGTGGTGGTGGGTGTCCAGGTGTGTGGTGGTGGTGGTGGGGTCGGGAGTGGTGGTGGTGGTGGTGGGTGTCGGGTGGTGGTGGTGGGTGTCAGAGTGGTGGTGGTGGGTGTCCTGAGGTGGGTGGTGGGGTGGTGTCGAGTGGTGGTGGTGGGTGTCGGGCGTGTGTGGTGGTGTGTCGTGGTGGTGGTGGGTGTCGGGTGGTGGTGGGTTGGTGGTGGTGGTGTCGGTGGTGGTGGTGGTAGGGGTGTGTGGGTGGTGGTGGGTGTCAGTGGTGGTGGTGGGTGTCAGGTGTGGTGGTGGTGGTGGTGGTGGTGGGGTGGTGGTGGTAGTGGTGGTGGGTCAGATGTGGGCGTAGGGTGGTGGTGGTGGGTGTCGGGGTGGTGGTGGGTGTCGTGGTGGGTGTGATGGTGGTGGTGGGTGTGGGGTGGAAGAGTGGTAGGTGGGTGGGGTGGGTGGTGGTGGTGGTGGTGGTGGTGGGGTGGGTGTCGGGTGGTGGTGGTGGTGTCGAGTGGTGGTGGTGGAGTGGTCAGGTGGTGGTGGTGGTGGGGTGTAGGGTGGTGGTGGTGGGTGTGGGTGGTGGTGGTGGGAGTGGGGTGGGTAGTAGGGTGGTGGTGGTGGGTGTAGGGTGGTGGGTGTAGGGTGGTGGTGGTGGGTAGGGTGGTGGTGTCGGGTGGTGGTGGTGGTGGGTGTAGTGTGGTGGTGGTGGGTGTGCTGGTGGTGTGGGGGGTGGTGGCAGGTGTCGGTGTGGTGGTGTGGTGGGTGCAGGGTGGTGTGGGGTGGGGTGGTGTGGTGGGTGGTGGGTGTCAGGTGGTGGTGGTGGGTGGTGGGGTGGTGGTGGTGGGTGTGGTGGTGGTGGTGGGTGGGTGTGGGTGGTGGTGGTGGTGGGTGGTGGTGGTGGGTGTAGGAGTGGGTGGGTGGGAGGTGGTAGGGTGGGGTGGGTGGTGTGGTGGTGGTGAGGTGGTGGTGGGTGGTGGTGGTGGTGGGTGGTGGGTGTCAGGTGGTGGTGGTGGGTGTCAGGTGGTGGTGGTGGGTGTCGGGTGGTGGTGGTGGGTGGTGGTCGGGTGGTGGTGGTGGTGGTGGGTGTCGGAGGGTGGTGGTGGTGGGTGGCAGGTGGTGATGGTGGGTGTAAGGTGTGATGGTGGGTGTGGGGTGGTGGTGGGTGGGTGTCAGTTGGTGGTGGTGGGTACCTTTGACCCCGACTGTACCTAGACAGTACAGGTATACAATGTACCTCGACAGTAAAGATATAGAATGTACTTAAACAGTGGAAGCTTCAAGTAATGAAAATCAGTAAGGCAATAAGACCAACGACATTCAGGAGAATCATCAGACGAGTCACAATTAGGAGTTAGGTCAGGTCATGTCAGGTCAGGGTGAAAGTGTTAGTCGTGTTAATTAGTATATTGGTGCGTCAGGTGAGGTGACAACACGAGTGAAAATCAACATTACACGGGGAGGGTCTCTCTCTCTCTCTCTCTCTCTCTCTCTCTCTCTCTCTCTCTCTCTCTCTCTCTCTCTCTCTCTCTCTCTCTCTCTCTCTGGTCACGAAGTAAAATTATTATTGTTATTGTTGGCTAAGAGGGAGGAGTGTGTATGGGTGTTTTGGTTCGATTTTATTTTGCTATGAGATCTGAAGGAGTGTTTTACGGCAGGGTTATAATAAGGGAATATTATTAGTTAAGACAACAGATGGCTCAGGGTGACCTTAAAGTACCTGTTCACCTGTAATAATTAACACTATAGTGGTACCTTGTTACACCTACATTGTTATTTACGTTTTTCAATTTACAGTGAATATTGCAAATAGTCATAGTAAATTTTGGAAGTATATAAGAATTTTAATATTTACTGTATGTAGAACAAGGTGGAAATATAACAAGGAACAGTTATATTTGTTTTAATTTTTGTAGGTGCACAGTGACTTTTAGATCGCGCTGCTTTGTAATTTCCGCTTCATAATCTGGCAGGGAGCCGCTATGAATACCTTCGTCTTTTGTTTACGTGACTTAACCTGTAAACAAACGCACAAAGGTTCATTATATATAAGTTCCTTTCTTAAAAGTTACAACGAAGACAATGTGTATTTTTTTTCGATCTGGTTAATAAGACTCCCTGACCAGTATTGTTGCGGTAATGTTCACTTCTCGGCGTGAGCTTCTGCAACTCCCGTACGTTCAAACACAGTGTAACAATGTTTGGTTGATGCTGATGAATCTGGCAATGGTTTAACTGTACTGTAATTGGTTTTGAAAACTTGTATAATCAGATTTATTTTCACGTATATCATTTTCTGCTTATTTTTGTAATTTCATAAAAGATTGTCGAGTGTCTAATCTCGTTTTGCTACGAGTACCCGATGCTACATTGGTCCTAGGAAGGTTAAGCACACGATTACACCTGGCACCAGATTCTGTACTGTAAATAATGCTTCTTTTGTGACACTTAAAGAGTAACCAAGATAAATCCTGGTCTCTTCCGCTGTGGTGGTTGTCTATCAATATTATCAGGAAAGTTACGTGGCAGCAGGTAGTGTACTGAATGTCGTTTGAGATTTCTGGTATTTGGAGAGCGCCCACTAATCATGAAGACTGCTACTGTTGTATAGCAGAAATTCTAAAGTAAATTAAAGGTAAATATCCACGAAATGTTGTGCATCCGAGAATATACCATCAAGTATTGCCTCGGTGTCAGAGTGAAGATGTACTAACTCACAATCCACCTTCCCCTAGGCGAGATTTCATAAGTGGAATCCTCATCTGAAGTGGACGATGATATTGACTTTAACGAAGTATGCTCGAGAAAATCTCCACATTTCCCAAATAAGCAAGAAATGGATAATTAAATGAGGAACTTGAGTCTTACCTAATCCAGTGTGGAGCGTTTAACATCTCGTCTCAAAAGACTTATCGCTACTAGAAAAGACATCTGACTTCTGCCTCTTTCTACTCATTTTCAGGTCCCAGTTACTGCTCTGATGTGATTGGCCTTTCCGAAAATAAATAGACAGTCATTGAGCCCAACCCGTCAGATTAGCGTCTGTTCATTGTCAGCTTAACAAAAATTCTTAAGGCTGTTTTGCTTTACATAAACTCCTGCAGCTCATTCAGTTCACACGAAGGAAGACTTAGGGAAATGTGTAGTATTTGTTGGATAACAGTAACAAAGTATGGATAACATCAACGTATGGATAACAACGTATGGATAACACCACCAACGTATGGATAACATCAACGTATGGATGACAACGTATGGATAACAACACCAACGTAGGATAACAGCACCAACGTATGGATAACATCAACGTATGGATAACATCAACGTATGGATAACAGTACCAACGTATGGATAACAACACCAGCATATGGATAACACCACCAACGTATGGATAACAGTACCAACGTAGGATAACACCACCAACGTATGGATAACATCAACGTATGGATAACAGTACCAACGTATGGATAACAACACCAGCATATGGATAACACCACCAACGTATGGATAACAACACCAGCATATGGATAACTTAACCTAACCTAACCCCCACGGTAGCATTAGGATGGGTTAATTATATCAGTTGAAATATTACAGGGTGTCTAATCTTCATGTGAGCTTATATATACATTATTTTACATATACATAATATAAATATACATAATATACATGCGACTCGACAAATCACAAATATTTTTAGAAAAAACATCAAACACTTTAGTCAATATTGTGATTATTTTCTTCAATAAGTGTGCGACTCCGTGCTGACAAGACCTTGGTGCTGAAGTATAAAGCTCGATATAGGCTAACGAGAAGGTATTGGATCTTACTATTTATACAGTAAGGACTCGAGTTATAAGGTAGACATGTATTGGTGTAGTGTTCGATCCGATGACACACAAAATTGTACTCGAGGAGGATCCAATAGTAAAGGAGCCTTAGGTAGACACAACAACTTTGTGGATCTTGAGGTAAAAAGGCCTGGCGGGAGGCTTAGTTGTTGTTGAATGTTATTACAGAGTGTTGGATGTTACTAAAGGGTGTTGGGTGTTACTAAAGGGTGTTGGGTGTTATTAAAGGGTGTTGGGTGTTACTAAAGGGTGTTGGGTGTTACTAAAGGGTGTTGGAATCGTTTAAAAGGCGTCGCATTCTTTTAAAGGGGGTTGGATTCCTTTAAAGGGTGTTTGGTGTTACTAAAGGGTGTTGGGTATTACTAAAGGGTGTTGGGTGTTACTAAAGGATGTTGGAATCGTTTAAAAGGCGTCGCATTCTTTTAAAGGGGGTTGGATTCCTTGAAAGGGTGTTTGGCGCCACTAAGCCTCAACCGTGCCATCTGCTACTCTGATACAATTAGGAGGCCGCGTCTTGGTTTTGTGACAAGATCCGCTCTGGTGACGCTTAAGGTAATGATGGAGAGGAGGACGGAAAAGTTACAATGAGGGGAGGATAGAATTACCAAGATAAGGGGGGAAGAAAGGAGAGGTAAGGGGGAGGGGGTTAAGATGAGAGGGGATAGGGTTACGATGAGAGGGGGTTAGTATGAGGGGGAGGGGTTAGTATGAGGGGGTTAGTATGAGGGGAGGGTTAGTATGAGAGGGAGGTTAGTATGAGGGAGGGTTAGTATGAGAGGAGTGAGGTTAAGTATGGGGGAGGTTAGTATGAGGTTAGTATGAGGGGGAGGGTTAGTATAGAGGTTAGTATAAGGGGAGGTTAGTATGAGGGGCAGGGGTTAGTATGAGGGGCAGGGGTTAGTATGAGGGCGGGGGTTGGTATGAGGGGCAGGGGTTAGTATGAGGAGGGAGTTAGTATGAGGGAGGGGTTAGTATGAGGGAGGTTAGTATGAGGGGGGGGTTAGGGTGAGTGGAGATGGGGAGACACACATGCTTCATTAGACACATGAGGGACGGGATCCGTTTTCTATGATACTTTACTCAACAGACACACATACCTGCAGCACCTATAAGTCAACAGTAGTGTGTGTCGCACACAGGGTGCTGAAATGCGTCTAGTGTGGCAGCACTATGTTAGTGTTAAGGTGCAAGCGCTGCTTGCTCCCTCTCGCTTTCAGCTACGGCCGCTGGCTAGCCCTCATGGCCAAACAGGGAAGCAACTTGCATAAGTCTTCCCCTGCCAGTACACAGCCTCTTCACCATCAAGACTCCTGCTGTGCCTCCTCGGAGCAACACAACACTGGGTGCCTCGTGGGCCCAGGCTAGACCAGCAGGCGATGTCGGAGTAGCAGTGGGCCCCAGAGGAACGGCACATAGACCCACTGGCATGGACACGTCCTGTCGCCTCTGCCACGCTGCCCTGTGGATTAACCTGGTAGGTAAGGCTCGGTGGCCCCGAAAGAAAAATCTGCGGTGGAGCCCGCATCAGGCAGACATGCTGACAGAGCTCCAACAAGACCCCAGCGGTGTGAGGCGGAAGAGGTGACCACCGTGGGAACCCAACGACTACACCGGAGGACGAAGGCAATGTCTGACGGACAGGCTACTAAGGCGAAACCGAACAAACTGAGCTATTGGCAGTCTATTGCAACTCTCTCCCCAGTCGTTGCAACACTTGCACCACTGGCTCAGAAAAGGAGAGCCAAGATGTGTGGTTGCAGCCTGCGCCCTGCCTCACCATAAAATCAACTCACGGGCAGCCATCACCCAGCTCATCATCATCATCAAAAACCTCTATACCCCAAAAGTCCTATGGCGACGAACGAGTGGCGATGGGGACAGGCAGAGATGACTGCCGGGAGTTAATGATTCACGCACCCACACACACACACACACACACACACACACGCATAAAGTTGGATGCGGTGGATTTCAAACTGAACACAACAACACAACTTCGTTATTAGTTATTTCCATTCAATCTATATTCTTCAATTAACAATAAACTTAACCATTTTAGGTTTACACAGAAAAGGATATTACATTATGACAGCAATAGTGACACTGGCGGCTCCACATACCTCCCTATAAGGACAGCAGGACTACCTATGTCAACCCAGATGCCAGGGCTTAGTAAGGAAATTTTCTCTAGTGTGTTATATAGTTCAACACCACGATATTGTGCAGTAAGGGACAGATATATTCTTCGTGTTGTCTGATCCTTCTCTTAAAGGTGGCGAGACATAACCAAATATTTACCTCGGCTATATATGAACAGATGGTACGTCTGTCTGCTCAGCAGCTGTGCCCACCAGCCAAGACCCCTCTCCGCATACATAAGTACAAACACCACTGGCCGCCCTACTCATACGACGTGTGTATGTGTGTGTGTGTGTGTGTGTGTGTGTGTGTGTGTGTGTGTGTGTGTGTGTGTGTGTGTGTGTGTGTGTGTGTGTGTTCGCCATATTAATCGAACATTTTCACAATGATTTATTATTTCTCACCATTACCTAACCATCACAGCTCAGGAACTCCCAGTAAATGATTGAAGTGACTTTGGTAAAAAAATCCACTTATGTGAGGACAAAAATATGACTGTATTCATTCGTGTGTGGGCGAGAGAGGTGGAGGAGGAGGGAGAGGAGGAGGAGGAGGAGGAGGAGGAGGTGTTCAACAGTGGTGTCAAGGGGCGAGGTCAATGGGGTGCAAGAGGAGTTAGAAGATGTCAAGGGGTGGAGTCATGGTGGTGTCCAGTGGATGTCAGTGGGATGTCAAGGAGTTGTCGATGGGATGTCAGTGGGTGAGTTAAAGGGTTGTCAAGAAGTGTCAAAGGGGTATCAAGAAGTGTCAAAGGGTTGTCAAGAAGTGTCAAGGGGTGCTCAAGAAGTGTCAAAGGGTGTCAAGAAGTGTCAAAGGTGTCAAGGTGTCAAAGGAGTGTCAAGAACTATCAGAGGGTTGTCAAGAAGTAAGAAAGAGGTGTCAAGAAGTGTCAAAGGAGTGTCAAGAAGTGTCAAAGGGTTGTCGTGTTAAAGGGGTGTTAAGATGTGTCAAAGGAGTGTCAAGAACTATCAAAGGGTAGTCAAGAAGTGTCAAAGGAGTGTCAAGAACTATCAGAGGGGTGTCAAGACGTGTTAAAGGGGTGTTAAGAAGTGTCAAAAGGTTGTCAAAAATGTGAAAGGGGTGTCAAGAAATGTCAAGGAGGTGTCAAGAACAGTGTCAATGAAGTGTCAAGGGGGAGTTTGTCATTACCACGACGTGTCATGAAATTACAATACACTGCCATTAATTACAGACGTGAGTGACAGTAATTACAGGTAGAGAAATGTGAGCCTCTTAATGGTAACAAATAGCCAGTCCTTCCTGACACCACGTTTCAACCGCCAACACGTTCCTTACACCGTCAACACGTTCCTTACACCGTCAATACGTTCCTTACACTGTCAACACGTTCCTTACACCGTCAACACGTTCCTTATACAGTCATCACGTTCCTTACACCGTCAACACGTTCCTTACACTGTCAACACGTTCCTTACACCGTCATCACGTTCCTTACACCGTCAACACGTTCCTTACACTGTCAACACGTTCCTTACACCGTCAAACCGTTCCTTACACCGTCAAACCGTTCCTTACACTGTCAACATGTTCTCACACTGTCAACACGTTCCTTACAGTCAACACGTTCCTTACACCGTCAACACGTTCCTCACAACCGTCAACACGTTCCTTACACCGTCAACACGTTCCTTGCACCGTCAACACGTTCCTTCACCAGTCAACACGTTCCTTACACCGTCAACACGTTCCTTGCACCGTCAACACGTCCTCACACCGTCAACACGTTCCTTACACTGTCAACACGTTCCTTACACTGTCAACACATTCCCCACACAGTCATTACGTTCCTTACACCGTCAACACGTTCCTTACACCGTCAACACGTCTTACACCGTCAACACGTTCCTTACACTGTCAACATGTTCCTTACACTGTCAACACGTTCCTTACAGTCAACACGTTCCTACACCGTCAACACGTTCCTTACACCGTCAACACGTTCTCAGTCAACACGTTCCTTACACCGTCAAAACGTTCCTACACCGTCAACACGTTCTTACACTGTCAACACGTTCCTTACACTGTCAACACGTTCCTTACACCGTCAACACGTTCCTTACAATCGTCAACATGTTCCTTACACTGTCAACACGTTCACAGTCAACACGTTCCACACCGTCAACACGTTCCTTACACTGTCAACACGTTCCTTACAGTCAACACGTTCCTTACACCGTCAAAACGTTCCTTACACCGTCAACGTTCCTTACACCGTCAACACGTTCCTCTACACCGTCAACACGTCCTTACACCGTCATCACGTTCCTTACACCGTCAACACGTTCCTACACAGTCAACACGTTCCTTACACAGTCATCACGTTCCTTACACCGTCAACACGTTCCTTACACAGTCATCACGTTCTTACACCGTCAACACGTTCCTTACACTGTCAACATGTTCCTTACACTGTCAACACGTTCTTACAGTCAACACGTTCTCACAGTCAACACGTTCCTACACCGTCAACACGTTCCTTACAGTCAACACGTTCCTTACACTGTCAACACGTTCCTTACACCGTCAACACGTTCCTTACACCGTCAACACGTTCCTTACACCGTCAACACGTTCCTTACAGTCAACACGTTCCTTACACAGTTATTACGTTCCTTACACCGTCAACGCGTTCCTTACACCGTCAACACGTTCCTTACACTGTCAACATGTTCCTTACACTGTCAACACATTCCTTACACAGTCATTACGTTCCTTACACCGTCAACACGTTCCTTACACCGTCAACAAGTTCCTTACACTGTCATCACGTTCCTTACACTGTCAACACGTTCCTTACACTGTCAACACGTTCCTTACACTGTCAACACGTTCCATACACTGTCAACACGTTCCTTACACAGTCAACACGTGTCCTTATTATAGAATGGACATAGATTCTTTGGAGAGAGTACAAAGAAGAATGACAAAAATGATCCATAATATTAGAAACCTTCCATATGAAGAAAGACTGAAGAGCTTAGGCTTACATTCATTAGAGAGGCGTAGAGTTAGGGGAGATATGATAGAGGTGTGCCAAGTGGGTAAGTGATTAACAAGGGTAAAATGAAGATGTTCCTGAAGCTCAGTACAACGAAATAACTAGAACAAATTATTTTAAATTAGATAAATTCCGATTCAGAAAGGATATAGGCAAGCACTGGTTTTGGTAATAATAGAGTTGTGATATGTGAATAGACCAACGAGTGCTATAGTAGGATCGGGGACGCTAGGGAGCTTCAAGACGAAGTTGGATAGGCACATGGAAGTGCTGGGATGGGTGTGAAAGGGATCTGCCCTGTATGGGCCAGTCGGCCTCCTGCAGTATCCCACTTTCTTATGTTCTTATGTTATGTTCTTATGTTCTTATGTTCTTACACTGTCAACATGTTCCTTACACTGTCAACACGTTCCTTACACTGTCAACACGTTCCTTACACTGTCAACACGTCCCTTACACAGTCAACACGTTCCTTACACAGTCAACACGTTCCTTACACTGTCAACACGTTCCTTACACTGTCAACACGTTCCTTACACTGTCAACACGTTCTTTACAATGTCAACACGTTCCTTACACTGTCAACACGTTCCTTACACTGTCAACAGGTTCCTTACACTGTCAACACGTTCCTTACACTGTCAACACGTTCCTTACACTGTCAACACGTTCCTTACACTATCACGTTCCTTACACTGACAAAAAGCTCCTTATATGTCAACACGTTCCTTACACTGTCAATACGTTCCTTACACTGTCATCACGTTCCTTACACTGTCAACACGGGATGAGGCAGGGTAGTGTGGGGTGAGGCAGGGTAGTGTGGGATGAGGCAGGGTAGTGTGGGGTGAGGCAGGGTAGTGGATCTGCAAGGTGGTGGGGTGAGGCAGGTGGTGTGGGGTGAGGCAGTAGTGTGTGAGGCAGGGTTAGGGGGGTGGAGGGCAGGCAGTGTGGGGTTGGAGGTAGTGGGATGAGGCAGGGGTAGTGTGGGGTGAGGTAGGTAGTGGGGTGAGGTAGGGAGGGATGAGGTAGGGTAGTGGGGTGAGGCAGGGGGGGAGGAGGCAGGTGGGTAGTGGGGTGAGGCAGGGTAGTGTGGGATGAGACAGGTGTGGGATGAGGCAGGGTAGTGTGGGATGAGGTAGGTAGGGGGGTGGGAGGCAGGGGTAGTGTGGGATGAGGCAGGCAGTGTGGGGTGAGGCAGGGGTAGTGTGGGATGAGGTAGGGTAGTGTGGGGTGAGGTAGGGTAGTGGGATGAGGCAGGGTAGTGTGGGGGTGAGGCAGGGGTAGTGTGGGATGAGGCAGGTAGTGGGATGAGGCAGGTAGTGTGGGATGAGGCAGGGTAGTGTGGGATGGTAGGGTAGTGGGGTGAGGCAGGGTAGTGGATGAGGCAGGGGTGTGTGGGGATGATGGTGGGTAGTGGGGATGAGGCAGGGTAGGTGGGATGAGGCAGGGTAGTGGGATGAGGCAGGGTGGTGTGGGATGAGGCAGGCAGGGATGGGCAGGGTAGGTGTGGGGAGGCAGGTAGTGTGGGATGAGACAGGGTAGTGTGGGATGAGTAGGGGTAGTGGGTGAGGCAGGGTAGTGTGGGATGAGGCAGGGTAGTGTGGGATGAGGCAGGGTAGTGTGGGATGAGGCAGGGTAGTGTGGGACGAGGCAGGGTAGTGTGGGGTGAGGCAGGGTAGTGCATCAGTGTAGAGGACGACCCGACCTGGAGACCAGTGAGCGATCCTGGAGTGGTGGTATTTGCAGAGAATAACAGGGTTCACCTGGGATTTCGGGAGCGGTGTGCACCGAGGGCAATCACTTCAGGTTGAAAATCCAGCCAGTGAGAAGGAGACGAACCAACAGCAGGGGTGACAACAATATCAGGCAGGAGGTCGTGTTCCTGAAGGGCTCGGATGAGTGACCCTCGCCACTGTCTTCTAGATGGAGGTCGGTCTCGGACAGCAGGAGTCAAGTTGGTTTGGACATAGTTGCCCCGAGGATCCCGTTGAATGGAAACGGCAGTTTTTAGGTAAAACTCCTGGACACGATCCTGTTAGGGGGAAAGACCAAGTTCGGTATATAGAGAAGTAGAGCGTGTCCACTGAGGAGCCCCAAGGATGATACGAGCAGCTTTCCTCTGGATAACTTCGAGACGGTTGACAGCAGTCCGACTAATGTTGACAAGGGCAGGGGCGGCGTAGTCGACACAGGAACGGACAAAGGACTTGTACATGGTGAGAAGTACAGAGATGGTGGCACCAAATCACATCATTTGCCATATTTTGTTAGGTTATATTAGTTATGTAATTAATAAGCTAATAGTCCTATTTGCTATACAAGGTTGTAAGGAGCCTGGGCACGATAATAGGGCTTAGATATTATAAAAAAATATAGGAATTAAGACGATTATTATTTTTTACTCTCTCTCTCTCTCTCTCTCTCTCTCTCTCTTACGCCGTGTTCCTTTCTGTCTATCTATCTGTCAGTCTCCCTGTCTTTTCTGTCTATCTGCATCACCCCCCTTCCGTCTGTCTGCCTGTCTGTCTCATTACCCTTCCTCTATGACAGTCACCCGATACACTTTCCTCTCAGGTAACTAATTGTGAGAGAGAGAGAGAGAGAGAGAGAGAGAGAGAGAGAGAGAGAGAGAGAGAGAGAGAGAGAGAAAAGGAGAGAGAGAGAGAGAGAGAGAGAGAGAGAGAGAGAGAGAGAGAGAGAGAGAGAGAGAGAGAGAGAGAGAGGAGAGAGAGAGAGAGAGAGAGAGAGAAAATTGCGGCTCAGGTGAATGGTGTAGAGGCAGCCTGATAGTTATTAACAACGGGTCACTAACTTAATGATCAGTTTACTTTAATTATTAAGGACCTACAGTACCGGACGAGGTTCTGATACAGGTTACAGGTACAGGTTAAGGTACAGCCTCACCTTTTTTATGAGGAGGGGTGGGGGGTTGCTTACTTCTGGGCCACACACACACACACACACACACACACACCACACACACACACACACACACACACACACACACACACACACACACACACACACACACGTACGTTCAATAGACAACATCACGTCAAGTTTGAACCCTTGAACTGACCACTTATATGATCCCAAGTGTATTTCAGGACCAGGGTTTAAATTGCATTGTTCGAACCACTTGTGTTGTCTCAATTACGGTCTCGTGCCTGAGAGAGAGAGAGAGAGAGAGAGAGAGAGAGAGAGATATTTATAACACAAAATATGAAAAACAAAGCAAAAAAAACAAAATTTTCCTGATATTTGATTTCGAGTTTTGATCAAATTACATAGAATTGAATTTGTACTGTATGAATTCATTCCGGCTGTAACCCTCTTTTGGCCGGATACTTTTTAATAGGAATACAGAAACTATTGCCTTGGTTGCTACATGACAAACGAACGGTATAACGTGTTTCATATTTTTTCAGCTATTTATTAAGTGTAAATATTCTGAAATAATATAATACACTCGAAAAAAAAACCCACTATATATCTTACTTAAAATAAATCAATATCTTATACAATAAATTTTGAATAATACTAAAAATTTAACTAAAACTAAATTAACAAATAAATAAATAAATACAAATCTACAAAAATAAATTGAAAAATATAATATAATTGTAATGAAAAATAAATTAGCAAAAAATATGATGTATTCTGAAATAAAATCAATAAAAACATGATCAATTCCTCACAAAACTATATCATATGAAAGTGAAATAAATTCTGGTGTAAATGAGCGACTAACGAGAAGATAAACGAAGGCTAACGATCATCATCTCGTTGAACCATGACATAATATTCAAACTCATTAAAATTCAAAACTTTTCAAATATTACCGTCAAAATCTTACAAATTTATGACTTGTCTAAATCAAATTCAAAACTTTTTCACAATTAATTGTGTCTTCAAATTCGTAACTTTTCAGTAATCAGTATTTACGTTGTCTGGTGGGGAGGACAACTGGTGGGGAGGACAAATGGTGGGGAGGACAACTGGTGGGGAGGACAACTGGTGGGGAGGACAACTGGTGGGGAGGACAAGTGGCGGGGAGGACAAATGCTGGGGAGGACAACTGGTAGGGAGGACAACTGCTGGGGGCTAAGAGACCCGACTGCTAGACCAAGTTGTGTTCCCTTATTTGTTATGACCTATTTACCTGTTCACCTGGTTACCTGTTCACCTGGTTACCTGTTCACCTGGTTACCTGTTCACCTGGTCACTTGATTAGCTGGTCAACAGGTGTTCCTTGGGATATATTAGTAACCTAGCATTTTAGACTGAACACCTCGAGTATGTGATCACCCACCACCTGAGTCACATAATTTACTGTTCATGTTTTTTGTACCGTAACTATTTTGTAATGTATGCGTCTAATTAAACCTGTATCGTGGTTCTGGGGTCTTACTGTAACTCTAACTGTACCTGTGTTAGTGTTAATTTATAAAGAAACTGTTAGCTAACTGTAACCTTTAATTGTTGTTTCTCAATTAATTAAACAAACACGGTAATAGTATAGTTCGTCCCGTGTGTGAGTCAGTACTCCGTGTGACTAGCTGGCAGTAGACGAGTCATTCATCTCTACCGTGTGACCAGCTGACAGTAAGGGAGTCATTCATCTCTACCGTGTGACGAGCTGACAGTAAGGGAGTCATTCATCTCTACCGTGTGACCAGCTGACAGTAAGGGAGTCATTCATCTCTACCGTGTGACCAGCTGACAGTAAGGGAGTCATTCATCTCTACCGTGTGACCAGCTGACAGTAAGGGAGTCATTCATCTCTACCGTGTGACTAGCTGACAGTAGACGAAATATCTGACTCTTGCCGTGTGACCAGCTGACAGTAAGGGAGTCATTCACCCTACCGTGACCAGTTGACAGTAAGAGTCATTCATCTCTACCAGACCAGCTGACAGTAAGGAGTCATTCATCTCTACCGTGACCAGCTGACATAGACGAGTCATTCATCTCTACCGTGTGACCAGCTGACAGTAAGGAGTCATTCATCTCTACCGTGTGACCAGCTGACAGTAAGGGAGTCATTCATCTCTACCGTGTGACCAGCTGACAGTAGACGAGTCATTCATCTCTACCGTGTGACCAGCTGACAGTAAGGGAGTCATTCATCTCTACCGTGTGACCAGCTGACAGTAGACGAGTCATTCATCTCTACCGTGTGACCAGCTGACAGTAGGTGAGTCATTCATCTCTACCGTGTGACCAGCTGACAGTAGACGAGTCATTCATCTCTACCGTGTGACCAGCTGACAGTAGACGAGTCATTCATCTCTACCGTGTGACCAGCTGACAGTAGACGAGTCATTCATCTCTACCGTGTGACCAGCTAACAAGGGCTTACTTCAGCTGATCTTCCTGTGTGAGTATAGCTCTCTGTTGATGAGAGAATTTCACACCTAACGGACCCTTGATATAACGGACTTTCATCTATATATAATCCATTGAATAGAGTTTTCACCACAACTACTAAGACTCAATGAAAATACCAACAATGGCATTCTGTTACGTGTTAATATGTCCTTGCTTGGTCACCATAGGCCTATACACATTCTATCCTTTCTTTACGCCTATACACATTTTTTTATAATACAATCATTAAACTAGTTTGCTGAGTTAGTTTACGGTATTCTAAACTTTGAAATGTTTAGTCATTAATGATATTCTGAACCTATTTAATTTTTACTATATAAAGCAGTGTAGCAAAATAATGTCTTGTTTAGAGTTCTTTGACATTTTTAGACACTGGAATGCGGTTTTAGACACTGGGATGTGGTTTTACACACTGGGATGCGGTTTTAGACTCTGGGATGCAGTTTTAGACACTGGGATGCGGTTTTAGACACTGGGATGCGGTTTTAGACACTGGGATGCAGTTTTGGACACTGGGATGTGGTTTTAGACACTGGGATGCGGTTTTAGACACTGGGATGCGGTTTTAGACACTGGGATGCGGTTTACACACTGGGATGCGGTTTACACACTGGGATGCGGTTTACACACTGGGATGCGGTTTAGACACCGATGCGGTTTTAGACACCGATGCGGTTTTACACACTGGGATGCGGTTTACACACTGGATGCGGTTTACACACTGGGATGCGGTTTTTAGACATCAGATGTGGTTTGTGACACTGGATGCGGTTTACACACTGGGATGCGGTTTTACACACTGGGATGCGGCTTGAGACACTGATGTGGTTTACACACTGGGATGCGGGTTTACACACACTGGGATGCGGTTTTACACACTGGGATGCGGTTTACCATTACTGGGATGCGGACACACCGATGCGGTTTACACACTGGGATGCAGTTTTAGACACTGGGATGGTTTTACACACTGGGATGCGGGTTTTACACACTGATGCGGTTTTAGACACTGGGATGCGGTTTTAGACACTGGGATGCAGTTTTAGATACTGGGATGTGGTTTACACACCGGGATGCGGCTTGACACTGGGATGCGGTTTTACACACTATCAGATGCGGTTTAATACCGATGTGGTTTAGATACTGGGATGCGGTTTTACACACTGGGATGCGGTTTTAGACACTGGGATGTGGTTTTAGACACTGGGATGCAGTTTTAGACACTGGGATGTGGTTTTACACACTGGGATGCGGTTTTAGACACTGGGATGTGGTTTTACACACTGGGATGCGGTTTTACACACTGGGATGCGGTTTTATCTTCAAGCATTTGTGGTGGCTGAGAGAATGATAGTGTGTGTGTGTGTGTGTGTGTGTGTGTAAATATTCACCTGAGCTGCGAGATACAGTTCACCTACCCAACCACGGTGAATTTTTTTTTGTACATTGTTTAAGGGGGATACATGGTGATACATATACATACAGACACACAGGTATTCATACATACACAGGGATATTCATACATACATAAGCACAATCAAATTAATACCCTACTTAAATAAACATACACTCATTGATAACGCACACAGGCATACAAACAAATTTATTGCTTCATACACAAACTCAATGGCATTAATACATACACACTGTCAGTCATACGCACATTGATATATACACACTTGTAATGAGAAGCACATACACACACACACACAGGGAAGTTATCCGTCATGCTCATAATAAGTTATATTTTACGATCTTTTTTTTTAATATAACTAATTTTCTTTCAACGATAAAGACGTAGGTTATCGACGCTGTCAGAATTGAGATTAAGAGTGAATAAATGGGAGTGAAAGTGAGTGAAAAGTGAGTGAAAATGAGTGAAAATGAGTGAAAGTGAGTGAAAAGTGAGTGAAAGTGAGTGAAATGTGAGTGGAAAGTGAGTGAAAATAAGTGAAAAGTGGGTGAAAATGAGTGAAAGTGAGTGAAAAGTGAGTGAAAAATAGTGAAAAATTTGTGAAAAGTGAGTGAAAGTGAGTAAAAGTGAGTGAAAAGGAATGAAAATGAGTGAAAATGAGTGAAAATGAGAAAAAAGTGAGTGAAAATTAGAAAATATGAAAGTGAAAGTAAGTCCGCAACATAACCTGGCTAACTGTTCTAGGTAACATACTGTATACAAAGGCTTTAGGACACATTCCCTTGGTTTATTCCCTAAAACGAAAAAAATTCCCCACCAAACTAAAAAAAAAATCCCCATCAAGGAAAAAACTCCATCAAGGAAAAAATCTCCCTCAAGGAAAAAATACCCATCAAGGAAAAAATCTCTCAAGGAAAATATCCCCATCAAGGAAAAAACTCCATCAAGGAAAAAATCTCCCTTAAGGAAAAAATACCCATCAAGGAAAAAACTCCATCAAGGAAAAAAACTCCATCAAGGAAAAAAACTCCCTCAAGGAAAAACTACCCATCAAGGAAAAAATATCCATCAAGGTCGAGGAAACAAAAAAAAATCCCATCAAGGAAAAAACTCCATCAAGGAAAAAACTCCATCAAGGAAAAAATCTCCATCAAGGAAAAAATCTCCATCAAGGAAAAAATCCCTATCAACAGGTCATTTTCTCTACCATTCACCTTTACCTCATTACCTAATTACCCCAACTTACACCATCATTACGTCACAAGGTAAGCGAGGCCAGGTGAGGTGACATGACCACTCACCTACCAGTTCACTACCAATATTATCTAGGTCAGGTCAGGTCAGGCTAGGTTAGGTTAGGTTAGGTTAGGTTAGGCTAGGTTAGGTTAGGTTAGGTCAGGCTAGGTTAGGTTAGGTTAGGTTAGGTCAGGCTAGGTCAGGTCAGGTCAGGCTAGGTTAGGTTAGGTTAGGTCAGGCTAGGTCAGGTCAGGTTAGGATGACGGCCAGTACTGTATTTGATATTAATTATTGCTGTGTGTTTAATCAGGCAAGAGACAACACACACACACACACACACACACACACACACACACACACACACACACACACACAATGTGCTGTATGAATGTTTGTGTGGGTCTCTGTCCACCTGAGAATGGAGAGGTGATGTTGTTTGATAACCATGATAACCACGTCGGTGATAACTCCTATAAATAATAAGAGTAATAACAGTCACGTACAGATATAATAACACAACCTGATAATAACAATCAATTTTATTATCTTCTATAACCGATAAAAACAACAACAACAGCAAAACAAAAACAGCAACAACAACACCACTAATAACAGCTATCTACAGTGAACAGCTATCTACCTTGGTGTACACTACATATGTACTTAATTAACCGTGTGCTAAGATGTACAGCACAGGTAAAGTGTTCACAAATCTCGATGTACTTTTCTCGTGTTCTATTTCCGAGAGAGAGAGAGAGAGAGAGATTGTTGATGTGGGGTGTCTAGTCATTGATCCCTTCACTGCTAGGACTTAACTACCCTTCACTGCAAGGCCTTAACTACCCTTCACTGCAAGGCCTTCACTACCCTTCACTACCAGGCCTTCACTACCCTTCACTGCCAGGCCTTCACTACCCCTTCACTGCTTGGACTTAACTACCCTTCACTGCCAGGCCTTCACTACCCTTCACTGCCAGGCCTTCACTACCCTTCACTGCAAGGCGTAATCACTTCGCCACAAAGGTAATTTCACCATAACAATATTTACCCTGATCGTCTACGAGATAATAAGGTAATTCCCCCGATAATTACCTTTGACATCTAGCAAACGTTAAGATAATTGTCCCATAATAATCACCATCTCAATTAAGGTAATTTTCTATTAATAAACAAAAATAGCTTAAAAGGTAATAACCCAATAAAAGCTGTTAATTACCCCAGTCTTCAACCAGGTGTAAAATACAATTACTCAATAAGGTAACGTATAAAAAGTAATTGTTCTTACTTTGATCGTCTGTCTTCATGTCCAGCCGAACGAAAACAAGTGAAATGAGGGCCAATAGTGTTGTTGTTGTTCTGTAAAGTAAAAGAAACAGATAATTTATTATTGCATAGTGCTGTTTGTATTTGATTCGTTTTTACATGCTATTTATCCATCCCAGTATCTCTCTCTCTCTCTCTCTCTCTCTCTCTCTCTCTCTCTCTCTCTCTCTCTCTCTCTCTCTCTCTCTTTATCAACTTTACATAATTATTCTCAAGGTTTTCTCCGTACACACTGTCGTCAAGTTGTGAGTCGCTGTTCACTGTCATAAGAATGCCTTGGGTGCCAGTACAGTGCCCTTAGTAACACCAGTATCGAGAGAATTAACGTATGACCGCCCATAGTTATTAACACACTTTAAAATGTAATAAAGATGTAATCAATAAACCCGAGGCTCATCTTTTGTTATGTCTGTTGCCATATTTGAGAATAATTGAATGGTTCTCGAGTAACCTAACCTAACCCAACCTTGAGCGGGAGTGAGACAACGTGATGATAATACTAGAGAAGATAAAGCACGAAGTAACAAAGGAAGAAAAACCACGAGAGGGGGTAATATTTACAAGCCAGGATTAATGCCACACTGCCAGACACTCAGAAGACATCAAGACCCAATCACCTGAGTGTCACACTGATGGGATGACTGTGTTAGGAACGAGTGAGTGGTAAAGAAGGTAATCATATTGTTGATCATTGAGTAAAAGTGTGATTTTCGAGGTGTTTGATCATATGAATGTTGATTATTCACCAGGTGTTGTGGTAGAAAGGGGTGATACTCTGATGGGATGATGAATGTTGATATGTTACTATAATGAGAAGACTGTTGTGTGAGTACAGTATAAGAGGGCAATAATCTGTAGGACTAACTACAAAACAGTTAACTCTTTCTATAGATTTCTTCCCATCTGATAGTTTACGTAGGTGTATAGATACATCTAACCTAACCTATTGTATCGTATCTTAACCTAACCCAGCTTAACCTAACCTAAGTATAGTTTGGGCTCTGTTATAACAGTTAATGAAGTCATAAGTGAAAGAGCAAATTCGACCTTACATAAACTACCTTCCATTAACATAAACAAGGAAAAGGTTAAGTTTACATAAGCGTAAGTAAAACACACACACACACACACACACACACACACACACGAGTTACCATTTACAACAAACTGTATACAACGAAATATGTCAATATGTCCGCCATACTGTCAGATAAATTAAACCTTTAACCACAATAACAAAGCAACCACTGTACTCTCTTAATATGGAACCAATCACCAGTCAGAGGGGAGAGAGGGGGGAAGCAATCATCAGCTAGGACGGAATTAGAGGTAACCAATCACCAGCCAGGGAAGGGGAGGGCAATCACCAGCCAGAATGGGGTAGAATGGGTAACCAATCACTAGCCAGGAGAGGTAACGAATCAACAGCTAGAAAAGGTAACCAATCATCAACCAGAAGGGGAGAGGTGGAGTGGGGTGCCAATCACCAGACAGGAGTGGTAACCAATCACCAGCCAGGGAGGGGAAGAGGTAACCAATCACCAACCGGGGGGGAGGGGAGGGGTGGGGTGGGAGGCCAATTACCACCTAGGGGAGGGGAGAGGAGGGGAGGCCAGATTACTCTTGGTTCACAATAATATAAATAAAATCAACTACAGTAACAATAAACTTGGTCCACTTTATGTTATCATTGTCGAGTCACAACATGAACTCCTGTTATGACTTCATGAGACAGAAAGACCCACTACTGTTCATTAACTAGAAATACACTGTGTATGATGTTCCACTGAGACTATCACTAAATATTTATGAAAAGTTTGAAAATATTGATAAAAAGATATGATTTCAAGTAGGCATATATTTCACGGTAGGGTAGGGTAGGGTAGGGTAGGGTAGGGTGGGGTAAGGTAGGGTAAGGTAGGGTAGGGTAAGGTAGGGTAGGTAACTTAACCCAACACAGCATCGTTAAGTGCCTGACCTGACCCCACCATTGTGTGACCTCCAGTAGAAAGCAGGCCAGTGTGTCCCAGCCATGTCTTTGACGACTAAATTGTTGAAGTGGCTGTCAAGGTGGTAGTTTGAGGAGTAAATGGCCAGTTTGGAATGTCGTTATACTCCCAGGGCCACCTCATGATACTCAGGCCCACCTAATGAGAGAGAGAGAGAGAGAGAGAACACACACACACACACACACACACACACACACACACACACACACACACACACACCTACACACACACACACACACTACACTACTACTACTTTGCTGTCACAGATGTTGCACGTGTGGAGGGCTACATCTAGTGCGGGAGGGGCGGTGGCAGCGTTTTTACGGCGTTGGCGCTTGTCTGCCTCGGTTTGCAGTCGGGCTAACCCGAAAGTATTGACACCTTCTCGTGTGGTGCTTCTCCAAGCGTTACGGTGCGGAGTAATCGTCTTCCAGGTGCGGGGGTCGATTTAGCATTTTTCAGGTTTGTCTTAAGACTATCCTTATACCTTTTCAATTGCCCGCCAGCGTTACGTTTTCTATTTGGCAGGTGACTGTAAAATAGCTGCTTTGGCAGTCTACTGTCGTCCATGAGGGTAACATGGCCTGTCCAGCATAGTTGTTCATGGATAATGGTAGCCTCGATGCTCCTACAGTTGGTGTCAGCAAGAATGCTGGCATTTGTTCTCTTGCCTTCCCAGGTGCCTCCTGTATGTGACCCTATCTCGCTGCCATATAGCAGGGTTGGGAGGACCTCTGCTGGATATATGTGCAACTTTGTAGATAATTTCAGCTCCCTACAACTGAAGACATGGGTACGGAGTCTGCCAAAGGCGTGAGATGCACATCTGATCCGATGCTGAATCTCTTCATCGATGTCCGCGGTGGTGGACAGGTGGGAGCCGAGATACTGAAAGTGGGTAACATTAGAGAGGGTAGTACCGTTAAGCTGGATGGATGGTGGAGGTGTGGCTGAACCAGGGGCAGGTTGAAAGAGAATCTGAGTCTTACTTACATTCACCTCAACAGCGAAGTGTGTATAATAATAATAATAATAATAATAATAATAATAATAAACGGTTTATTAATAGAGTTGCAGCCGGTGGCTGAAAATATACAGACTTACATTTGATTGAGACATAATGATATAATATGCATTGAATACATTTACAGGGCTGTACAATACGTAAATCAGGAGTTGTTTATTATTTTAACAATAGATGGGATGGTGCTGTTCCTATATCTATCGGTGCGGGCTCTTATGGGCTGAATTTTGTTGTAGTGGCGGACTGCGCGAGTTGGGTGGGGGGCTGCAGGTGGCAGGAGGTGGCGATGGCGAGGGTGGTGCAGTTGTCCACGGCCAAACCTTTCCAGTGCTTGGTGGTGGAGGTCACTGAGGGATGGCATTTCCAGGGTGGAGAGAGCGTTGGTATAGCCGGAGTATTCTGCGCCGAGCATGATTCTGCAGGCCCTTTTCTGTACCTTCTCTAGCTGACGTTGTTGGGTGGAGTTGAGAGAAGACGACCAGGCTGGTGACGCATACGTTAGTTTGGGGAGAATAAAGGCGTTGTAGATGGTCCTCAGCTCTGGCGTGGGTGTCCCAAGTGACCTAAGTCTTCGTAGCATGTAGAGACGGTACGAGGCCTTCCAGTCAAGTTTGTTGTCTATAGTTACACCCAGGAGTTTGGCAGACTGCACCAGCTGCGTAGGTGTTCAGCAACTCCTGTAGGTCGCGTTCAGTGTGAAGGACAAGGGTGAGGTCGTCTGCATACTGAAGTTCAATAATGGAAGCTGCCGACACCTTTGTTCCTACCTGGAGTCGTCTTATGTTAAAAAGATCTTTCACCCGGTACTGGATGTCCATCCCACCCGCTAAATTGGCACCGGCACGAGTAAGGAAGGCAGCCAAGAAAATGGAAAAGAGAGTTGGCGCTGGCACGCACGCACGCACGCACACGCTCTCTCCACCCTGGAAATGCCATCCCTCAGTGACCTCCACCACCAAACACTGGAAAAGTTTGGCAGCCAATTAATGCACCACCCTCGTCATCGCCACCTCCTGCCACCGGCAGTCCCCCGCCCACCTCGCGCAGTCCGCCATTACAACAAAATTCAGCCCATAAGAGCCCGCACCGATAGATATAAGAACAGCACCATCCCATCTATTGTTAAAATATTAAACAACTCCTGATTTATGTACTGTACAGCCCTGTAAATATATTCAATTCATATTATATCATTATGTCTAAATCAAATGTAAGTCTGTATATTTTCAGCCACCGGCTGCAACTCTATTAATAAACCGTTTATTATTATTATTATTACACACACACACACACACACACACACACACACACACACACACACACACACACACACACACTCATTACAAGTAGGGCTGAACACAGGGGTTCTGTCACCCTGAACTAGACAGTAATCATGACCATCCTCCCTACACGGTAATTATCACTTACCACCACCACTCTCCCTCCCTCATCTACATCTCTCCCTCAACAATTACTCACTGGTGAGGGAAGTGTATCAGGCGACTGTCAAGGGGAGTGACACATGGGAGACAGACAGACACAGACAGACAGACAGACAGACAGACAGAGAGAGAGAGAGACAGCACCTGAAAACACCTCGAGCGAGTGACCACCTGAGTACATATCGAGTGAGTGACCACGTGAGTGTTCACCTGAGTGACCACCTCGACATTTAACACCCTGTCTACCTGCCTGCCACTCCTACATGTAACTCACCAAGGCGTCTTGTCTCACCTGCCCGGTAAATTTTAGTTCAGTTTTTACATCAAGAATATCAAATAATTATTTGAATTTTTATTTTTATTTTTTGGAAAATATTATAGATAAAAGTAGAACTAAAATATATAAAACAGACGATAAATAACACAATTCAATCCAATTTGAACTTTGAGAACGAAAATAAGTGAAAATATGTAAATAATAACAATATCTAAATAAATAAAAGTAGCGAAAATTATTACAAAAATAATAAATTTGAAAAACATGGCGAGGAAAATCATTTTACGAAATAAAAAATTGACAATAACAATAAAAACTGAAACAAATATAAACTGTATATATAAAATAAATATTGCAGCAAAATTTCGTTCATGTTCACATTCGATTGCCCGTCTGTCTGTCTAGGAATATGAACATGGACCTTGGAACAGATTTCAATGACATTTAAGCCCATATGTGGTCATAATTGCCTGGCATCTACCTGTAGCGAGAGCGTATACCCACCATGAAGCATCGTGACTCAGGTTCGGTGTAAATCAGAATGAACAAGCACGTACAGACACGGGTGGATGTGTTGGGTCGGTGCCTCTAACTAGACAGGTCTAATATCCTTAGTATGTAATGTTGTGTTAATTAGACGACTAAAATAATACTAAGTTTAAATTTGTGTTGAAATAAACGATCAAGAACAGTTACCATTTCCAAAATAATGAGCCATTATGGTAAAACCCAACAAGTACCAAAAGGGTGACTGAAATAATTATGTGGTATATCTCCTCTAGCCTTTGGTTATGTCCAAGTTATTCAAAGATTTATTCTTCTGGTGACCTATACATATTGTCCTTAAGTTAGAGGATCTGGAAGCATGACTGATGGTGTCCGTTCATGAGATTCAATATAGATTCGACTCTTTTTAATAAGCAATCGAAACAATAGTATATAAGTGTTGCTGTCAATTATTCTCCAACAAACAAATCAATGGAAGACAGACAGACAGACAGACAGATAGACAGACACGTAACATTTAACCCACTACACGACTCGTCTCTCTAACACCAGGTGAAGTACAGCAAGAGTCACGATACTTTTTTGGCTGTGTGTATAAGATTGATTAATATCTATTGGTCGCTGCTTTACCGTTAAGAGATATTTCAGTATTAAAACCATGAAGAGAAAACCTAACTTAACCTCCCCTAACTTAACCTAACTTAACCTAACCTAACCTAACCTAACCTAACCTGACCTAACCTAACCTAACCTAACCATTAATAGTTATTTCAGTATTAACACCTTGAGGAGGAAACTATATTATACTACAGAAAATGTCGGACTTAAGATAATAAAACCGCAAACCTGGTGCTGTTGAAAGTGTCCAGGTGTGTGTGTGTGTGTGTGTAGTATTTCCCAACACACCGAAAAAAAGGTTTAATCTACAGTATGTTGTATCCGCACCGCCTCTAACTGGCCTTTATGAAGTGCACTTAAAGAGGAGGTGGATGGCGAAAG
>NW_024719604.1:73521-101021 GCF_018991925.1 Homarus americanus
CTTCCTCCTCCTCCTCTTCCCCTCCTTCCTCCTCTTCCCTTCCTTCCTCCTCTTACCCTCCTTCCTCCTCCTCCTCCACTTACCCTCCTTCCCCCTCCTCCACATCCCCTGCTTCCTCCTCTTCCCCTCCTTCCTCCTCCTCTTCCCCTCCTTCCTCCTCCTCTTACCCTCCTTCCTCTTCCCCTCTTCCTCCTTCCAAGCCTAAAGAGGTATTACAGATTCTCCAACAATATATAAAAAAACATCCTGAGAAGAGTCTATTGTTAAGAAATTGAGTTTGGTGTGGAAGAGGAGACGGAGGAGGAGGAGGAGAAGAGATAGAAAGAAACAACGAACAAGAAGGAAGGGAGAGAGATAAACGAAGGAAGAAGGAGGAGAGGGATAAATGAAGGAAGGAGTAAATAAAGAAAAGGAGAAATAAAGGAAAAGAAAACGAAGAAAAGATTGAAGAACGGGGAAGCAAGAGAGGAATTAAAGAGGAAGGAAGGAAGGAAGGAAGGAAGGAAATAAAAAAAAGAAAGAAAGCGAAGAAAAATGAATGAAGAAGGAAGCGAAGACCAAATAAAATATAAAATTAAAATCGGGAAAATCAAGGAAGAAACAAAATGAAGGAGAAAACGAAGTATAATAATGGAGGTGGGAAGAAAGGAGAGCAAAAATAACATGCAGGAAGGGGAGAGACAATGGTGATGACACTAAGCACAATGGACGGTAGTTAGCGAATTGAGGAAGAGAAGAAAAAAATGATAAATGAGAGAATTAAAAAGAAGACGAGATTATAGTTATGGTAGATAATAATAATAAAAATACTACTACTACTACTAATAATAATGACAATAATAATAAGAAAGAAAGAAAGAAAGTAAGAGAGAGAGAGAGAGAGAGAGAGAGAGAGAGAGAGAGAGAGAGAGAGAGAGAGAGAGAGATAACTCTAAACTGTATACCCACAACAACACTAAACTCTACGGAATCACTCACCCACGTTTCACTATCATTTAAAAAAAAAAAATATATATATATAAAATTAATATATTGTGATTTTCATGATTATATGTGAATTTAATTAATGTTTATATATAATTTCTAAGTAGAAACAAAAAGCTTAGGGGATATAATTCTTGTATAGCTTTGATCATTATACGTGGCTTAAAATATTATAGTATTGATGATATATATAATTATATTCATGGGTCGTGTTACAGAGGGCAAACAACTGCAATAATAATAATAATAATAATAATAATAATAATAATAATAATAATAATAATAATAATAATAATAATAATAATAATAATAATAATAATAATAATAATAATAATAATAAAAAACAAAGATTAATAAAAACTACAATGAAAATAACAAATAAAGAAAGGAAGGAAGGGAAGGAATAATGAAGGAAGTGGGAAGGAAGTAATGGGAAGGAAGTGGAAGGAATAATGAAGGAAGTGGAAGGAAGTAATGAAGGGTGAAGGAAGTAATGAAGGAAGGAAGGGAAGGAAGTAATGAAGGAAGGAAGTAATGAAGGAAGGAAGTGGGAAGAAGTAATGAAGGAAGGAAGTGGGAAGGAAGTAATGAAGGAAGGAAGGGAAGGAAGTAATGAAGGAAGGATGGAGATATAAAGGACAAGGGAGATTAGCAGGAGGTCGGTAATAGTTCAGCTGAGCCTTGACCGACTTACACGACACGGCTGAGGAGAGAGGGGGAGAGAGAGAGAGAGAGAGGAGAGAGAGAGAGGAGGAGGGAGGGAGAGGAAGACAGTACAGAGAGGGAACAAACGAGGGTGAAAGGAGGGAGAAAAGGAAGGTGTAACGAGGGTAGAAGGGAGGGAGGGAAGAAGGAGGGAGAGGAAAAAGCGGTAGTAAGGAAAGAGTAGATAACACCTGCGCGCTCACACACCTGCTGCACGCCCACACCGCTGCACGCCCACACCTACCGCACGTCCACACCTGCTGCACGCCGACACCTGCTGCACGCCGACACCTGCTGCACGCCCACACCTGCTGCACGCCCACACCTGCTGCCCACACCTGCCGCACGCCCGCACCTGCCGCACGCCCACACCTGCTGCACGCCCCCACCTGCTCCACGCCCGCACCTGCTGCACGCCCACAACTGCAACCCCACACCTGCTAACCCACACTGCTGCACCCCACACCTGCTGCACCCCACACCTGCTGCAACCCTCACAGCAATTTTTCCCACACTGCTACACCCACACCAGCGCACCAACACCTCACTAACCCCACACCGCTACACCCCACACCTGCTACACCCCACACCTGCTCACCCCACACCTCCACCCCCACCCTGCACCCACACCCCTGCACCCCACACCTGTCACCCACACCTGCTACACCCCACACCACTACACACACCCCCACACCTGCTACACCCCACACCTGCAACACCCCACACCTCAACCCACACAACACCCACATCACCCCACCCACACCCCACTCGCTCCCCACACCTGCCACACCCCCACCTGCTGCTGCACCACACCAGCTGCACCCCACACCTGCTGCACCCCACACCTGCTACACCCACACCTGCTACACCCCATACCCAGCTCCCCACACGCTGCACCCCACACCAGCTGCACCCCACACCTGCCACCCCGCACCTGCTACACCCCATAGCAATTTACAGTGGATATCTTTAGGTACCCTCATATTATTTCACCTACATAATTTTTCACCATTTCTCCCACTACTTTTGTGCATTACCGAAATAGATTTAATAATTGGTGCTTATTTTACCTTATTTTGACTGATTTATGGCGCGATTTTGTCACGGTGTGTTAACTAATCGCCATTTTTACAGTACCAATACGTGTTACCTCACCTGTGCTTCAGACTATAGTGGCTACATGAACTAAAGTCAATATATCGCTTTAGTTAATTTACTAAGACAAGGGAACAATGATGAAAAGACTACTGGTGATCTTTGTCCAATTGCCATCGAGGTTTGTTATTCTCGACCAATCACCATCGAGGTTTGTTATTCTCGACCAATCACCATCGAGGTTTGTTATTCCCGACCAATCACCATCGAGGTTTGTTATTCTCGACCAATCACCATCGAGGTTTGTTATTCGACCAATCACCATCGAGGTTTGTTATTCTCGACCAATCACCATGAAGGCTTGTTATTCTTGACCAACCAGCTTCAAAACGTTTCTCTTATCAACCAATCAGCATCAAGGCGCTCCTCTTGACCAATAATGTTACCTTTCTCAACCAATTAGCACCAAGATGTTACTTAATCGACCAATCAGCATCAAGGTATTACATAGTAGACAGTGTACAATTCTACCAGTAGACAATGTACACATCTACCAGTAGACAGTGTACACATCCACCTGTGTACACATCTACCAGTTTGGGTCAGGTTCTTCTCTTTAATACACACACGACAAAGTATTAAGGTCGTGTACAAAAATTAGTCCGATATCCCGGCCATAAAATTCCCTCAGTATTATTTTATGAAAGAACACGAGAGTTTTAACCCAGACTAATATAATACGGCCATGTAAAGTCAGGTTAGAAAAAATACATCTTTAAATCACACTAAATGAATGTCTAATTTCCGACTTTTAATGTACCGGAAACTTTTTTGTCCTTTTTTTAACAAACAAAACACTACCGGAAAAATAATAGCCGGGAATATTTTCTGCATGGTTTTCAGGGCAACGACGGGAGAAAAAAAAATCTTGTGGAGTTGTTTTAAAATGACCCACACAACAATGGCTGCCGCCTTTTATTCACGAATATTTTATCTGTCCGCGTCAAATATTTAACTATGTTTAGGATTTCACCGGCTGAGGACTTGGAGGGGCTGAGGAAGGGGCTGAGGAGGGGCTGAGTGAAGAGGGGGCTAAGGAAGGGCTGAGGAGGGGCTGAGTGAGGAGGGGTGAGGGGGGGGGAGGCTGAGGAGGGGGGCTGAGTGAGGAGGGGCTGAGTGGAGGGGGCTGAGTGAGGGGGAGGCTGAGGAAGGGGCTGAGTGAAGAGGGGAGGAGGGAGGAGGGGAAGGAGAGGAGGAGGAGGGGCTGAGTGAGAGGGGGGGGGCTGAGTGAGGAGGCTGGAGTGAGGGGGGTGGAGGCTGAGGAGGGGCTAGATAGAGATGGGTGGAGATGTGAGAGGGAGGATTAAAGGGAGGGTACTTGAAGGGGTTTTGGAAGGTGTAGAGGAAGACAGACAGACAGACAGAGACAGACAGAGACAGACAGACAGACAGACACACAGACAGACAGACAGACAGACATCACAAGATTGGCGACCACGGCTCTCCACTCTATATATCTTCAGGCAGTAGTAAAATTGCCTTCTGTGGTAAAGTTTCATGACAAACACGATTAAAACGAGATAAAACGCAATACACAGACAAAACAAGACGCAAACACCATAAAAACAATAAAAAAGAAAAAACAGGAAAAAAAATGGCCGCATATATTCTCACACACTTGAAAGATAAAAATAAGTCCAGTGTTTATAATGGCGGTAACCTGAGACGGAATTAAAAGACAATACTAATCAATGGATCAATTAAAGTATCATCACCTCACTTAGAATCCACTTAAACATCTTCACTACACTTACATAACCTCCCATATACACACCCCAAACATACTTAAGTTACTTTTTTCGGCGTTACAATTTGAGAAACTGGACGAAAAGTTTTGATATATTCTCCAGTACATCGTTAAGTGTTGGTATGCCTGCTTGGTGCATCGTTGTGTGTTGGTATGCCTGTTTGCATCGTTGTGTGTTGGTATGCCTGCTTGACAGTATTCAAATACACACAATAAACGTGTACATGAATAAAACGCGAATTCTGGCAGCTCTCTGTATGAACGTGTTACCAGAGAATTTGATCCACGTAATACGAACCATTCTCGAACTAGTGGACTAACACCAGGGGTAAAGATATTTTTTTTGGGGGGGTTGTATAATGTAGATCTGTCACTAATAAAAAGCCTATCACATTTTCTCCTGAACCACGAACCCCGAGATTTAAATTCGTAAACCTGAACCATTGATGGACAGAATAATGTATCGGTCTAGTGCTTCGGGTTCACGAATCTGAATCCCGAGATTATGACTACTTCACTGAATAATGATCTATCTATCTATCTATCCGTCCGTCCGTCCGTCTGAATGTCAATCCGTTGTTACATCAATCTCTCTCTCTCTTCCTCTCTCTCTCTCAAGGCATTGGTCTTAAGCTTCATCTTCTTGGATCATATTTCACCACCTGAACTCCAGAGTGTAAAGTCATTCAGTGTGTGTGTTCCTTAACTTTGTGATTCTATGACAATTAAGAGCTTATGTTGTTATTATTATTATTATTATTATTATTATTATTATTATTATTATTATCACCGTGTCATGCAGTCTATTGGGTATAAATAATGTAAGAGACTCGTCCAATCAGCTTAATAGTCGTTGTAATCTCATCCAATCAGCTTAATAGTCGTTCTAATCTCATCCAATCAGCTTAATAGTCGTTCTAATCTCGTCCAATCAGCTTAATAGTCGTTGTAATCTCATCCAATCAGCTTAATAGTCGTTCTAATCTCATCCAATCAGCTTAACAGGGGTTCTAATCTCGTCCAATCAGCTTAACAGGGGTTCTAATCTCGTCCAATCAGCTTAACAGGGGTTCTAATCTCATCCAATCAGCTTAATAGTCGTTCTAATCTCATCCAATCAGCTTAACAGGGGTTCTAATCTCGTCCAATCAGCTTAACAGGGGTTCTAATCTCATCCAATCAGCTTAACAGGGGTTCTAATCTCATCCAATCAGCTTAACAGGGGTTCTAATCTCATCCAATGTGCTTAACAACGAATGTCATCTGGTCCAATCAGCATAATAGTGGCTGTAATTTCGTCCAATCAGATTAATAGCGGCTGTCATCACGTCCAATCACGCTTCTAGAACTTGAACTCTAGCCAATCAGCTTCGTGGTTGCCCGGTTAGGTTTAAAGGTCTCGCGGGTCATGGAGAATCGATTTGACCTCACTTTCATTAAACTCAATGTACATAACGGTATCTTCCAATCATTCTAATAGTGCTTGTAATCTCCCCTTCTCGCCCAATCACGGCTCTAATCACCTGGCCAGGAACCAAACCGGATGTTTCGTGTAAAGAAAAAGCTGCGAGCTAGGTTAGGGGAAGTTAGGTCAGGTTAGGTTAGGTTCACCTCACAACTGACACTTGGTACACACACACACACACACACACACACACACACACACACACACACACACACACACACACACACACACACACACACACACACACACACACTATATAATGATATATTCACTTAAATAAAATTTTAATTGAATTGAAATAAATACTTAGTGTTTCTATATTTTTTTCTCTAATATTTCGACTCGTAAAAGAAAAAAAATAATATTAATAATTTCCTGCTAAAAACAAAAGATATATTGTAATATGAACCACAACTTCAAAAAACAATAATATATTTTATTTTACTTTTACTTCCACTTAATTAAATAATTCATTGTTGCTTTTTTTTGCAGTTTTAATGTGATAATTTTTAGTGAATAAAACTTTTAGTTGAAATAATACAAACCAGTGGGGTTTTAAGGGGGAGAGGGGGTGTGGGGGGGGAGGGAGTGGGGGGAGGGAGTGGGGGGAAGGAGAGGGAGGGGGGAGGGAGGGGGGGGGGAGGGAGAGGAGGTGGGGGGGAGGAGGGAGAGGAGGTTGGGGGTAGGGGAGAGGGAGGAGGAGAGGGGAGTGGGGGGGAGGAGAGGGGTGGGGGGGAGGAGGAGAGGGGGGGGAGGAGAGGAGAGGAGGTTGGGGGAGGGAGAGGAGGTGGAGGGAGGGGGGTGGGGGAGGAGGAGGAGGTGGGGGAGGGAAAAATGGCGGGGAGGAGTCGGAGGAGGGAACGTGGGGAGAAGAAGGAGGAGAAGAAGGAAGGGGAGAAGAGAGAAGGGGGAGAAGAAGGGAAGGAGAAGGGAGAAGGAAGGAACGAATCTGGTTATTATATTCGTAAACAAACAACAAAAGCCTCAAAAACTATTTTTATTCCTTTTATTTATTTTCTTCTGAATTTATATCGAATTTTCAGAATATTTCTGTCTTATGGTTCAGAGGAGAGAGAGAGAAGAGAGAGAGAGAGAGGAGAGAGAGAGAATTTAGAAGATAAAGGCGAGGAAAAGAGGGAGGGAGAAGTGAGGAAGATGACAGCAGCAAGAGGAACAAGAGGAGGAAGGGGGGGAAAGAGGAGAGGAAGAGGAAGACAAAGGAGAGGAGGAGGGGAAGAGGAGGAAGAGGAGCAGCAGCAACAGAAGGAAGAGGGGATACTAAGGAACAATGGCAAAGGGGTAACTAAGGGTAAAGGGGTAACTAACTGTAAGGGGTAACTAAGGTAAAGGTAACTCAAGGGTAAAGGGGCAACTAACGGTAAGGGCAACTAAGGGTAAAGGGTAAATTAAGGGTAAAGGTAACTAACGGTAAAGGCAACTAAGGGCAAGGGCACTAAGGGTAAAGGGTAACTAACGGTGGCGGCAACTAAGGGTAAAGGCAACTAAGGCAAAGGGCAACTAACGGCAAGGCAACTATGGGCAAAGGCACTAAGGGTAAAGGTCAACTAACGCAAAGGTGTCAAGGCAAAGGGTAACTAAGGGCAAGGGCAACTAACGGCAAAGGGTAACCAAGGGTAAGGCAACTAAGGGTAAAGGGCAACTAACGGTAAAGGGTAAATTCAACGGTAAGGAACTAAGGGTAAAGGAACTAAGGGTAAAGGCAACTAACTGTAAAGGGTAACTAGGTAAAAGGCAACTAAGGCAACTAACGGTACAAGTAATTACAAGACAAATGAAGATTCCAACTCCACCAGGTGACAAATGAAGACTCCTAACCCACCAGGTGACAAATGAAGACTCCTAACTCCACCAGGTGACAAATGAAGACTTAACTCCACCAGACAAATGAAGACTCCTAACCCACCAGGTGACAAATGAAGACCTAACCCACCAGGTGACAAGGACTAACCCACCACCAGGTGACAAATGAAGACTCCTAACTCCACCAGGTGACAAGGACTCCCAACCCACAGGTGACAAATGAAGACTCCCAACCCACCAGGTGACAAATGAAGATCCTAACCCACCAGGTGACAAATGAAGACTCCCAACCCACCAGGTGACAATGAAGACTCAACCCACCAGGTGACAAATGAAGACTCCAACCCACGGTGAAAATGAAGACCCCAACTCCACCAGGTGACAAATGAAGACTCTAACCCACAGGTGACAAATGAAGACTCCCAACCCACCAGGTGACAAGTAGGACTCCCAACTCCACCAGGTGACAAATGAAGACGCTAACTCCACCAGGTGACAAATGAAGACTCCCAACTCCACCAGGTGACAAATGAAGACCCCAACTCCACCAGGTGACAAATGAAGCCCCAACTCCACCAGGTGACAAATGAAGACTTAACCCACCAGGTGACAAAGACCCCTAACTCCACCAGGTGACAAATGAAGACTCCCTAACTCCACCAGGTGACAAATGAAGATACCCTAACCCACCAGGTGACAAATGAAGACTCCTAACCCACCAGGTGACAAATGAAGACTCCCAACCCACCAGGTGACAAATGAAGACCTCTAACTCACCAGGTGACAATGAAGACTTAACCCACCAGGTGACAAATGAAGACTCTAACTCCACCAGGTGACAAATGAAGACTCCCAACTCCACCAGGTGAACTGAAGGACCTACCAGGTGATGGGTGTGATGAACAAGTGTAGATTGTGACCACCTGGCTGTATGGAGAGGTCAGGACTGCCCTTACCAGCTACCTATGAAAGCCAACTATACCGTGGGAAGGATTTTGTCGACTCTACTAACATGACACAAGAGAGTTTACGAGACCAGCTCCCCGACTACCAGATCTGTGGTTAATTTGTATGTTCATTCCATGTTTCATCTCTTAGTACTGAAAGCTTCTAGTAAACTACCCAACATTTATGTAACTAATATAATCTGTTTAGTGTAGAATTCTGATTTTTTTGATCAATATGTTTTAAATAAACCGTTTATTATTATTATTTAGGTTTATTTGTGTTCTTAAAACCGATAGGCATTAAATAACTTCACTTACAGACAAACACAGAACTTCTATATCAAACACAACACAAACACAAGAAAAACACAAGAAAAAACACAAGAAAACACCAGCAATGTACCACAACAAACATACAATATTTTCTAATATACTACACACACACACACACACACACACACACATACACACGAGGAAAATTTAAGGAAAGGAAGAGAAGAAAGGAGAGATGAGAAGGAAATAGAAGATAAGGAGGATAATGTGGGTGAGAAACGAAGAGGAGAAAGGAAGAGAAGAGGAGGAGGAGAGGAGGAGGTACAGGTGTCGGCAAACTCTGTCACATGTCCATTTTGAAGATAGATACATCAAAGGTGGGGGAGGGGGTGAGGGGAAGGAGGAGAGGAAGGAGGGGGGTGGGAGGGAGGAGAGTGGTAGGAGAGGGAGGGAAAAGAGAGGGGGGAGAGGGGAGGGAAAGAGGGGCAGGGGTACTAGCATTGCCACGGTATTTATTGAATACTTCTCTTGGACGATACGATTTTTATAGCGGCCGCCTCCTCCTGCTGAATGTCAAGCTGGTATTGATGGTATGATAACACCGATAAACTTTACGACAGATGAGGGGTGTGGGTGAGTGGGGTGTGGGTGAGGTGGGGTGAGTGGAAGGGAGGAGGGGTGGGATGAGGGGTGGAGGGGGTGAGGGACGTGGTAGGGGTGAGGGGTTTCAGTGGAGGTAGATGGAAGTGAGAGGGAGGGTGTAGGAGTGGGAGGAGAGGGGAAGGGTGGAGGAGTGGGGAGTTACACGGATACTGACAATATAGGCTCCTGAATCTCAGTAGCGTGGCTCCTTATACCGACACTGTAGACTCAAGAGAGCTTCAGCTGCCATATACTTCTCAATACCGCCACCTTCTGCCACCTGAGGTCCCTCGTCCCTGTACTACCTCGCGGAGAACACCATGACCACCACCACCATCCCCACCATTGAGAACATCATCAATAAACCGTAAATAACGTGTGTTCGCTACACTGCCTCTCTTCTCTTGTAAATTTGCACTAAAAGCTTGCTGTATGTTCGACGCCCTCCCACATTTTACTTAGCGCGATTTATTTGTTTGTATATTTTCATGTTGTTTTCATTTCAGTAAAACTTTAGTTAATTATTACACACACACACACACACACACACACACACACACACACACACACACACACACAGCATAGAACATACAGTATATTATGGCTTTATACTGTAGGTAATATACACAAATAAAACTCCCAATAAAAATCCAAACTTCAAGAAAAACTGAGTAAATTCACCAAACATCAATAAAATAAAAATAAATAAAACACAAAAAGAAAACATTACCTAAACACACACACGTTAAACATCAATCACAAAGACGACATTAGGCGAGGACATACAAGACCTTATAGAAAACAAGAATAAACATCCAGTAAATATTAAAGAAAACGTGAGAGAAACACGAGGGTATTCTTAGGTAAACACAACAGACTATAAGTCGCTGGCGGGTCAAAGGGAAATAATATATTCATGTACTGAAGACCGTATCAATATTCCAGGCAGCAAAACAGGGCCATCCCACAGGTAATCTATAAGGCGTTTACCTACTAAAATCATCGTAGATTCTGATTCTTATAGACCCGTCTAAGATGATTGCCTTCACTTGACGATAAGACGATCCTCTAGACACAAAAACATGTTTAAAGGGATCTCATTTTGCCGGCGTCCGCTCCACCAGGCTGTAAAAACCCGATCGCGTTAGGGTCGTTTTAAACCCTCCGTTCAACACAACAATAGACCTTTAAATGATGTCGTTGGATGGTATTTTCTTGCCCCCAACGGTGCTCAGCATTTATGGTAATAGGAGTGGAGTATTTCTGTGTGGGTAACAACAAGTAAATACAAATTATTTTTATGCTTAAAATACAGGTACTATACTATATCTCTTAGTCTCTCCACGAGTTTTGGTCTCTACTAAAATTTTCTTCTCCTCGACATATATACATTTAAGATCACCTGAAAATTAGACACCTCGACTTGTTACACCTGAAGATTAATCACCCTATATGCTAACCTAACCTAACCTAACCTAACCTACCCAACCCCTGTAGCCCTCCCGTGTGACCAACAATGTTACCTCACACGTCTCAATGTTTTTTTCTTTACAAATCCCCCCCAAGACAAGTTGTTATGTTGCTGGTAAACACACATCACCACCCCAGCTGCTGCCCACGCCAACTGTGCCCTAAGTCTTGAAGGATCCCGAGTCAAATATTCTCCTTTACGACACACAGATGGTCTCACAGTGACGACATTACACTAAGGTCTAACCAAGTATACACAAGCTAAGGAGAGAAATTAATGAACGAATCTTAATAAATTTCATCCCCAATAATCGATTTCAAGAAGATTTAAGAGTAAAACTTAACGTAGGAATCCTTAATAATGAAAGATGTTAATTACCATTGATCACTTTACCAAGTCTTGAATTAAAAGAGTTGTACACCAGCACCGTCTATGTCCAGTTGCCTACAGGAGTAATGGTTGACCCTTTAGTGGTCATTCTGTGCATGTGGCAACCTAAAGTACGTGAGGTTAGGTTAGGTTAGGTTTTAGATGAAACTAATTGTATATTTTGTGATATACGTGATTGTTTATGGTAGTTAAGAAGTTTCCAAAAAGCTAAATACATAGAAGTTATCACTAATCGTCAATTATCCCTATTTAGTATAACAAAATATATCGCTTACAACGAATTGTTTCTCACATACCATAACAAACGTTAAGGTAATTCTTACTTTATTTTCCTATCTCATCATCTATTATATATAAATTGTGTTACAAACTGTTTAAGTGCTTGTGATTCTGTGGTACATAACACACACACACACACACACACACACACACACACACACTCTTTTACCCCCCCCTACTTCTTCCCTTACGGCTGGCATTTTTTTTTTCTATATTACAAATTAAATATATTTTATCCCGGAGTCCAAGTTACCTTCTGTACTCTGACCACTGAACTGTTTTAGCCTCACAGTTTAGTGATCGTCGGTGATGTACTGCAGCACACACACAGTTCCCGAGGCCACATTAATCTGAACCCCGCAGCACCTACAGTATGCTCACGCCTTCAGTGTGTTACCCACGTATTTAAATTGCGTGTCCCGCCCTCACACCATGGCAGGACAGTCTCACGCCTTTGTGAATTTTAAACCAAAAGGAAAATATATATTTTTTTTAATGTCATAGTTCTACTGAGCTCAACTCTTATTCACTGATCGTCATTCGCAAATCTTTATTTTTTCTGGTTTTGTGTTGCAAAATTTTAAAAGTAAATCATTAATAGATAAAAGTTTATATTACTTACTATTTATTATTAGTTTCCTATAATAGTTTACAAGAGTAAGATTTTCTGAGACACCAACTTGGAAACATTATACGTAGAAAATATTAAAGTGAGATGTGACGTGTAGTTTGGTGGTGGTAACACGCCACTGTCCGACAGTCAACTGTTTGTTGGTTTTGCAACTAGACAAACATTGGACAGTTTGTTTAAAGAAGAGAACACTGAGGAGAGAGCTGCCGAGTTGTACAAAGCTGTAAGAACATTAACACCAGCAACATAGGCGATCAAAAACCTTCCCCACGCTTAGTTGATGTCGACCCCAGGAGCTGAAGCTGTCTTATTGATGCTGAATTTTTACACCACAAGTTTCCGACCATGTTTGTGGTTACCCGAGAGGATGTAAACATTATGCAAGCAGAATTTGTAACACATCAGTTGGTGCAAGACACTTATTCACCCAGACACTGTGGGAAGATGCCTGGGTAAAATTCCCTGACGAAGACAACACCACCTACTGCAGGAGGGATGCAATATGGGATCATCTGGCATCACTCAAGCAGGCCAAGATGTGGAGACTCAACGAGGGAGCACTTAACTGTTCTGGCAAGCCTAAAGTAAGTTACCTGGTATTATAATAAGCAGTATACAGTATAACACAATACAGGTGGAAATTAACCGGTCTCGTGTATATTATGACTGTAGAGTTATTAGTGACAAACTGATTAACACAACTTAATTTCTCTAAAAACAAAATATTTTTAATGTATCATAATAAATAGTGAAGGAGTGTTAACCTGAAGCATTGTCCTACTTTCAAACTGGGTGATTATTCAAACTTCATGTTGTATTGATAATTAAATCTGTTGAATAATGATTGTTATCAAAACGGAAAACGTAGACATTATTTCGAGAGGAAATTTGAGTTACATTAACTATCACGTTACATGATTATTTAATGTTTAGGTTAGGTTATTAACATTTAAAGAAAAATTACTACGGTTTACATTATGTGAAACTATTATTGTTGGGACAAATTAACTTTATATATTAGCAAACAGGAAATTAACCTAACAAATTTTCACTTAACCATCGAGAATTTTACTTTTTTCCAGGGTAAGGGTGACACCTCCCTCCCCCCCTTCCCTAGTGTATTGCCTAGTGATGCTTACACTGTCGGAAATTATCATCGTGAAGGCCGTGTGTGTGTGTGTGCCAAGCTGGTTAAGAGGAGCCATAGAAAATAACGGAGGATGGACCGGTTAAATTACTGTCATTTACCCTCATTAATGTGGACAATATTTTCAGTAATTTATAAACAGCAAACTAATGTACCTACTTCAAACAATTAATTATTTATATACCTTGATACTAAAAAAACCCTCAACTTGGAAACATTATCTGGTATTTTTAATATTTTAAACACTGGTTATTTTAATACAGTAGTAATGTTTAGTCTCTATCTCATAAATAAGATCTTAAGGACTAAACATTACGCTTATAACACCTGGATTATAAACACACCTTTGCCTCCTTTATAAACACAGAGTAATCATTGGTATTAGACGCTTCAACAGTCATACAGCCTGAGAGGAATTTGCCGCGAATACGACTTACAAAAGTAGTTCCCAAGTGTCTCGTAATATTACTGATAATAAATACTGCATTGTCTAAACACCAGAGCCATGATGGTATTTTTCTTAGATATGTAATATTATTGTACCCTAACCTAACCTAACCTACCACACCACAACCACACTACCACACCACACCACAACCACACTACAACCACACTACCACACCACGAGACAACCACACTACCACACCACAAGACAACCACACTACCACGAGACAACCATACTACCACACCACAAGACAACCACACTACCACACCACAAGACCACCACAAGACAACCACACAACCACACCACGGGACAACCACACTACCACACCACCACAAGACAACCACACAACCACTACACCACACCCTGGGGACTCTGAATTAAAGAGTTGGGTTAAAAGATGACATTTAAGCCACAGTCAAGTATTTCACGAGATGAACTGTTTAAATAATGACTCTCACTTCCTGCCTCCCTACTCTTATTTATTATTACCTTATTACCGTATTTTGGGGGTATTTCTCAAGCTTATTTTTATTTTTTCACTTATTTTTATATTTCTTAGTATTTTTTTTGGGGGGGGGGTTATCTTATTTTCTTATTATTTCACATCATCTTATTATTATTTATTTTTGCCGTATTTTTCACTATTTTTCATTCCTTATTTTTTTCACTATTATATCTTTTAATTATTTCTCCTTACCTTATTATTATATATTTCTATCTCCCTTATTTCTTATTATTTCTCACTATTAGTCTTATTCTCTTCATATTTCCCACTTACATATATCATCTTTATCTTATTTTTAATTAGTATCTTATTTATACTATAATTCTCACCACGTATTTTCTTATTTTTCTCTTATTATTTTTCTCACTATTGACGTATTAATGAAACAAACATTAAATTCCTACTATTTTTGGGGGGGTGGAGTTTAATGAGCATTGAAAATTGTAACGAGTAAAAAAAAAATTGTGTGTGGTGGTGCAGTGGTGAAGTACAAACAGAACTCGCCTCCCGTCCTAAGAGTCGGCTAAGAACTGCCACTAATTAACCTTCTGTAACAGGTAATTAAAATGTGTCTCAGCAGGTTTCTTAAGAGTGCACCTGATGGCTTACTAAAACTAGGGTACTTGAGGGGGAGTTATTTAGGTGTGTTTAATTATACTTGGAAAACACAAATTTTACCTTCATGAGCACAATTAACAAACAGCATTAAGGTCAGGAATGGCGGATTGGGGTTAAATAAATGATGCTAACACACACACACACACACACACACACACACACACCGTCTTCAGGTCTCATAGAGTGAGGGCTTACTAGGTGTTGCCCTACTGAGGCGGCCGTCCCTTTTTAGACTCTGGAGGCAGCTGTCAGGGCCGGTGTGTCGCCCCCTTCCCCATCTCTCCCTCACCTGGATTCACCAACATCTCCCCACCAATAATACAGTGCAAAGATTGTCCATCAACCCACAACTGATAAACAAAAGTGATAATTTCAACTCAAAAGGAAATGGGAACAAATGATAGAGTGAAGAGTCGATGCCCCACAGCCAATGGTCACAGTATAGCCAAACCTGACCACACCCACCACCACACTAACACCAGATGTGACACCAACTCAGCCACACCAGTTGAGACTTGAGGAAATTTAACTACACCAGGAGCTCCTAACTACACCAAGACCTCCCAACCACACCATATGAGAAATAAGATCCCTCTCCAATACCCTGTGAGATGAGACACCTAGGCTACCAGAACCAAGTGATGAGAGTGTAGACAAATGTAGACCGTGACCAGCAGGGGGAGCAGGACACCCCCTCTCTGCTGTAGGAAGGTGCAACTCCCTCAGACAGTTCACATGACCTACAGCCCTCCGACCATCAAAATTACCTCCAGATCTGTTGTTAATTTATATATTCACTTCGTTACTTTTGTTTTTGTTCTGAGAGCTTTTGTTAATCAAGTGGGGTTTTTTCTTCAGTAATTGGGCTGACATGTTGTGTTATTAAAACGTTGATTATTATTATTATTATTATTATTATTATTATTATTATTATTATTATTATTATATCCCCTTCTCCTCCTCCTCACCTGACTCATCCACACTCCTCCTCCACACCTGCCTCACACGTCATCAACACACCTGTACAGCTCTCAGCTCCTCCACAACCTTAGCCCATGAGCTGAGGATCAAGCCAGTAATACAACCCCGACAGTAATGGCTTGGAGGATGACGAGGAGGAGGAGGAGGGGGAGGGGTAGAGGAGGAGGGGTAGAGGAGGAGGGGGGGGTAGAGGAGGAGGTGAGAGAGAGAGGAGGAAGGAAGGAGGGGAGAAGGAAGTGGAGAATCTAAACCTAATAGGATTTCGAAATCTGGCGAGACAAGAAGATGATGATGGTGTAAATACAGATGATGGTAACCTGTTCTATTTACACTGATTTATTTATTTACAAGAGGATGTGGTAGAATAATCCTCTCTGAATTAATTGTATTTTTATTTAGCGTTTATTATAAAATTATTCCTGTCTTGTGTAAGTGAATGATACTGTATGAATTTTAACACACACACACACACACACACACACACACACACACGCACGCACACATACATTCACGCACACACGTCAAAACATCCTCCTCACGAACGAAATACAACATGTATCAGTGAAGTCATGTTTGGATGTATGAAAAGAGGGCTTATATTATACTGCAATGTGCCTTAACTAATAATAATAATAATAATAATAATAATAATAACAATAATAATAATAATAATAATAATAATAATAATAAAAATAATAATAACAATAATAATAATAATAATAATAATAATAATAATAACAACACTGCCACGCTCCCCTTCCCTGCATTATCAAGTAAAACATACGGTCCCTCTCTCCTTTATATATAACATCAACACAACTTTTTTTCAAGATAACAAAGAGGAGGATCACAGAGGAGGATTCGATTCCACTAATTGAAGGACTCGAACCCCTGCCACAGATGTTCGAGGCTTCATCCCCCACCACCGTCGGCCATCACCTGATTTTTCTCCTCAACTGGACTAATTGCCAGACCCAGGACAAAACAAAACGCTGATCGCATTTCAGTTTAACATTTCTTTTCCCCGCGTTTTTTTTTCTGTGAACTCTTGTTGGCCGCCAGACAGCACACTCCTCAAAGGTGCTTCTCTGTGGTGGAGTAATAATTATTGGCACACGAGGAGCCTAGTGTTGTTTTGACGCAGTGAGAAGAACTTGATTTAATTCATCAACACTGACGATTTGGGTTGACTGTTCTGTGAGTTGGTTGTCACTCACGAAGGGTGTAGAGCAGCTAGTGGGTTACTCCACCACCCTGGCAGGATGCTGGTCCACCCAAGGGTTGTTCCACCATCATTCAGCAGCTAGTGGGTTACTCCACTACCTTGGCAGGATGCTGGTCCACCCAAGGGTTGTTCCACCATCATTCAGCAGCTAGTGGGTTACTCCACCACCCTGGCAGGATGCTGGTCCACCCAAGGGTTGTTCCACCATCATTCAGCAGCTAGTGGGTTACTCCACCACCCTGGCAGGATGCTGGTCCACCCAAGGGTTGTTCCACCATCATTCAGCAGCAGTGGGCTGGCAGGATGCTGGTGGTTGTTCATTCTCCACTCCCACTGGCAGGATGCTGGCAGTTGTTCCACCATCATTGCTGGGTCCACCACCCAGGAAGGGTTGTTCCACCATCATTCAGCAGCTAGTGGGTTACTCCACCACCCTGGCAGGATGCTGGTCCACCCAAGGGTTGTTCCACCATCATTCAGCAGCTAGTGGGTTACTCCACCACTCTGGCAGGATGCTGGTCCACCCAAGGGTTGTTCCACCATCATTCAGCAGCTAGTGGGTTACTCCACCACCCTGGCAGGATGCTGGTCCACCCAAGGGTTGTTCCACCATCATTCAGCAGCTAGTGGGTTACTCCACCACTCTGGCAGGATGCTGGTCCACCCAAGGGTTGTTCCACCATCATTCAGCAGCTAGTGGGTTACTCCACCACCCTGGCAGGATGCTGGTCCACCCAAGGGTTGTTCCACCATCATTCAGCAGCTAGTGGGTTACTCCACCACCCTGGCAGGATGCTGGTCCACCCAAGGATTGTTCCACCATCATTCAGCAGCTAGTGGGTTACTCCACCACCCTGGCAGGATGCTGGTCCACCCAAGGATTGTTCCACACACGCAAGCACTTCCATTCTGTCTCCTCCTCACCTCTCCCTCACACTGCCAAGCACTTCATACCCTGCCAGGTTGCTGCTCTTGATCCCAGTGTTAATTTCCTCAGTGTGTGGCCGTGGGACTGCCCAGCTTCACGACCCCAAATAAACACGTCAGCGGGGCCACGCCAAAGGGGCCAATTTGGGTGAATATTTGCCTTCTTGTAGAGCAACGACGAGAGAGCACTCCCTGCCACGCTGAATCACTCAACCTAATACTACCATGACCTGGGACCATTACTGACCTGACCTGACCTGACCTGACCTGACCTGACCTGACCTAACCTAACAAACCAGCAAAAACAAAACAAAAAAGAGATGAGGAACACTTGAAAATATTTACGATCTGTATGCGTGCGTGCGTGCGTGCGTGCGTGCGTGCGTAAAAAAAACAAAAACCAAAATAAGACGAAAAAATGAATTAGAAAAAGATGAAAAGAGAGACGAAGAAAATAAAAAAGATCCCGCTTTAAACTGTGGGATCGAATGAAATCAGCCTCTGGAGTATCAAATATATATGTTAATAAGTCGGAATGAAATATGCATACAGACCCCCATTTTCACACTTATCGAAAAAGAAAAGAAAAAATAAATGAATCGCTCCAGTAATATATAATTAGGTGGGTCCAAATCTATTTTTTTGGGGTGGAGCCTTCTCTCTCTCTCTCTCTCTCTCTCTCAATAGTTTCAATAAGACACTTCTCATTTACCCTGACAGCGGAAGATGTCTTGAGAGAGAGAAAGAGTGAGAATTGATTGGTGTACATTTAGCTTATGTGGTATTTTTCTTTGTTAATTTGAGAGGGAATAACAATAACAATAACAATAACAATAATAATAATAATAATAATAATAACAACAATAACAATAAATAAATAACAATAACAATAACAATAATAATAATAATAATAACAACAATAACAATAAATAAATAACAATAATAATAATAATAATAATAACAATAACAATAAATAAATAACAATAATAATAATAATAATAACAGCCCCAGCCATGCACTAAATACTAACAGCAATACTCTGAATATCAAATTAACTTAAGCTATCACGACCCTTCAACAATATATACAAAATGGTTCAGTAATTAATAAGTTACCACGGACGGTAAGGAACACGTACCAGAAAATATCACGGACGGTAAAATTTCTAATTTCCTGGTGTCAAAGCTCCGGAATTCGGCTAATTACGGACACTTTTGAGGCTGCCGGACAAATATTCGTAATTTTAGAAAACGTTTGAAATCTATTATTATTACTATGAGGTGTGTGTCTGTGTGTGTGTGTGTGTGTGTGTGTGTGTGTGGTTGGCTGGGGATGTGTGTGTTTGTGCAGGTGTGTGTGTGTGTGTGTGTGTGTGTGTGTGTGTGTGGTTGGCTGGGTGTGTGGTTGGCTGGTGTGTGTGTGTGTGTGTGTGTGTGTGTGTGTGTGTGTGTGGTTGGCTGGGTGTGTGTGTGTGTGTGTGTGTGTGTGTGTGTGTGTGTGCGTGTGTGGTTGGCTGGGTGTGTGTGTGGTTGGCTGGGTGTGTGTGTGTGTGTGTGTGTGTGGTTGGCTTGTGTGTGTGTGTGTGTGTGTGTGTGTGTGTGGTTGGCTGGGTGTGTGTGTGTGTGTCTGTGGTTGGCTGGGTGTGTGTGTGTGTGTGTGTGTGTGTGTGTGGTTGGCTGGGTGTGTGTGTGTGGTTGGCTGTGTGTGTGTGTGTGGTTGGTTGGGTGTGTGGGTGGTGTCTGTGTGTGTGTGTGTGTGTGTGTGTGTGTGTGTGTGTGTGTGTGTGTGGTTGGCTGGGTGTGTGTGTGTGTGTGTGTGTGTGGTTGGCTGTGTGTGTGTGTGTGTGTGGTTGGCTGGGTGTGTGCGTGCGTGTGTGTGTGGGTGTGTGTGGTGTGTGTGGTTGGGTGGGTGTGGGTGGTGCTTAATAAACCATGTGATTTATATATTCATGTTTTACGGGTCCAATTTCCAACTTGGCTGCTTTAACACACCCACGCACACACACTACTTTGCTGTCACTCGGAATCCAGTATGACGATCATCCAGCTGTGATATAATGATATGAGTTATTAAGGATGTCACCTAGGTTGGTTAGTTCTGAGGTGACTAAAGAGGCCGATACGGGACCGGCAGGGTTGATTAGAGATGTTGCGGGAGGGGCGGTGGCAGCGTCTTTACGGCGTTGGCGCTTGTCTGCCTCGGTTTGCAGTCGGGCTAACTCGAAAGTATTGACACCTTCTCGTGTGGTGCTCCTCCAAGCGTTACGGTGTGGAGTAATCGACTCCCAGGTGAGGGGGTCGATTTGGCACTTTTTCAGGTTTGTCTTAAGACTATCCTTATACCTTTTCAGTTGCCCGCCAGCGTTACGTTTAACATTCTTTAGGTGACTGTAAAGTAACTGCTTTGGCAGTCTACTGTCTTCCACATTTTTGTTCATGAATAATGTTAGCCTCGTACAGTTGGCGTCAGCAAGAATACTGGCATTTGTTCTCATGTCTTCCCAGCGAACTCGGAAGACGGAACGTAGACTACGTTGGTGAAAGTTTACAAGTGCCTTGAGGTGCCTCCTGTATGTGACCCATGTCTCGCTGCCATAGAGCACGGTGGGGAGGACCACTGCTCGATATACGTGCAACTTTGTAGATAATTTCAGCTGAAGACATGGGTACGGAGTGTGCCAAAGGTTTGAGATGCACATCTGATCCAATGTTGAATCTCTTCATCGATGTCCGCGGTGGTGGACAGGTGGGAGCCGAGATACCGAAAGTGGGTAACATTAGAGAGGGCAGTACCGTTAAGCTGGATGGATGGTGGACGTGTGAACACCTTAAAACATCTTAAAAAAATCCTAAAAAACATCACGACATCCGAGTCATATATTACAACGGACTTACAGATGTTTAAGATGAAGGAGAAATATCCACCATCACCTTTAATACCAGAAACACTGAGTACAATCAACTCTCTTTAAGGAGAAGTAATTACTCTGATTGGTTTACATCTCCTGAACTGAGACGTCATCAGTCTGTTATAGTCTTAGGAGCGCTCGCGTCTCTCCCTCCCTCCTGGTGGCTGCGACACTGAGGGAAGATAAAGTTTCTCTTGATTTTCTTACACTTATAATAGATTCATCTTTTACTTCTAGTACACCGTAAGTTTCTTCCCCTGTGAAGCTTTCCTTCCTATACATCCATTCATCCACCCAGCCCAGCCAGCCAGCAACCTTCAGTACACAGGGAGAGACAAGAGAGACTCCCGCGGTGTAAGAGGAAGAGTTAAGGACGTTAGTTATGTGTTGCTGTTAGACAAGAATGTTGGGTATTCCTCACCACGAGTTATGTCATGGTCTGAGAATGTGTATTATGGTCACACACACACACACACACACACACACACACACACACACACACACACACACACACACACACACAGCCAGCCAACCACACACACACACACACACACACACACACACACACACACACACACACACACACACACACACAACACACACACACACACACTAAAACTAAATTGTGATTTAAACGTCATCTTCATATTATTAGAGTAACATAGGGTCATCCAGGTGCGTATAACGGGGCAGGTGTGTGTGTGTGTGTGTGTGTGTGTGTGTGTCTGTGTGTGTGTGTGTGTGTGTGTAAGAATCAAGTATATGAAAGAAATATTGAATATAATCTTGGAAGCCGAAGGTCAAATCTTAGGTCAGAGGTCATAACCTAACCTGACCTAACCGAATGTATACAGGTAGAGGTGGTCAGGTAACAACCACGCTAACCATGGTAATTGGAGGAGGGGGGGGGAGGGGATGGAGTGTATGTTGTTACTGTAGAGTTTGAATGGCCACTCCTGGTATAACTAGGCCTACGTGTTATGAATAATGACTGGTCGCCACTAAGACCACCAAGGCGTATTGTAACTGTCACCGATATAACAACTACACCCTAAGTTAACGAGCTGTATTCCCCAGTGCCAAGGAACATGCTAAGACAACCGAACGACTCGCTAACTGCACTGGTTATTTATAATCCGGAACATGATCCACTATCGATTAACATCCAGGTTCCCAATCACTACTGGACAGACAGAAGCAAATGGCGTAAAGAAACATGCCCATAGTTTCACCCTGCCTGGGAATCGAACCCGAGACCACTCCCTTGCGAGACGACCTCACTAAACCTAGGGTCACTGATACAACACACTAAGCCTTCGGTACACAAGGAAGCAGCCTGTCCGACACTCGACCACCTTCACCCCTCAACTGTAAATGTAGGTACCAATTTCCTGACAGATGAGCTGGGGGTCTCTGGGGATCGAACAGGGGGACCGCTGGACTGGAGGCGAGCACAGTATCCACCCGGCCGCCGCACCACCTAAGTTCGGGTAACTAGATGCAAATACATAAGGCCCGGGTGACTACAGTGGGAATTAGGTTTCTTCTGTACTGTATAAGAAGAACAGAAGTGAATTTATTGGTGAGGGCTGTGTTGGTCGGCTCCTTAGATCTACAGAAAACATTTACATTCGGAATAATTTGTGTGTTTAGTCGAGATGTTTCCCTGTGTGTGTGTGCTATGATTACCGACACCTTAGTAAATAATAACTAACAATAACAAAGGTTTTCTAACATATTCTAGTCTCTATTTTAGAACATCTTGTCGATTATTCTCATTTGCCGTCTACTGGAAGGCTTCTCGGTGGTGACGTCAAGAGCTATTTTCAGCTATTATTCATGAAAGGAAAATATTCATGAGCTTTACAAGTCACTGTTACCGAATTTATATTTTTTCAAGATTATAACAACATGTAAAACCGTATCTAATATGCTAATGGAACAATCATGGCAATAATTAATTCACGGTCTAATCATGGGTAAGAATTATCAGATAACAGATAATAAATTATTAAGAAATAATTAAATATTAAACGTGATATTTCTCATCTTATTTCTCATAAAGGATAGGTTAGGTTTGGTTAGGTTAGGTTTGGTTTGGTTTGGTTTGGTTAGGTTAGGTTAGGTTTGGTTAGGTTAGGTTAAGTTAGGTTAGGTTAGGTTAGGTTAGGTTAGGTTAGGTTAGGTTAGATTAGGTTTGGTTAGGTTAGGTTAGGTTAGGTTAGATTAGTGTATCGGTCAGTATGATCCCTCTAATACAACTATTACTATTACTAACACAAGTATTACTATTATTAACACAACTATTCCTATTATTAACAACTAATTATCAGGTAATTATACTATAACGAGGTCACGACACACTAACATTACATAAATTATATAACAAAACAAAAACAGACGCCTAAGAAAAATATATACTAACTTAATTGCAATATGAAACACAACAGACAAACAGACAGACAGACAGACAGACAGACAGACAGACAGACAGACAAAGAGAAAAGGAAAATGAAGAGTGACCTAATTACAGTGGACATGTTCATCAGGTGAAAGAGTTAATATAGTTAAGTATAGTGAAGGGTTATCAGTAGTGACAATTACCTGTTACTTCATTAACCTTTAAAAGTTCTCCTCGCTGAATACTTGACATACCATCCCCAACCAGACGCCAACACTATTTTTTATCTAATAATAATAATAGTTAAGGTGTGCGGCGGCTGAGTGGGTACAGCGCTCGTTTCCTCTCCTATGAGTTGTTGGTTCAATATCAGGGACCCTTTAATCCAACCAGTTGTAAATGGTGACCTGACTATACAGTTGGGAAAGTGAAAAAGACCGAGTGTAGTGCCAAACAGCTTAGGTTATTTACAGTTATTTACACTATATATCATTTATTTAATCCATACCCATGTAAGTATGTGTAAAAACGTATTAAATCACACCTGCAACCTAAAAAAAAAAACTCATATGAAACCACAAATCACCTAACCTTTTTTTTTGGTATGAGTAAAAAAAACATCATTCTGGTACTACTATATTTCTTGGTGTCTTCCTCTCACTCAATCTCACTTCTCCCACTCACCCCATCCCTCTCCCCTCACTCACCCCCCCCATCCCTCTCCCCTCACTCACCCCCCATCCCTCTCCCCCCCATCCCTCTCCCCATCCCTCTCACCCATGTTATTCAAAGTCAGATTTATAGACGACACTCAATAACCAAGATATTTATTGTTATATGATATATCTCTCCTCACTGACACAATGGCTCTTATATATTACATACTATTGTTGTCACGTTTTGTCCTTTGTTGTTAATATGTGATGTTATATTGGCTATGTGTGGGGGTGAGATGAGTGTGTGGGGTGAGTGTGTGGTGGGGGTGTGTGTGGGGTGAGTGTGGGGTGAGATGAGGTGTTGGGTGAGTGTGTGGGGAGGAGATGAGTGGGTGGAGTGAGGTGTGGGGGTGATGATGAGGTGAGTGTGTGTGTGGTGGGAGTGAGTGTGTGGGGGTGAGGTGTGAGTGTGTGGGGGAGGAGATGTGGGAGTGGGGGGAGAGGGGATGAGTGGGGTGAGTGTGTGGGTGAGACGAGTGTGTGGGTGTGAGATGAGGTGAGTGCGTGTGGGGGTGAGATGAGTGTGTTGGGAGGTGTGTGGGGAGGGGATGAGTGGGTGGGGTGGAGGTGGGGAGGGAGGGAATGAGGAGTGGGGTGAGGGGGATGAGGTGGGAGGATGAGTGTGGGAGGATGAGTGTGTGGGAGGATGAGTGTGTGGGGATGGGTGTGGGGGAATGAGTGTGCTGGGTGAGTGTGTGAGGAGTGGGATGAGTGTGTGGGGGATGTGGGGGGATGAGTGTGTGGGGGGAGTGTGTGGGGGATGGGTGTGGGGGATGGGTGTGGGGGATGTGTGGGGGATGTGAGGTGGTGGGGTGTGTGGGGGATGGTGTGGGGGATGTGGGGGGGGGGGGTGGGGATGTGTGGGGGATGGGTGGGTGTGGGGGGATGGGTGTGTGGGGGGATGGGTGTGGTGATGGGGTGGGGGATGGGTGTGGGGATGGGGTGGGGGATGGGTGGGGGGGATGGTGTGGGGGATGGGATGGGTGTGGGGGATGGGTGTGTGGGGGATGGGTGTGTGGGGGGATGGGTGGGGGAGGATGGGTGTGGGGGGGATGGGTGTGTGGGGGGGATGGGATGGGGTGGGGGATGGGTGTGTGTGGTGGATGGGTGTGTGGGGGGATGTGTGTGGGGATGGGTGTGAGTGTGTGGGGGGGAGTGTGTGGGGGATGGGGATGTGGGGGGGATGTGTGGGGAGGATGGGTGTGGGGGGATGGGTGTGTGGGGGGATGTGTGTGTGGGAGGAGAAATGGGGATGGGTGTGTGGGGGATGTGTGTGTGGGGATGGGTGTGTGGGGGATGGGTGTGTGGGGGGATGGGTGTGTGGGGGGGAGTGTGTGGGGGGTGTGTGGGGAGGATGGGCGGTGGGGGGATGTGTGTGATGCGTGAGTGGGGGTGACTGTGTTGGGTCTCGAGTAATTAGATGAGGAGAAGGTGAGGTGGGAGGTAGACAGGTAGACAGGTGGAGGTAGACAAGTGAAGTAGACAGGTGGAAGTAGACAGGTGAGGTAGAGGTAGGTGAAGGTGAGGTAGACAGGTGGGTAGACAGGTGAGGTAAACAGGTGAGGTGAGGTGAGGACAGGTGAGGTAGACAGGTGAAGTAGACAGTAGACAGGTGAGGTAGACAGGTGAGGTAGGTAGACAGGTGAGGTAATCAGGAGGAGGTAGACAGGTGAGGTAGATAGGTAAGGTACAGACAGGTGAGGTAGACAGGTGAGGCTGACAGGTGAAGTAGACAGGCGAGGTAGACAGGTGAGGTAAACAGGTGAGGTAGACAGGTGAAGTAGACAGGTGTGGTACAGACGGTTGAGGTAGACAGGTGACGTAATCAGGTGAGGTAGATAGGTGAGGTAAACAGGTGAAGTAGACAGGTGAAGCAGACAAGTGAAGCAGACAGGTGAAGTAGACAGGTGAAGCAGACAAGTGAAGCAGACAAGTGAAGCAGACAGGTGAGGCAGACAGGTGAGATTATATAGGTGAGGTAAACAACTACACATAAACACAGGAGACCGCTACAGACAGAGAAGATGGCAGCTACAGACACAGGAGAGACAGACAGACAGACAGACAGACAGACAGACAGACAGACAGACAGACAGACAGACTAACAGCAACCACCCTCATCACCCTTAAAAACATTCACCATTATCTTCTATTTATATTTCTTCTTATTTATTAATCGTTTTTTTTTTCCTTTCTTCCCTCCACTGGTTGGCCAAAGTATTAAACCCAGTGCCCCAAAATAGGCTCGATGGGCATGAAATAGCCTCCTGTCCCCTCAAAATAGGTCGATTTAGGGCTATTTAGGGCTATTTAAAACCCATCCCGGCCTCCCTTTCTGTGTGCAACTTAGACCATGAAATGTTTTGTGAATCCAACTTATGATTAAAAAAAATGGATTGAGACGCACAAACCTGGATGATGTTGGCGACTACCTGAGACCTGTGGTGGAGCTTAAGAGGAAATTATTCTTATAATTTTTTTTTGTAATGTGTTGTAATGTGTTGTAATTTGTAATATATGGATGGTAATACTTCCTAAATGTAAAGTAATAATGTGTAATATATTGTAATATCTTCTAATGTATTGTAATATTTATTTGGCTTTATTTAATAGTTCGTCACCTGGTATTTTCTGAACGTGTGAATCAATGTTTGGTTTTCGTGTTTTTCGTTCTATAATTCTATACTATTTTTGTATCTAATATTCCTTTATGGTGAAACTCAGGATTTTCATAATTTTTCGTTTTTTTTAATTATTATTTTCATATATGTTATAGCCTGTTATATTACGTGGGACTCCCTGCTATACAGTGTTTTCCTATATCATAAAGTTCACATAAATCATTCAGCTTGGCGTAGAAAAATGTAAAATAGTTCTTAGAATCGGAAATAAATACAGAGGCGCCAGCTAAAACCTGAACAACGTAGATATAAAGAAATCCGACTGTTACATAGATTTAGGAGTAATGATAAGCTAGAATCTACCTACGTAACCTAAACAGCAAATGCGTTTATGTATGATATAAGAATAATAAAGTCACAATCCACAACTATTTAAGTCAATTCTCCTCTCCTGAACCACTAGCTCCCCGAGATATTTAGATTCGTGAACCCGAAG
>NW_024719604.1:106021-169702 GCF_018991925.1 Homarus americanus
TCAGCTATCCTCCATCCCTAGATGAGGTGGCTACTGCCATCAAACAGATGAAAAATAACAAAGCCTCAGGGCCTGATGGAATCCCAGCCGAGGTGTATAAAGCAGGAGGACCTCTGCTTACCAGCCGTCTCTACTCTCTCCTGGAGAATATATGGGAAAAGGAGGAAATCCCCCAAGCTCTTAAAGACGCCTCCATTGTCAATATTTATAAGAACAAGGGAAATCGGTCAGACTGCGGCAATTACCGCGGGATCTCGCTGCTCTCCGTAACTGGCAAGATTATCGCCTGAGTCCTCCTAAACAGACTCCTTCCTGAGGCGGAAAACTTCCTCCCAGTGTCTCAATGTGGATTTAGATCACGTGGCACCACTGACATGATCTTCGCTGCCCGCCAGATACAGGAAAAGTGCAGAGAACAGCGTCGTGACCTGTACATGGCTTTCATCGACCGAACCAAGGCCTTCGACTGGGTCAACAGGGAAGCCCTCTGGTGGACCCTCAACTGTTTTGGCTGCCCACCAAAATTCATCGCCATTATATGGCAACTCCACGATGGCATGAACGGCAGTGTCCTGCACAACGGCAACCAGTCTGAGTTCTTCCCCATCCAAACAGGGGTTAAATAAGGGTGTGTACTGGTACCAACTCTTTTCCATTTTCTTGGCTGCCTTCCTTACTCATGCCAGTGCCAATTTAGCCGGCGGGGTGGACATCGAGTACCGGGTGAAGGAGGGTCTTTTCAACACAAGACGACTCCAGGCAAGAACAAAGGTGTCGGCAGCATCCATTACTGAACTTCGGTATGCAGACGACCTCATCCTTGTCGATCAGACCTACAGGAGATCCTGAACACCTACGCAGATGCGTATGCACAATTCGGCCTTGAGGTGAATGTACACAAGACTGAGATTCTCTTTCAACCTGCCACTGGTTCAGCCACACCTCCACCATCCATCCAGCTTAACGGTACTACCCTCTCTAATGTTACCCACTTTCCGTATCTCGGCTCCCACCTGTCCACCACCGCAGACATTGATGAAGAGATTCATCATCGAATCAGATGTGCATCTCAAGCCTTTGGCAGATTCTGAAACCGTGTCTTCAGCTGTAGGGAGCCGAAATTATCTATAAAGCTGCACGTATATCGAGTAATTGTCGTGCCCACCCTGCTATATGGCAGTGAGACATGGGTCACATACAGGAGGCACCTCAAGGCACTTGGATACTTTTACCAATGTAGTCTACGTTCCATCCACCGAGTTTCCTGGGAAGACAAGAGAACAAATGCCAGTATTCTCGCTTACACCAACTGTAGGAGCATCGAGACTACCATTATCCATGAACAACTACGCTGGACTGGCCATGTTACCCTCATGGACGACAGTACACTGCCAAAGCAGCTACTATACAGTCACTTAACGAATAGTAAACGTAACGCTGGCGGGCAATTGAAAAGGTATAAGGATAGTCCTAAGACAAACATGAAAAAAGTGCCCAATCGACCCCCTCACCTGGGAGTCGATTACTTCACATCGTAACGCTTGGAGGAGCACCACACGAGAAGGTGTCAATACTTTCGAGTTAGCCTGACTGCAAAACGAGGCAGACAAGCGCCAACGCCGTAAAAACGCTGCCACTGCCCCTCCCGCACTAGATGCAACCCTCCACATGTGCTACGAATGTGAAAGACCCTGCCGGTCCCGTATCGGGCACTTAAGTCACCTCAAAACTCACCAACCTAGGTGACATCCCTAATAACTCAAATCATTGTATCATAACTGAATGATCGTCATACTGGATTCCGAGTGACAGCAAAGTAGTAGCAATAGTATGTATGTATATATGTATGTATGTATGTATGTATAGGCAACTGTTTCCCTTTTCCTATGTAACTTTATCGAGATTTATCCTGTCCACGTTTCCATTGTGGATCTACATTAAGTATGTACTGTATGTATGTATGTATGTATGGCGTGTGTACGTATGTATGTCTGTATTTTCTGTACACACACACACTAATAACGTCTCATGTACACACACACACACACACACACACACACACACACACACACACACACACACACACACACACACACACACACACACACACACACACACACACACACACACACACACACACACACACACACACACACACACACACACACACACACACACACACACACACACACACACACACACACACACACACACACACACACACACACACACACACACACACACACACACACACACACACACACACACACACACACACACACACACACACACACACACACACACACACACACACACACACACACACACACACACACACACACACACACACACACACACACACACACACACACACACACACACACACACACACACACACACACACACACACAATCAACCAGGTATGAAAAATAGTTTGAAAAATTAACCCTAAAATAGATAATTGTTTAGTTATGGATTTTTTATAACGTAAATAGATCTTGTTATCCGAGCTTTGTTGATACCAAAATTGGCTTCACTAGCGTCGTAATCTTACTGTAAAAAAATAACATAACGTGATGGTAATTTCCTTTGTAAATAACTTGAGGCTTTTATGTTTTCCTCTACAGAATTATTGAGAAAAAAATCCTGATACGATTTTTTTTTTTTAGTTTCTTTGGATTTTTTTTAAAGTTCGATCCCCTAACCTAACCTAACCCCTAACCTAACACCCCCCCCCCGGCCCCCCCAGGTAACTTTAGGAAGTTTAATCATCAGTTGAAATAATCAGGGTGTCTAATCATCAGGTGATCTTAATAATCGTCAACAAACTCCTTCACTATAAAATAATTTAACGATCCATAATTACCTACAAGTGACAGAAATATTAATCTAAATAAACCATTACTCCGAAAGGACAGTGTCAACAAAAACATTGAAGTCGATCAGCCAATCAAAATGCAAGGTTCACTCACTGGAAATTTTCATTGGCCTATAAAGGGAAACAATTACTAGTCTCAGTTCCCATAAAAATAGGATAATTTTTGTCAATATACTGGAATATTTTTTTTGTGGAAGACGGGGAAACATATATGTTATTTCGCTTCTTGTATTAAGCGAGTCAGGTGTTTATGGATTACGTGAAGATTAGGCACCCTAGCTTATTTAACCTGATGATTAGGGACCCAGCTTTTTTCGCCTCAGTGTGTGTGTGTGAAGGGGGGGGGGCGTCTCCCTCCTTCAGCGGCTTGGATCCTTCCTGTCGTAAAACTTGACATTGTAAGGTGATGGTTCCCTGGGCTGGTGGTGCTCAGGAGGGGTGGAGGGAGATGATGGTGAGAGCTGCATTGTCGGATGGAGGGAGGGACGGAAGGAAGGAGGGGAAAATGAAGGAAGGAAGGAGAGAGAGCGAGAGAGGGAGGGAGGGAAGGGTGGTTAAGATCTTACGCCCGCCAACACTGACCAGCTCCCAGACGCAACAAAGAGTGGAAACCCTATAGAGTTGCCAGGGTTCTCGTCCCAAACTGACGTACAGTATTCACCTGAAAATTGGCCCCTCCAGCTTAACCCACCTGAAGTTTAACCACCCTGACGGTACCTGGAGGGAACAATCTTCAGGTGGTCAATAAAGGCTAATATTGCTTATGGTTTGGAGTTTGGTCTCGAAATTAATCGTCTTGAGTACATTACTCTGTGTGTGTGTGTGTGTGTGTGTGTGTGTGTGTGTGTGTGTGTGTGTGTGTGTGTGTGTGTTTAATTACTATCCATTTCCTATCATTCACTTTCTGTCATTTTGCCTCTTTCCATTCCTCTCTCCTTCCTCCACCGCCTGTGACTCTATCCCGGTAAATAGTCAAGTCTACCCTACAGCGCTATCTGCACCACGTTTTCTCCACCACAACACCTTTTCACAGCGTTTAATATCATTTACAGTCATTTTCCCGGAGCGGACTTAAAGCCACCTAAAAATGTCAACAAATAGTAGACTCAGACCTGTAGTTATGGTTCGTTTACCCGCTAAAGGAGAGCTCCCGTGGCTTACCATTTTACTTAACACTCTCATACAGGCTCCCCCCCCACCACATACACATTTGCACAATTATACACACACACACACACACACACACACACACACACACACACACACACACACACACACACATACACACACACTCTCTCTCTCTCTCTCGTTCTATAAGTTTGCACACAAATAAAACTAATTGCTTACATATAAATGCAGAAAACAATTTTTATTTCAGTAATAACTCAACGTTGCGGAAGCGCCAATAAAATCATTCTCGCATGCACAGCCAAACACAGTCACGTTATAAAAGTTTGCATACACATAAAACTGCTTACTTGTTTACCAAAAAAACAAAAACAGCCAGGAATTGATACAGGAGCCAAATTCAAGTACAAACCTACGCAATAGAAAAAAACACACTCACTGAAATTCGTTTTAACACACACACACACACACACACACACTTTACTGTCAGGAAGCAAATGAAACCAACTCGTTCATATTTGGCCGGGCCGTCTTCATCATGATTTATCCGAGGTCCTGCTCCAACTGAGGGTGTTGATGGTCAGTCTTCCTCAAGTACCACCTCACGTTTTGCTTCCTCCTCCAGGTGATAACGTTCCACCTTCTTCACGAGCAACCCAAAGTTCTGCCTCCTCCTCCTCCTCCTCCTCCTGGAATGATGAACCAGCTTCCTCAAGGACCTCCCCAAGGTCTACTTCCTCCTCCTCCACACAAGTCTTCTTCAAGTGGTCAAGATTATCGATGGTTTAATGACTCTCTATCTGAGGGAGACGGAGTATTCTGGGAGAAAGTGAGGAAGGACTTCTACTCCACTACTGGCTTCAGGGAGGGAAGGAAGGAAGGAAGGAAGGAAGGAAGGAAGGACCACTGGCCTCAGGGTCGCTTTACGGCAAGGAGTTAAGTCCATATACATGCTAACAGCTGTTCCCACTTGCCCGCTCTCCCTTACTCATATCCACTCCGTCACCACCCCGGCACTGACCTCCTGCTGGTGACCCTGGCACTGGCCCTCCCTGTTGGTGCCCTCCCCTGTTGGTGACCCTGACACTGGCCCTCCCTGTTGGTGACCCCTGACACTGGCCCTCCCTGTTGGTGACCCTGCCTGTTGGTGACCTGACACTGGCCCTCCCTGTTGTGGCCTGGACACTGGCCCTCCCTGTTGGTGACCCTGACACTGGCCCTCCCTGTTGGTGACCCTGACACAAGACAAAGGATTTATTGACCTGTCATCCATCACAGTGCCTCTATGTGTCAGGGTGATTGACCTCCACGAAAATAGCCCCCAGTCAAAACAGCCCCCAGTCTCCAGCCCAGTCATAACAGCCCCCAGTCAACAGCTCCCCAGTCAACAGCCTCCAGTCATAACAGCCCCCAGTCACAACAGCCCCCAGTCATAACAGCCTCCAGTCATAACAGCCCAAAGTCAGTCACAATAGCCCCCAGTCATAACAGCCCAAGCCCCCCAGTCATAACAGCCCCAGCCCCAGTCACAATAGCCCCAGTCATAACAGCCCCAGTCATAACAGCCCCCAGTCAATAGCCCCCAGTCATAACAGCCCAAAGTCACCAGCCCCCAGTCATAACAGCCCCAGTAGCCCCCAGTCATAACAGCCCCAGTCTCCAGTCAGTCATAACAGCCCAAAGTCACACACACAGCCCCAGTCACACAGCCCCCAGTCATAACAGCCCCAGTCACAATAGCCAGTCATAACAGCCCCCCAGTCACAATAGCCCCCAGTCATGCAGCCCCCAGTCACACAATAGCCCCAGTCATAACAGCCCCAGTCAGCCCCCAGTCACAACAGCCCCCAGTCATAACAGCCCCAGTCACTGTAGCCCCAGTCACACAGCCCCAGTCATAACAGCCCCAGTCAGCCCCAGTCATAACAGCCCCCAGTCACAATAGCCCCCAGTCATAACAGCCCCCAGTCATAAGAGGATATTAATTAGTAAGAAGCTCTCTCTCTCTCTCTCTCTCTCAATACAACTCCTTTGAATAACTAACAATACGCCTTCAGCCTCTCTCACCACCCCTTCTCACATCTAAACTACTCAACACAGGTAAACACACTTATCACAGCAGGTAGACAACAGGTAAACAAAGTAGATATGATTGTCTCTGTGTTTACATGTATTTGTTTGTTGTTGTTTAACTACGTAGCGCCTCTAATGAACGTTTCACTCCCTGTTACTTGAGCCGACAAGTTACTCCCATTACCTGTGTGTGTGTGTGTGACAGGCAAACACACTGCCAACTTCCCCAGTCATGTAGCAGTAAGTAACTAAGTATACATGTAATCAACACATTTTGGCAGAATTATTGCCCACAGGTAGAAGACAGATGCGTGTAACTTACCTTCGCCATATCTAGGTCAGGTAATAGAATATACTTTGGCGAAACTTCAACAACTTTCGCCTCAAAACAAAAAACTTTCGCGAAACCTCAGCATCTCCTTCCCCCAACACATAAAAATAGCCTCACAACATGTCAACAACAGACTGGATCACCCCGTTACACCAGTATATAACTTTCGCTACTTTTCAACAACATCCGCTACACATCAGCATTTTCTCGCTATATATAAAAGTCTATCTCGCTACGTCAACAACCCACCATCGCTACACTGTCATACATTTCACTTGAGACACAGAAAAGTCCTTCCTTATCTCTTGAGAATTTTAATTTCATCTCAACGTGAAATGACAGGAATGAGTCCAGCATCGTCCGGTTGTCTATGAGTTTGGGGGGGAATTTCTGTCTTGTCTGTCTGTATGTGTTTGCCTGTCTATCTAACTGTGTTTGTATCCATCTGGCAGGCTGTCTGTTTGTCTGTCCATCTGTCTCCCCCACACCGTAGAAAACGCGACGCTATACCTAATGGCTTAATGGTCACGCTGACACATAAAACACACTTAATTGTCAGCAATTGTTTATGTCAGAGTTTCGTCAGCCCACTAGACACCTCTCTTGATATAACTGATGGAAATGTAACACTAGTGAGGGATATTGTTGATTTATTCTGTTTCGGTCTGTCTACTTAGTCAGTCCACCAATCAATAGGTTAACCAATTAATCAACCAATTAATCACTGAACCAATCAACAAACCAATCAACTCACCAACCAAACAAGGCGACCATCCTCATCATGTCTCAGGGTTGGCGACTACGGCCTTCTATGCTAAATATTTTTTTCCAGACTGTGTTTAGGTTAGGTCAGGTCAGGTTAGGTTAGAGTTAGGTTAGGTTAGTTCATGTGAGAAGGTCAAACAGTGCCGTCTTTGTCAACCCAACTTAACCTAACCCAACTTAATCTATTTAACCTACTAAAATTGTCAACCACACCCAGTAAGGTCATCATTATGCGGTCGAAAACACAATTATAATCCCAGATCCAAACAAAAACAAACCATACAACCTCTTATGGTCGCTGCATGGAATGTCAGGACCCTTCTGGATACTGGCACAAATGAGCGTCTTGAAAGGAGAACTGCCCTTGTGGCAAAAGAGCTGGGTTGGTATAACATCGACATAGCAGCCGTCAGTGAGTCCCGGCTCCCAGATGAGGACCAACTCACAGAACGGGGGTCTGGCTATACCTTCTTCTGGAAGGGTAAGCCTGAAATGGCTATTGGGATCAACGAGCGCCCCATGACGCTTCGAGTCCCACTGAATCACTCACGTCATGCCTTCTTCATCAGTGCATACGTCCCAACACTGGATGCAGAGGATGACATCAAGGACGCCTTTTACGCCGACCTCGACAGAGTGTTAATCTCTATCCCCAGAGAAGACAAGGTTGTGCTCCTTGGTGGCTTCAATGCCAGAGTTGGCAGAGATGCTAACATTTGGCAGGGAATCATAGGAAGAAATGGACTAGGCAAGTGTAATCCCAACGGCCTACTCCTCCTCAACAAGTGTGCTGCACACAACCGTACTATGACCAATACCTTGTTTAGGCAGGCCGACAAGTTCAATAGTTCTTGGCAACATCCACGAACCAAACACTGGCATCTCATTGTCGTTGTCAGAGAAAGAGATCGCCGAGATGTCCTGAGCCATGTGTGGCTTAGACCACTGTGACACTGATCATCGGCTAGTCAGACCCAAGCTTTCACTACACATCGCCCCAAAACGGCGGACGCAGGAAGCCTCCAGAAGAGGTTTTAACACTAAGCGTTTGGAGTCCAGACGCTTAGTGCTACCGCTGGATCCTTCAGACTCTGGAGGATCCAGCAGTAGCACATGCTTTCAAAGAGCGGCTCGAACATGGGCTGATAAACAACCCGAAAACAAACAACCCAAATCCCAGTGCCGAATGGGATATTCTCGACACTGTCATGACAAAAACCTGCAGAGACCCTCGGCCAGATCCAAAGAATACACCAGGAATGGTTTGATGAAAATAACCCGGAAATCAATGTACTCGTCGATAATAAACATGCTGCTTTAACTGACTGGCAGAATAACCCTCAGTCTCGGACCAAAGTCGATACCTTCCACAAGAAGAATGCGGCGGCCCAGTGCGAACTGCGCAATGTAAAGAACGACTGGTTTAAAAATAAAGCACGTGAAACAAACAAAAATTGCATCTCAGCACAAGATGGGCGAATTCTTAAATTCTACGAAATATTTTACGGGACAATCACTCATGGCGCAGCCCCCCTCCGCTCATCCAACAGTAACTCCCTAATTAAAGACGAAGAAGGCCTCCTTCAGTGTTGGACAGAGAGCTACCATTTGCTGCTCAACCGAAACACCGATGTGGATGTCCTGACTACCCAGCAGGTCCCTCAGCATCCTGAGCTGACCCACCTCAGCTGTCCTCCACCTCTGGATGAGGTAGCTACCGCCATCTAACAGAGGAAGAATAACAAAGCTTCAGGGCCTGATGGAATATATGGGGAAAAGAGGAAATCACCCAAGCTTTTAAAGACGCCTCCATTGTCAATATTTACAAGAACAAGGGAGACCGGTCAGACTGTGGCAACTACCGTGGGATCTCGCTGCTGTCCGTAGCTGGCAAGATTATCGCCGAGTCCTCCTAAACAGACTTCTTCCTAAGGTAGAAAACGTCCTCCCAGAATCTCAATGTGGCTTTAGACCATCACGTGGCACCACTGACATGATCTTTGTTGCCTGCCAGATACAGAAAAAGTGCAGAGAACAGCGTCGTGACCTGCACATGGCCTTCGACTGGGTCAACAGGGAAGCCCTCTGGTGGACCCTCAGCCATTTTGGCTGCCCACCAAAATTAAACGCCATTGTGAGGCAACTCCACGATGGCACAAACGGCAGTGTCCTGCACAATGGCACCCAGTCTGGGTTCTTCCCCATCCAAACAGGGGTTAAACAAGGGTGTGTGCTGGCACCAACTCTGTCTTCCATTTTTATGGCTGCTTTCCTTACTCGTGCCAGTGCCAATTTAAACCAGTGGGGTGGACATCGAGTACCGGATGAAGGGTCTTTTGAACACAAGAGGACTCCAAGCAGGACCAAAGGTGTCGGCAGCTTTCATTGCTGAACTTCAGAATGCCAATGACCTCACCCTTGTTGCTCACACTGAACGCGACCTAAAGGAGATCCTGAACACCTACACAGATGCGTATGCACACTTCGACTTTGAAGTGAATGAAAAAAGGACTCAGATTCTCTTTCAATCTGCCCCTGGTTCAGCCACGCCTCCACCATCCATCCAGCTTAACGGTACTACCCTCTCTAATGTTACCCACTTTCGGTATCTCGGCTCCCACCTGTCCACCACCGCAGACATCGATGAAGAGATTCAACATCGGGTCAGATGTGCATCTCAAGCCTTTGGACAGACTCTGTACCCGTATCTTCAGCTGTAGGGAGCTGAAATTATCTACAAAGCTGAAAGTATATCGAGCAGTGGTCCTCCCCACCCTGCTATATGGCAGTGAGACATAGGTCACATACAGGAGGCACCTCAAGGCACTTGAAAATTTTCACCTAAGTAGTCAACGTTCCATCCTCCTAGTTCGTTGGGAAGACAAGAGAACAAATGCCAGTATTCTTACTGACACCAACTGTAGGAGCATCGAGGCTACCATTATCCATGAACAACTACGCTGGACTGGCCATGTTACCCGCATGGACGACAGTAGACTGCCAAAGCAGCTACTATACAGTCACCTAACGAATAGTAAACGTAACGCTGGCGGGCAACTGAAAAGGTATAAGGATAGTCTTAAGACAAACCTGAAAAGGTGCCAAATCGACCCCCTCACCTGCCGCCGCCCCTCCTGCACTAGATGTGACAGCAAAAGTAGTAGTAGTAGTAGTAGTAATGTTAGCTCGGCAGCCCTCACTGACCACATAATAACCCAAAATGCAACAGGGGAAGTGGACACCAGCGAAGTTAATAAGATCCGTAGGTCCATTACAACAGATCGGCAGCACTGCCAAAATGACACGTTGCAGCAACTATTGCTGCTGGCTCCAGAAAATTTGACAAAAAAAGTAGCTATAGCGCAGGAGGTGGGCGCCTCGAACTGGCTAACTACGTTACCGATAAGGGCAAATGGTTTCAGCCTTAACAAACAAGAATTTACAGATGCCATTGCTCTAAGGTACAGTTGGCCAGTAGATGGTTTGCCCTCCCAATGCGTGTGTGGCTATTCCTATGATGGCGATCACGCCATGGTTTGCAAGAAGGGGGGCTTCATATGCATGAGGCATGACGAGGTAAGGGATCTCACAGCAAATATGTTGAAGGAAATCTGTCGGGACGTCATGGTAGAACCGACCCTCCTTCCACTGGATGGCGAGATCTTCCAACACAGGACTTCAAACACATCTAACGAAGCCCGTGTGGACGTCAGTGCTCGAGGATTCTGGACGCGGGGACAGCGAGCTTTCTTCGACATCAGGATTTTTGATCCCATGGCCGTTTGTCACCGTAACCTAGCTCTCGATGCTGCGCATAGGAGGAACGAGAACGACAAGAGAAGGGCATATGGGAGAGAATTCAAAATGTTGATCAAGGCAGCTTCACTCCTCTAGTGTTCACAACCTCTGGTGGGATGGGCCCAAGTGCAAGATGTTTCTACGCCAGACTCGCGGAGCTGATCTCCGAACAGAAGCAGCAGCCCAGAAGTTATGTCACAGCCTGGATGAGATGTCGACTGTCCTTCTCTCTCCTTCGGTCGGCGTTGCTCTGCCTCAGGGAACGAGAGCTTCTGCCCCTACTCCGACAACTGCTGCAGATATCGACTATGAGGGTACAGTCACTGAATGCCGCATGGATCTGCGGCTCAACTAATTTAACACAGATAGGATAGTTTCTTATGTATTAGGATATTTAATATTAAGGTAAATAAATGGTGGCGAAAGATTAAGCCCGGCTATTAGAGGCTGGAGGCCACGTTTTTGTAATAAAAAAAAAAAAAAAAAAAGTAGTAGTGGTAATTGTATGATGACTATTTCTGCCGTCTTAACACCTGCTGTATGATGACGACCTCTGCTTCCCTCTCATCCTCTCTCCTCCCACCTCTCCCTCCCACACACCTCTCCCTCCACACACCTTCCCTCCCACACACCTCTCCCTCCCCACACCTCTCCCTCCTTCCCACCCCTCCCCTCCATCCACTCACTAGCTAACTCACCACAACCAGCTGGCAGATGGTGTGGCTCTGGTCCACCTTCATCGTTTAGCAATCTCAATAGTAGTGGACGCGGCGGACCAGATGGCGTTGTATGCCTACGTTAGATGGTCACCCACAGATGGTACTTTCTGCATTGTCTCTCTGATCATAAAACAGTGAAGTACAGATTGAACAAACGTGACGGTTCATCATTGTGTGTTGTTCATTGTGTTCACTTGCACGCAAACCACACACACACACACACACACACACACACACACACACACATACACACACACACACACACACACATTGTTCCCAAAACTTTCTAAAAACTAAAAATTCCTCAACATACGAATGTAAAATATGAGTAAATTTCTAAGACGCTTCAAGGAAAATAGAAAGTAAGGAGAAAGTACAACACAACTAAATGATCAAACTACAAAATGAACACCAGTCATAGAACACTACTTTTAAATCACAGAAGAAAATTAAGAGAAAGTTCACACAGCCTAAGTGGCACATGGAGTCAAATGACCTAACATCAATTAAGGGTCATTAAGTAGGCATTGGCCCGGTGTGGACCCAGCCAGCTCTCACCACTAATTATCAGGTGAACTTACGGTATATAATTAAAGGTAATTGCTTTAATAAATCACAGGTGAGTGGTTTACAAAGGATTATATTAAGGAATTATTTTCTATGATAACCTAACCAACCTAACCTAACCTAACCTAACCTAACCTAACCCAACCAACCTAACTAGCTTAACTTAACCAAACCAACGTAACTTAAACAACCTAATCTAACCCAACTCAACCTAACTTAACAGAGGGAGGGCGGAAGGTAGACAGCCATTCTCACCCGACAGCCGCCTCTCTCACCCGACAGCCGCCTCTCTCACCCGACAGCCGCCTCTCTCACCCGACAGAAGTTGAGGAAGAGTTTTAATGTGAACTGTATTATGAGTACGTCAATGTTGGAGGGAGGGAGGGAGGGAGGGAGGAGGAGGGAGGGAGGGAGGGAGGAGGGAGGAGGGAGGGAGGAAGGAAGGAAGAAGGAAGGAAGGAAGGAAGAAGGAAGGAAGGAAGGAAGGAAGGGAAGGAAGAAGGAAGAGGAAGGAAGGAAGGAAGGAAGGAAGGAGGGGAGGGTTGGAGTGGGGATGGGATGGAGAAAGTTGGGAGGGAGAAGCTCGTGGAATGGAGGGGAAGGAGGAATGAATGAATGAATGAATGAATGAATGAAGGAAGGAAGGAAGGGAGGGAGGTTCCAATCCTTTGATTGGATGGATGAGAAGAGAGAGAGCACACAATCACCCGAAGTAACACTACAACTATACAAACCACAGCGTCAAAGTGGGAACAATGGGTGGTGGAGGCCAGACGTGGGCAGGACACACACACACACACACACACACACACACACACAGTGTCCTAGTGGGCCCCAACCTGAACGAACTATCAGAACAGAACTTAAGTCATAACAGGTCCCAGTTCTAATAGGCCCTCACCTATTATAATTGGGGGCTCTGTCGTAATGAACCCCAGTCCTAATGGTTGGATTAGATCAAGTTATGGTCTAATAGGGCACTCACTATTAGATTTCATCCCCATTATTCCTTCTCTGTACGGTAGAGTCTCAGCACCATTATGACGCCATAGAGGTAGCCAGTACATCCCCCTTATGTGTGTGTGTGTGTGTGTGTGTGTGTGTGTGTCGACAGCACCCACCAAACCTATCTCGTAAGCTGTCAGTCTCCGAGTATACTTTTATCTCCGGTGCTGTAACGAACTGATAGAAGTCTTTGTTACACACGTAAAATCGGGAACTGGTTGTCACTGTTATGAAAAAACCAACTTAAATCAGTAGATGGTTGTCACTGTTAAGAAAATCATTCCTTGATAAACTTTCTGAAAATTTTGCCCAAGTTGACGGGTGGATGTGGCTCCTGGTGGTGTGGCTGCAGAAGGAGTAGCTCTCTTTAATGTACTCTTTCTCCACACCACACTGCGTCATCAAGTCTGGCCTATACTGACTGTCTCAACGGTGCAACAGGAGGATTGACTGTCACACGACCTGAATGTGAGGGAAGGAAGACTGGCTGTCAATTCGCTCGTGTTTGATGCCGTCATCTGGAACCTCCACTTTAGGATGATTCCAAGGGACTTCACCTGAAGGACCTGTAAGTGTGTACATACTTCCAGGCGGGAGTGTGAGGCTACACTAAGATCACCCTAGATTGGGCTACCATGCTGAGAAACAGATGAAAATTATTACTAAACACTAAAAAGTCTCTAACACAGGTAAGATATTCTCCCCGATGCACACCTGTCGTTGAGTGGAGGAAGCCTCACAATCCCAGGAAGAAACTTGAGTACTGAGAATCTTGTTTACTCTTGTGGTTCTGGGTTAAGGATCAAAGTTATTCATCAGACGACACAATTCCACAACTAAAACTACGGAAGGCAATAAAATGGTTCCAACTAAGACACTCCTATTGGCCAGTTTTTATACAGCTCAAAAGCCAGTCCCACGCCCACAGTCATGACCACAAGAGCTGCCTACATCTAGCAGGCCAGAGATGACAGTAAATCTCCGACAGGTCAAACCTTCCCACACCACCAGTCTCAGGCAAGGGGTCGTGACGAATGAATATAACAACACGTCTCTGATCTCTCTGCCTGTGATTGTATTGGGGCTCATTTATTTGTTAGAAAATATATGTACAGTACAGCTTCACAGAACGGTTAACACTGGGAGGCAACAGTTACGGAGGGAGACTATGGGAGCTGAGACTCTGGGGGTGAGGGGGGGAAGACTCTGGGGGTGAGACTCTGGGGGTGGGGGGCGGGTAGACCAATACCTCCACCTGTCTTACACTGGGACAATAACCTTCATTGTTGATAAAGTCTAATGTAGCACTATTTTAACCCCAGAAAAAAACTCGTACATCCACAAAAAAAAATACAAATTTCCATTACTATATCGTTGGTGCCTCTGCTCGGCCTGACAGTAATGTATCTTGACAAACCTTGACTCACTTGATGGGTCACAAAGAACTACCCGACCTTAGTAGCGAGGGGTCCCAGAATCACTCAATATGGACAGGTAAGTCTGAAGAACCTCTGTTACGTCAACTTGTTATGGAAAGTCTGAATTAGATAAAGTGACTGACACCTTCACCACCACTGAACACAACACGAACAACACACGACTCACTAGGTCTTCCAGTGCTAACTATGAACTACGTAACGACTAAGACGGACAGTATATCCATTGGACCTGACAGTACTTCAGAAAGTATCAGGTCACAGGTATAACAGGTACAATGCATCCTCCTAATCTCTTGTTCAAAACCCCACAACCTATGTTTCTCCTTACAGGTACAAGCGTGATAGAGAAGCCTACCTAGCCCAGATGTAACTAGCATATTGCAGGAACATGGTGTGGGTCCTCCTGCTCTGCCTTTTCATGGGACTAAGTGTTTATGAGGTATTTAATTGCTCCTCCTAAAACTATATCACTAATTCAATAACTATCTGCCATCAGCCTTGAAACCACCATATCCCGATAGCCTCGTGATCTAGTTCCCCTATATTGCTTCCTCACTGGATCGTTAAACCTCTTTGCTAACTACTGACCCAACCACAGATGTAACCACGTCACCCAATCTTGCTCCTACTACCCTGCATAGCGTCCATAGCAGGAGGAAGATAAGTCCTTTCAATGTTCTGTGTTACAAACTATTTAGGAAATCGCCACAGAGGATGACGTTTGAGGCTTAATAACACAGAAGGTTACCATGAGGGACCAGACCCATCAACACTCAGCCCTCCTATTCAGCCACTCACACCTAACCTAACCTAACCACGGTCAACGTTTAGACAACATTACTAAAACAATGAATCAGTTAGTTGACAGAGTAAACACGGTTACTATAGCAGTGAACTCAAGGCATCAACGAACAGTTCTCACAGCCATGAACGAATCCCTGTCTGGTCAAGTGGAATAATATGGTCATTATGTTACTACTCAGGTAATTAGTTTAAATTTGTCATATATAAAGTGAATTGATCAAGGTTGTTGGAGTAGCTACTAGTTATCTTGATTTAAATCCTGGTGATCCCCTCTGGCGCCTACAGAATCATTGTGACCTCATATTGCGTATTTGAAATCCTCACACACACACACCGAATGACACCAAAACACAGCATACCACAGCTGTTCAGACTTGCTTGACACAGCATCACACAGCAGAGACAGGGAGGTCCCCCGCTATTGACTACCTAACCTGTTCTCTCGTCAACCAAGAACAGTATTCAGTTCACGGGGAAACATTGTCTCGCACCTCACTCAAATGTCAACACCAGTCCCCACTTATTAAATAATTTGAATCACCTGGAGAGTAGACACCCCCAGGTTAGGTTAGGTTAGGAAAATGGCTCACAGCTGATACAGAAAATGAGGCATAAATGGTTTGTCTGCTTGTCCACCTGTCGATCAGTTGTTTAAGTTTTGAGACGTAAATTAAGAGAGACGAAGAAAATAAGATGAAAGATGAAGAGAGACAGAAAAATAAGGAGAGAAATAAAGATAGAACAAATAAAGGAGATAATAGACAGAGGCAGACAGAGAAAGCGACAGACAGACAGACAAAGTACCCACCGCCACTGACGACGTTAAATATACTGTCTAATACACTTCCCCCACCACTAGACCGCGGTCATATAGTAAAGTCTAATATCACGGTAAATATAACCAATGCCCCCGCCTGCTGCCTCCACCACCACACTGACCGACACAATTTCACCCCTGTCGATCTGCGGAATGTTAGCGAATCAGTGTAAAATATCGATGATCTGTCTTTGAGTTGGGAGTTCGCTGTTTATCCTTTGGTTTCAACTGTATGATGATAAGTTGAGGTTGTGGGGTGGTGTAAGTTAGTAATATGTGTTATATTTCAGTGGTATGGGTGTTAGTAAGTGAATATAAGAGATTTAACTTGTAATTTACGATTGAAATGTGTTCTAGCTGTAGTTATATGACAGGTGGGTGATGAAAGCTATATCCTAACCTTAGTTTTAAGATAAGTTAGTCCCGCTATAAAAAAAAATTAGCAAAACTCGCTACATTTCACATTGGCAATAACCGGAAATTAGTGAATCAGTCAAACTAAACCGCTTAAACTCCTCGTACAAAGGGTGATCAAGGCTATTTGTTACACTAGCGTATATAACAAGTCACTACCCGTCCCTACTACATTTTACCAGCTGTCGAAAAGAAGCAATCAGACCGAGCTGTTTTTTTTTCCCCCGCTGCTTCCACTAGAGTCAGCGACCTCCAGTGGATTTATCAGCGCCATTCAACGTTATGGAGAAGACTCGATAGATACCGGACATATATCACTACACCTAAATGTATTACGTTCGTGTTTGTTTTTTTTGTAGTAGTCATATATTTTGGTACAGTCTTACACGTACAAAGGCCGTCTGACATGTAAACAAACCCAAGGCTGTAATAGTAATAGTTATTGGTTGTAGTGGTAGTAGTTATAGGTTGTAATAGTAGTAGTTATAGGTTGTAATAGTAGTAGAAATAGTAGTAGTGTGTATTGTAGTAGTAGTAGTATGAGCAGCAGTAATAATTGTAGTAGTAGTAGTAGTAGAATTAATGTTTTAAGTAATCTATTTATTTGATAAGGCGAATATAAATCATCGTAAAACACAAAGTCTCGATATAGTCGCCAGGAACACATGTATCTGGGCGGGTATGTCGACCAGAGGAGCACTGTTATTGGTCTTAGCCTCTTAGGTCTAGTTGCCATCTGCTCACAGGAAGGGAGGCTCGGAAGATCGTCTGGCACAGAAGGCTCTAGTGGGTCTGTTTGGTTGAGAAGCGTGGTGAAGTATTCTCTCCGTGTCTCTGGTATTTGCTGTCTGTCTTTGGAGAGCGATGCCATCACCAGATCCAACAGCAGTCGGGTTCCTGATTGAAGGAATGTTTATTATTTTCAGGGCATCGTAGAAAACGTGGGAGTTACTGGCATCAGCAAAGCTTTGGATTTCCTGAGTCTTTTTCACCCACCAATTGGTATACATGGTCCACAGCTCTCTATGCATCTCTGCTGTAAGTTCTTTGAAACACCCAGCAATGACATATGACAGCTGGTTTGATAGAGCCTTGTTGTGTGTCTGTCGGTGAAGAGTGAGTGGATGTCCTCAGAGTGGCCGTCGAACCAGTCTTGGTGACGCCTTTTAGCGAAACCGGTGGACTCGACGGCCGCCTGGTGGAGGGCGGACCTCAGCTTGGTACAGTCGTCGTTGATCTCGAGGTCTGCAAGGTCAGTTATCTCTGAGCTTGATACAGTATCAGAGACCAGGTGCTATACAGTTTTGTTGTCTGTTCGGTGATTGTATTCTTTGAGGAGGTTTAATTTTCCGTCATAGTTTGGTTCTAAAAAGTCTCTGATAGGTTAGGCATTGTGAGCCACGTGTAACTCTTGTGGTTAACATATCCTCCTGGGCTGCTTGGCGAGTGCTTGCATAGTCAAGCTGGTGCCCATGCTTGCTGCGTGGGAGCATCCGTGTGGTTTTTTATTTGCTCTTCAATTTGAACATGGTATTAGTAACAACTAGGCAGCAACATTCTTCACCCAGCCTCCGCCACCTGTTGCCCATCACCATGAAGGATGAAGATGAGATGAAGGGTGAGGTGAGTTAAGGTAAGTAACAGTGGTCAGCGCGTGTAATGTATTTGAGTGAAGGAAGGAGCGCGCTACCTCCACATACTTCACCCCAGGGAGCATATTCCGGGGACAACAATTACCATCAGATGACTAGGATAGCAAGGGACTGCCAGACCTTCAATTTGTCGAAGTCTGCCTTACGTTTATCGCCAGCACGGCTTTATCCTGGAGGCTTACTCCTGAATCTTTACGCTTTATGGGGCTAACCCACAAGGAAATAGGGAAGGGGAGCTGCAGTGGTCGGTAGACGCCAAGGGAGGGTCAGGCCTGTATGATGCACTTCTGGGGCCCACTGTTGTTCCGAGATCCCCTGACCGGTCCAACAAGGCGTTACAAGACAAACAGTATCCGGTCAGTGAGCTCGACGGCACAGCAGGAGTCTTGATGGTGGAGAGGCTCTGTACTGTCAGGACAACTCTTACACACTCTGTTTCCCTTTTCACCAGGAGGGTTATAACCAGCGGCAGCAGCTGACAGCGAGAAGTTTCATATCACCACACGCCTAAACGATGACATCAGGCAACAACACTAGCCGCATCACACCATCCTGTGAGAAACACCCTTCACACTCACACAAACATACCCACGCCCACCCACCAACACCCACACCCACCCACCAACACCCCCACACCCAAGAGGTCAGACATATGGTGTGAATAAACAAAAGCGTGTGACCTTTGAACACTGAGATCAATAACACTCACATATACTGACCCGTCCCCTCCCTCAGGTGTGTACAAAATACACCGCCAGGAGTCTAATTACCAAGTTATCCCAGACAGGTATGACTTTCCTCCCTCATACTCCTCAAAGGTCACAGTTAAAGCGGATGATACGCATCCACACCTGACTCTTGTTACGTACATGTGACTTAGCAACCCCACACCTGACTCTTGTTGCGTACATGTGACTTAGCAGCCTCACACCTGACTCTTGTTGCGTACATGTGACTTAGCAGCCTCACACATGACTCTTGTTGCGTACATGTGACTTAGCAGTCTCACACATGACTCTTGTTGCGTACATGTGACTTAGCAGCCTCATACATGACTCTTGTTGCGTACATGTGACTTAGCAGCCTCACACATGACTCTTGTTGCGTACATGTGACTTAGCAGCCTCATATCTGACTTTTACTGGGTACATGTGACTTAGGAACCGAGGGAGGGGTGGAGGGAAGGGGGTGAAAGGGGGAGGGGAAGTGGGGAAGAGGAGAGGAAAAGGAAGGGGAAGAAGAGGGAAGGGAGAAGTGGAAGGGAAATGAGGGAAAAGTGGAGGAGAGGGGATGAAGGGAAAGAGAGGATGGGGAGGTGGAGAAGAAGGAAAGGAGGAGGAGGAGGAGGAGGAGGGTAATTCACCTGGGAGTACGACGTTAATTAATTAGTCAGGTGAGGTGTGAGACGGTTCTTATGAAGGAGAAAATTTCTTCTTTACAGTAAGTCTTTAACACACACACACACACACACACACACACACACACCAAATCACCTCTAACTCATCCAAAAATATTAAATTAAATCACCGAAGTAACCTCATCAATCACCCAACAATATAAACAAGGATTAATCCACTAATTAACCTTTGACCTAACATGACCTCACACACCTAACAAAATACGATAATAAATAACCCACACCTAAATGACCTCTGACCCCTCAAAATGAGTATGAGAATGACCAAGAAGCCAGCATTGACCTTTGACCTATCAAATACCCTTCAACCAAGTAAATGGATGAATGATCGACCTGGCACTCACCTGTGACCCCTGAGGCACGTAATACTGACCAGGTATCACTTCATTAGCTTATAGGTCAAGGGGCTAAAATTGTTACCACCACCACTGGCCCTAACATACAGTGCCAAGGCTAATGTGGCACTGTGGGAGTTGGCCATGTTAGAGAGAGAGAGAGAGAGAGAGAGAGAGAGAGAGGTACAAATGTGGGTTAATGGCGTGGGTGAATGTGTGGGCTACAGTGTGGGTCATGGTGTGGGTCAGTGTGGGTCATCTGAATTTCTCCTAATGGACCTTGGAAGACAATGAGTAAATAAAATTAATATTAATAAATGAAGAAAATAATAATTACACTCATTAAAGGTCATAAATATACATAGCGTAAATAGGTCACCTAGGCATGACTGCTCGTTAAGTAATTAAGAATGAAGACGGAGGAACGAGTAAGGGAAAATGGGAAGGCAACACCTGACCTAGACAATCAAATCACGCCACAACACTCAGGTAACTCAACACTCACCTGGGAGACTCAGCCATCTGTCTGGTAGCAATTTGTCTTGAAGCTTTTCGTGTAACTTGGTAATGAATTCTACACTTTAATCCGACGTGACCAACTGGAACTACGTACACACACATTGGGGTAATAGGTCTCTTAGTATTTGTCTAGTTCCACTGTTATGATGATTTTTCACTGTTTATAAACACTATTGTTTCTACAGTATGACGTATCTTTACAACGCCAAGCTAATTATATCACGATCACTGATGTATACAAACGTCAAATCATTCCACTTGGGCCTTCCTGCACTGCGTCTAACGTGGTCAACTGTTTACACACTCATATTACCTGGTCCTCTCACGGAGTCCTCACACGCTCATACACTGTCCTTAATTTTCAATGGCTGGCTGCACCGCGTCACAGTAATCACACACTCTGTATTTACACACTCGTATTTTTTGTCATATGTCTCGTTATACGGTATCAAAGTTCATCACGAATTCATTTATACACGTACTGGTGTAAATGATCACTTCTCGTCACGGAGCTTTACTACCCACGTGTGCCCTGGACGGTGGGTGGGGGAGGTAGTGTGGTGGTGAGACGGCTTACTGTCTCGTTTGGGTGCACCTCCTCGCTCGTTTACAATGTCCAGTCGCTCTAGGCACAGTTGCCAGTGTTAAAATATACGATGATATTCGTTGTACACAAAACACTTTACCAAGATTTATAGTCGGTATTATGAATGGCCTCAAGTCGTTCTCTGACGGTATCACTCATCAGGTGTGTTGGTATTTGACGTAATCATTTGGTAAATAATTTGCCTCTGGTTTACCTGCTCAACCAAAGAAACAAACCAACATCTCGTGAACATTTGGCGATAAATAATAAACATGGCTCTAAAACTTTACCCGCGTCGACCAAGTGTGTATTTATGGAATTAAATTCTCATGAACTTCTCGTCTAACAGGAAAAAACCAAATACTAGCGATAAACTTAAGTATGTAGAGTTGTAACGAGGAGATAACCTCATTACGTCACACTCTTGTCGATGTTGAGGTAATAATGCGTTCAACTTTGCTTCATCATACACACACATATACGGCAGATATACATTCAATAACCTCTAGTTACTGTAATTTATATCATCTGTTCACATTCAGGAGAGTAGCAAAACCAACACCTGACTCCCTGACTATAAACACCTGAATTCCTTGACTATAAACACCTGACTCCTTGACTATTAACACTTGACTGACTCCCTGACTACAAACACCTGACTCCCAGACTACAAACACCTGCCCGACTCCCTAACTGCTGTCTCTTTATACACAGCTCGGTCGACAGGAATAAATAGCTCACTCCCTCCACGTATTCAATTCTAATTAGGCCTCTCGTCAACCCACGTCATCAATCTGGATGTTTTAACGCGGCGTTGGGGAGCTGCAGGTGGTATTAATGGTAGTGGCGCCCCTGTTATCTCTGGCATGCATCAGGGGACGCGAGATCCTTTTGAAGGGCAACACTAGCCTGAGTCACTGCTGTTGTGTTAGTAATGATCTTTCCTATGTTGGTTGTCTTTGCTTACTGAGTGTTGGGGAACGAGTGACAACGGAGAACAATTCACAGGAAAATAAATGCAAAACTGTATTACAAAAGAAAAATACTTGTGAGGAGTTTAATACAAATATAAAATACAACCTTAGCTTATGTTTAGCGTTAAATTTTGTTTCCATAAAGCTAAAACAAGATAGAACTCATTCCGTGTTTACCCACTAGACCACAACATGACAGGAGACAGTGGGAGGACAAAGCTTGTGGAGTCGGAGTCGGAGTCGGTAAAATTGTCCAGACTCCGACTCCGACTCCGACTGAAGCTATTCTGTTCCTAAGAACAAATATATGAACTCAGGCATATTCATTGCAGTGATTCCACTGATCCCACTAATTTTCTTAAATTATTAAAAGAATTTATTTCCATTTTATAAGCATTATTATGAATTTATTGTAGCAGGCACAGTATAGCACTATAATTTTGGACGATAGTCTCTTCTTTACCATTTGAAATTTTGAATTATATCAAATTTTGTTTCGTTGAAAACTGCACAGAGGCTCTCAGCTACAAAACAATTAGCTACAACCTGTTTTTGGTGAGATTAAGGCAAATTTAATTTAATAACTTAATCATGTAAGGTTTATCCATTTTCCTTAATAAGGTATTCATTTCTTTAATGTACATAAATATATAACTTTACTTTAAAAGGAATTGTAGGATCATCATTTAGATCCACATCAGATTATGAGCTTAAACAAAATTCATATGCTGAGATCGAACTTTTAGATATACATGTAAATGGTGTTTTCTAGTTAATATCTTGAATTCTTAATAAATTTATTTTTCTTTTGATTGAAACTTTGAAAGTCAAGCCTATCATCTTTTTGTAGTTCTTAAATATCGTCCAGATCATTAATAAAGCTGTAGCAGTATAGCCAAGGTGTTTTACTTTTTACCTATGCAGGTTACAACATACAAATTACAATTAGGATGGTAGAAATAGTTGTTACAAATAGGCCAAGGAGTCGGAGTCGGAGTCGGAAGCATAAAAATTTGAGGAGTCGGAGTCGGAGTCGGAGTCGGAGTCGAAGGTTTTGTCTTCGACTCCACAGCCCTGCCCACGGCACCACTAACACGACCACTACACTAACACGACCACTACACTAACACGACCCACGGCACCACTAACACGACCACTACACTAACACGACCACGGCACCACTAACACGACCACTACACTAACACGACCACTACACTAACACGACCCACGGCACCACTAACACGACCACAGCACCACTAACACGACCACGGCACCACTAACACCCACGGCACCACTAACACGACCACTACACTAACACGACCACGACTAACACGACCACGGCACCACTAACACGACCACGGCACCACTAACACGACCGGCACCACCAACACGACCACTACACTAACACGACCCACGGCACCACGACCACGGCACCACTAACACGACCACGGCACCACTAACACGACCACTACACTAACACGACCACTTCACCACTAACACGACCACAGCACCACTAACACGACCACTACACTAACACAACCACAGCACTAACGACCACTTCACCACTAACGACCACTACACTAACACGACCCATGGCACCACTAACACGACCACTACACTAACACGACCACTACACTAACACGACCACTACACTAACACGACCACGGCACCACTAACACGACCACGGCACCACTAATTACGACCCATGGCACCACTAACACGACCCATGGCACCACTACACTAACACGACCACGGCACCACTAACACGACCCCGGCACCACTAACACGACTCATGGCACCACTAACACGACCACTATACTAACACGACCACTACACTAACACGACCACTACACTAACACGACCACTACACTAACACGACCACTACACCACGACCACTACACTAACACGACCACAGCACTAACACGACCACAGCACCACTAACACGACCCACGGCACTACTAACACGACCCACGGCACTACTAACACGACCCACGGCACCACTAACACGACCACTACACTAACACGACCACTACACTAACACGACCCACGACACACTAACACGACCCACGGCACTACTAACACGACCCACGGCACTACTAACACGACCCACGGCACCACTAACACCCACGGCACTACTGACCCACGGCACCACTAACGACCACTACACTAACACGACCCACGGCACTACTAACACGACCACGGCACCACTAACACGACCACTACACTAACACGACTACAACACCACACTAACACGACCACTACACTAACACGACCACTACACCAACGACCACGGCACCACTAACACGACCACTACACCACACGACCACTACACTAACACGACCACGGCACTACTAACACGACCCACGGCACCACTAACACGACCACTACACTAACACGACCACGGCACCACTAACACGGCCCATGGCACCACTCACCACTTCACCACTATCACGACCACTACACTAACACGACCACGACCCACGGCACTACTAACACGACCACGGCACCACTAACACGACCACAGCACTACTAACGACCACTACACTAACACGACCACAGCACTTACTAACACGACCACTTCACCACTAACACGACCACTGCACCACTAACACGACCACTGCACCACTAACACGACCATTTCACCACTATCACGACCACTGCGCCACTAACACGACCACTGCACCACTAACACGACCATTTCACCACTAACACGACCACTGCACCACTATCACGACCACTGCGCCACTAACACGACCACTGCACCACTATCACGACCACTGCGCCACTAACACGACCACTGCGCCATTAACACCCCCTTCCACCCACTAACTGAAGGAGAACTAAATATCCGTGTATTGTATTACGAGGCAAGTAACGGAGCGTCCACGCAACCTGACGTATGTAATGTAGGCACCGCAAGGAACAAGAATTACAGCCTTAACGTACATACGGCGGTAAGTCACGGGAGGTGGTGTGGGTCAGGATAATATAATATAGCCAAGTTTTTGTTTTGGCTGTTTCCTAGATGGTAATGTACTTTGTTATATGACTAAAATTACAATAACAAGAGGAACACAATGTATTCAAGTAATAAGACAATGACTAAAATAACAAGAGAAAGACGATGTAGTAATTTACTTTGGAAAGTTAGACACAACTAATACATAATAACAATATATATATACTACTGCTGCTACTTTGCTGTCACTCGGAATCGAGTATGACGATCATTCAGCTATGATACAATGATATGAGTTATCTAAGGATGTGACCTTCGTTGGTGAGTTCTGAGGTGACTAGAGAGGCCGATACGGGACCGGCAGAGTAGTTCACAGATGTTGCACATGTGGGGGGCTACATCTAGTGCGGGAGGGGCGGTGGCAGCGTTTTTACGGCGTTGGTGCTTGTCTGCCTCGGTTTGCAGTCAGGCTAACTCGAAAGTATTGACACCTTCTTGTGTGGTGCTCCTCCAAGCGTTACGGTGTGGAGTAATCGACTCCCAGGTGAGGGGGTCGATTGGGCACTTTTTCAGGTTTGTCTTAAGACTATCCTTATACCTTTTCAGTTGCCCGCCGACGTTACGTTTACTATTCGTTAGGTGACTGTAAAGTAAGCTGCTTTGGCAGTCTACTGTCGCCCATGCGGGTAACATGGCCAGTCCAGCGTAGTTGTTCATGGATTATGGTAGCCTCGATGCTCCTACAGTTGGTGACAGCGAGAATACTGGCATTTGTTCTCTTGTCTTCCCAGCAAACTCGGAGGATGGAACGTAGACTACGTTGGTGAAAGTTTTCAAGTGCCTTGAGGTGCCTCCTATATGTGACCCATGTCTCGCTGCCATACAGCAGGGTGGGGAGGACCACTGCTCGATATACGTGCAACTTTGAAGATAATTTCAGCTTCCAACACACACACACACATTACCTGCCCACCCATACACCGGCACCGTTATTAATCAGCACCAACTCAAGAAATCACCTTGTTAAGCCCAAGTAGGTTATGTAGCGGTGCTCATTACCACAATGAGATCACCCGCAGGTAAGACTCAGGTAAGCCTCCAGGTCCTACAGCTAATTATCTAATGCTGCGTTTCTGAGGCAAATTATCCACCTGTGTCCCAATTCTCTACCGTAAATGGAGTGAATTGTCACACAAGTGGATATGGGTCATAATGCTGTGCTCTGTCGCCTGTATGATGTGATGGGAGAGAGAGAGAGAGAGAGAGAGAGAGAGAGAGAGAGTGTGTGTAAACGATGACGGTCGGAGTTATTAGTGACGTGATGGAGGAAATAAACACATTTTAATTCTATTCCACGGAAACAAAAATTATCCCATTAGACATTATCTTAAAAATCTGGTTATAGCCGTACTGTACGACCTTTACCTACCGTAAGACCATAAATCTGGTTATAGCCGCACTGTACAACCTTTACCTACCTACCGTAAGACCATAAATCTTGGTTATAGCCGTACTGTACGACCTTTACCTACCTACCACACGACCATAAATCTGGTTATAGCCGTACTGTACAACCTTTACCTACTACCGTAAGACCATAAATCTGGTTATAGCCATGCTGTGCAACCTTTTACCTACTACCTGCCGTAAGACCATAAAATCTGGTTATAGCCCGTACTGTACAACCTTTGCCTACCTACCCGTAAGACCATAAATCTGGTTATAGCCATGCTGGCACAACCTTTACCTACCTACCCGTGAACCATAAATCTGGTTATGCCGTGCTGTACAACCTTTACCTACCTACCGTAAGACCATAAATCTGGTTATGTACATTTTGTACAACCTTTACCTGCACCGTAAGACCATAAATCTGGTTATAGCCATGCTGTACAACCTTTACCTACCTACCATGAACCATAAATCTGGTTATAGCCGTGCATACAACCTTTACCTACCTACCCGTAGACCATAAATCTGGTTATAGCCGTACTGTACGGCCTTTACCTACCTACCGTAAGACCATAAATCTGGTTATAGCGTGCCATACCAACCTTTACCTACCTACCGTAGACCATAAATCTAGTTATAGCGTGCTGCACCTTTACCTACCTACGTAAGACCATAAATCTGGTTATAGCCATGCTGTACAGCAACTGCCTACTACCGTGAGGCATAAATCTGGTTATGGCATTGCTGTGCAACCTTTACCACCTGCGGTAAAGACCATAAATCTGGTTATAGCCGTACTGTACAACCTTTACCTACCTGCAATAAGACCATAAATACAGACATAGCCGTGCTGTACGACCTTTACCCCTACCTACCGTAAGACGCAATCTGGTTATAGCCGTGCTGTACCAACCTTTACCTACGCCTGCCGTAAGACCATAAATCTGGTTATAACCCGTGCTGTGCTTTACCTACCTACCGTAGACGCAAATCTGATTTACATAGCCGTACTGTACAACCTTTACCTACCTACCGTGAATATAAATCTGGTTATAGCCATGCTGTACAACCTTTACCTACCTACCGTCAAGACCATAAATCTGAGTTTATAGCCGTACTGTACGACCTTTACCTACCTACGTAAGACCATAAATCTGGTTATAACCCGTGCTGTACAACCTTTACCTACCTACCGTAAGACCATAAATCTGGTTATAGCAACCGTGCTGTACAACCTTTTACCTACCCGTAAGACCATAAATCTGGTTATAGCCATGCTGTACAACTTTACCTGCACCTACCGTAAGACCATAAATCTGGTTATAGCCATACTGTACAACCTTTACCTACCTACGTAAAGATTCGCCGTCTGAATTTATGGCATTTGCTGCAGCAACTTTACCTACCTAAATAAGACCATAAATCTGGTTATATAGCCGTACTGTACGACCTTTACCTGCCTACGTGAATAAATCAATTTATGGCCGTGCTGTGCGACCTTTACCTACCTACCCGTAAGACCATAAATCTGGTTATGGCCGTGCTGTCGACCTTCCTACTACCTGCATGGAACCATAAATCTGGTTATAGCCGTGCTGTACAACCTTTACCTACCTACCGTAAGACCATAAATCTGGTTGTAACCCGTACTGTACAACCTTTACCTACCTGCATAAGACCATAAATCTGGTTATAGCCGTACTGTACAACCTTTACCTACCACGTAGACCATAAATCTGGTTATAACCCGTACTGTACAACCTTTACCTACCTACACGTAAGACCATAAATCTGGTTATAGCCAAATGCTATTACGACCCAGCTACCTACCTACCGTAAGACCATAAATCCTGATTTATAGCCATGCTGGCCGACCTTTACCTACCTGCCGTCAAGACCATAAATCTGGTTATAGCCGTACTGTACAACCTTTACCCTACCTACCGTAAGACCATAAATCTGGTTATATGCATTGCTGTACAACCTTTACCTACCTACCGTAAGACCATAAGTGGTTATAGCCGTACTGTGCAACCTTTACCTACCTACCCGTGAGATATAAATCTGGTTATAGCCGTACTGTACAACCTTTACCTACTACCGTAAGACCATGGAAATCTGGTTATAGCCGTACTGTACAACCTTTACCCGCCACCTGCCATACGACCATAAATCTGGTTATAGCCGTATATGCAACCTTTACCTACCTACCGTAAGACCATAAATCTGGTTATAGCCGTACTGTACGGCCTTTTACCTACCTGCAATAAGACCATAAATCTGGTTATGTGCGTGCTGTACAACCTTTACCTACCTACCATAAGACCATAAATCTGGTTGCTAGCCGTACTGTACAACCTTTGCCTACCGTAAAGACCATAAATCCTGGTTTATAGCCGTGCTGTACAACCTTTACCTACCTACCGTAAGACCATAAATCTGGTTATAGCCGTACTGTACAACCTTTACCTACCTGCGTAAGACCATAAATCTGGTTATAGCCATTATGTACGACCTTTACCTACCACACGACCATAAATCTGGTTGTAATGGCCACTGTGCGACCTTTACCTACCACACGACCATAAATCTGAATTTATAGCCGTACTGTGCAGCCTTTACCTACCACACGACCATAAATCTGGTTATATTGCGTGCTGGCACGACCTTTACCTACCTACCATACGACCATAAATCTGGTTGCCGGCGTACTGTACGACCTTTACCTACCTACCACACGACCATAAATCTGATTTATAGCGTACTGTACGACCTTTACCTACCGTAAGACGCAATCTGGTTATAGCCGTGCTGTACGACCTTTACCTGCCAGCCATGAACATTAATCAGGTTATAGCCGTACTGTACGACCTTTACCTACCTACACGACCATAAATCTGGTTATAGCCGTACTGTACGACCTTTACCCTGCCGTAGACCATAAATCTGGTTATAGCCGTGCTGGCCACGACGCACCTGCCGTAAGACCATAAATCTGGTTATAGCCGTGCTGTACGACCTTTACCACACGACCATAAAATCTGGTTATAGCCGTACTGTTGCGACCTTTGCCTACCACACGATATAAATCAGACATAGCCGTACTGTACGACCTTTACCACCACGACCATAGAAATCTAGTTATAGCCGTACTGTACGACCTTCCCCTACCATACGACCATAAATCTGGTTATAGCCGTACTGTACGACCTTTTACCTACCATACGACCATAAATCTGGTTATAGCCATTTCAGCCACGACCTTTACCTACCTACCATACGACCATAAATCTGGTTATAGCCGTACTGTACGACCTTTACCTACCTACCATACGACCATAAATCTGGTTATAGCCGTACTGTACGACCTTTACCTACCGTACGAACATTAATAGTTTCACACTTGAAGAAATCGACGAAAAACCCGCCAGCAATTCGTTTCGCGTATTTTTTTTTTCTCTCGTGAACACAATTGGTCGGCCGCTCACACCGACCTTCACCGTGGTCATAACTTCTCCACCAGTCTCAAGGTCTGGGCTGGTTCCTCTCATAGAAGTGTATATATATATCTTTTTTTTTAAGATGATAATACAAGATAAGTCTATTAGGTTAGGTTAGGTTAGGAGTTACTACTCTACAACTAAGAAGAGGCGTTTAGATACAACAATAACCAAACTACCTCATTCTCACACCGACCTGCCTGGCCCCCAGTTCAGTCCAGACCAGGCCATCAGCGACCTTCCCAGCCCCAGCCTGGCCCCAGCCAATACCGGCCTGCCCCCAACCTGGCCCAGTCTGGTCCATCAGCAGCCCCCAGCCTGGCCCAGTCTGGTCCATCAGCAGCCCCCACCCTGGCCATCACTGACACTCTCCTGGGAGAACTGTGAAAGTTCTAATACCTATTTCCAGTTTCTGATTCTTGTGGAATTAGTTTTGGGACAGTTCCTCTCAGCCCAGATTGAAACTACAGACGCTGTCATGACCAGTGACACACACTCGACGTGCAGCAGCCTCGATGACTAGTACGAGGACGCGTCTCTACCTCACTGAGTTATACCACAGCCACAATGGCATGATACAGAAGACAGTGTTATACTTATACTACGACTTTACGGTAATTAGATACGTTCTCTAATCACAAGGGGTGCAGAGGCTGAGTGGATACAGCGCTCACCTCTTGTCCTGAGGATGGTGGGTTCGTTCCCTGGACACCTGTATCCCCAGTCCGTCCAGCTGTGAACGGCTACCAAACTTAACAGTTGGGGAAGTGAAGGTGGTCAAGTACAGTGCCGGCCACACTGTTACCTTGTATACCCAATATGACAGGCTTATTGTACCGTGTGTTGTATGTACACTCCCCGTATGGGACCCGTTTACAATTTCTAAGCAACCGTTCAACAAGACAGATATTACCACGGGCATCTCTGATTCACACTTTGTACTAACTCAAGCGTCGAACAAAGATGAAACCAGAAAAAGAGATTACCAGACCTAGTTGTTTAACACAGCGAACAACCTATCACAGGAGGTCCACATTACACTGTCAGCCTCAACCTAACAGCCAGTATTGTGTCCCTTTATAGACGAACAGTGTGTGATGAGGTGGTGTGGTGTGTGTAAGTAATTTGTATTTTTAATTATGCCACTTACGGCGGCTAGTTTATTGTGCACCCCATACTCATCCTGTGAGCCGTAGTGCAAAAGGATTACAGAGTACAGGTCACAGAGGGTCTGTAAAACTAACCCCCGTGGTCAGGATATTATGGCACTGAATGTTACACAGTATTTCAAATAAATTCTTTGTTTAGTTCTATACATAAAGGGTAACTTATTCACAACTGCGTGAGTACAAGTGTGAGGCAGTATGTCTGGCCGCAGGGTGTGAGGCAGTATCATCTGGCCGCAGGAGTGTGGAGACAGTATCATCTGGCCCCACTTGGGGTGTGAGGCAGTATGTCTGGCCCCGCAAGAGTGTGAGGCAGGTATGTCTGTACAGGAGTGTGAGGCAGTATGTCTGGCCGCAGGAGTGTGAGGCAGTATGTCTGGCCGCAGGCGTGTGAGGCAGTATGTCTGGCCGCATGCGTGTGAGGCAGTATGTCTGGCCGCAGGAGTGTGAGGCAGTATGTCTGGCCGCAGGAGTGTGAGGCAGTATGTCTGGCCGCAGGAGTGTGAGGCAGTATGTCTGGCCGCGGGAGTGTGAGGCAGTATGTCTGGCCGCAGGAGTGTGAGGCAGTATGTCTGGCCGCACACTTTGTTATTCACATTTCCGTGGGAGGTATTCAAGCACATTGTGTGTTTGGTTCTATACATGGGAGCTGATATAGCTACTAAGCGCAAAAAAGTGGATACAATCTTAATATGTCGGCCATCTTGCCATTAGAGATGAAGTGTTGTGCCATTTCACACACAGTGTGTTTGGACCTGTCCCTAAAAGGTTCTATCTTCACACAGTCGAGGACGTAGTGTGTGGCCATATGTCTGGCCACACACTTTACATTTAGTCTTGTTTACATCTACTTGAGGAACATACTGCCAAAGGTACTTATATCCTAACCTTAGTCTATCGGTTACAACATCTTGTAATCTAGTGATCTTGTTACTTGCTCCATATACATGTCTCACTTGATACATCTCATCATGGTAAACTATGGATCGAATAGTGCCTGTTTGTACATGTCTACTTGCGTCACACTCATCAATCAGTTCCTTCATAATTACAGTTTTAAAGGTTCTTTTTGACAGACCCAGTTTGTATTCAACAGTGTCTTTCTTAGACGCGAGTTTGGCGAGGACATCAACTATGTCATGTTCTTTGAGACGTGCGGTGTGGTGTTGTTTGTGATGTTCTAGATTGTAGTGTAGTGTAGTGTGAAGGCGTGCTGACACCTCCCTAACACCACACTGAGTTACTATACCTGCAGAGGCTGGTTCACTGTCTCACACCTAATGCCTGTAATTCTCTCTCTCTCTCTCTCTCTCTCTCTCTCTCTCTCTCTCTCTCTCTCTCTCTCTCTTTCTTTCTTTCTTTCAAACGTCATTCATTTGTCTCTCCCTCACATTTCACTTTTACCTGCACCTTTAGTTTTTACCTGTGCCTAGCGAGCTGGGACAGGTAAGAGGAGCTGGGTGCTGGGATAGGCAAGAGGGGCTGGGTGCTGGGTCATGTCAGAATGCCTGGGGTGCTAGAATAGGTCATAGATGCTGGGTGCTGGGTGGCTGGTTCAGAGGGACTGGCGTGTGTGTGTGGGATAGGTCTTACTCCTAGCCCCGGACCACTGGCGGGAGAGAATGTACCTTTGTCACGCCACCACGACACAGTCTTTTAACAACCTGCAGACCTAATGACGAGCACTTACCTCCTGCAGCCTCAGTCCGGTACTAATAACGGCAGGTAGTGAAGCGGACCTGTGACCTGAGGAAGATCACACAACGACCTGAGGTTGTCTTAAGACGACTAGCAGGGAAGACACGTCGAATACTCTCAACATCACAAATGCCCTCTTGCCTCCCATGATGGTAACTACTTAATTCCTCGTGGCGACACACCCTATATATACTGCTTTAAGGGCCCTTGAATAAGCATTTTTAAGACTTCATGGGCCACTTATAGAGCATTTTAAGACTTCATGGGCCACTTATAGAGCATTTTAAGACTTCATGGGCCACTTATAGAGCATTTTAAGACTTCATGGACCACTTATAGAGCATTTTAAGACTTCATGGGCCACTTATAGAGCATTTTAAGAGTTCATAGACCACTTATAGAGCATTTTAAGACTTCATGGACCACTTATAGAACATTTTAAGACTTCATGGACCACTTATAGAGCATTCTAATACACACAAATGTCATAGCATCACCATCTACACCTCACACACAGTATAGGCCTGAGTCACTCTACACACCAGAGACAGGTACTACAAAGACCCCTCAGCAGTATAAGGTCCATCTGAGGCCCACTTGAAAACACTACCCCACCAAGAGCCTAACTACACCCTGTAACTAACCCCAGCGACCTGTATATATCACTAACTGTATGCCCAGAGGAAATTAACGAGCAGCATCTGACCCCAAGTAATGACCTAACCCTAGCAAACCTAACCAAAGCTAACCTAGTAAACCTAACTAACCAAACCTAACCAAAACTAACCTAGCCAAGCCCTAACTTCAACCAAGCCTAACAAAGCTAACCTAGCCAAACCCTAACCATCTAACTTCACCCCAAAAGCCTTCTAACCTAGCCAAACCTAACCTGGCAAACTAACCTAGCAAAGCTAACCTAAACAAAGCTAACATAACCTAACAAACATAACCTCAACCCAAGCCTAACCTAACCAAACCTAACCAAAGCTAAGCCTAACTAACCTAACCTAACCAGCTCTGGAACATTGAAGTTGGAGTTAGATTGGTTCATATTGACATCAACTGTTACCTCAAACACATTCCAGCCAAGCTGAGACATCAAACAATAGCTGAGACATCAAACAATAGCTGGGACATCAGAAACATGGCTGAGACATCAAACAATAGCTGAGACATCAAACCAATGACTGAGACATCAAACAATAGCTGAGACATCAAACAATAGCTGGGACATCAAACAATAGCTGGGACATCAAACAATAACGAACATCAAACAATAGCTGGGACATCAAACAATAGCTGAGACACCAAACAATAGCTGGGACATCAAACAATAGCTGAGACATCAAACAATAGCTGGGACACCAAACAATAGCTGGGACATCAAACAATAGCTGCGACATCAAACAATAGCTGAGACATCAAACAATAGCTGGGACACCAAACAATAGCTGAGACACCAAACAATAGCTGGGACACCAAACAATAGCTGAGACACCAAACAATAGCTGGGACATCAAACAATAGCTGAGACATCAAACAATAGCTGGGACACCAAACAATAGCTGGGACATCAAACAATAGCTGGGACACCAAACAATAGCTGAGACACCAAACAATAGCTGAGACATCAAACAATACCTGAGACACCAAACAATAGCTGGGACATCAAACAATAGCTGGGACACCAAACAATAGCTGGGACATCAAACAATAGCTGAGACACCAAACAATACCTGAGACATCAAACAATAGCTGAGACATCAAACAATACCTGAGACACCAAATAATAGCTGAGACACCAAACAATAGCTGAGACATCAAACAATACCTGAGACATCAAACAATAGCTGGGACATCAAACAATACCTGAGACATCAAATAATACCTGAGACATCAAACAATAGCTGAGACATCAAACAACAACCCTAACAAAACCTCAAAAACTCACTTAACCAGGAATAAAAATAGTGGTGTAGAGGTTCCAGATGTACTAAAGTAATATCCATAAGATTTAATGATCAGACCTGTAAATAAAGTTTCCTGTATCATCATATTTAAAACACATCGGAAGAATTACTGAACATGAACACTATTATTTACGGCCGTTCAAAAGTATTATGGAACGTAATAAGTATAAATGAACGTAAAAAGTATTATTTAAAAGTACTATTGAACGTCAAAAGTATCAATGAACGTAAAAAGTATAAATGAACGTAAAAAGTACTATTTAAAAGTACTATTAAACGTCAAAAGTATCAATGAACGTAAAAATTATAAATGCACGTAAAAAGTACTATTTTAAGGTACTATTTAACGTAAAAAGGTACTATTTACACCCGTTCAACTTTCCTCCCTTCTCCTCTTCTACCCAACCTTTCTTCCTTCTCCCCACTTTCCTTCCTCTCTTTGTCCTCACCTTTCCTTCTCCTACCCTTCATTCCTTCCTTCCTCCCTTATCTTCCTTCCTTTTACCCACTTTCTTTCCTCTCCACTTTCCTTCCTCTCTTTCTCATCACTTTTCCTTCTCCTACCCTTTAATCCCTCCTTCCTTCCCTCCTTCCTTCCCTCCTCTCCTTCCCTCCTCTCCTTCCCTCCTTCCTTCCCTCCTCTCCTTCCCTCCTTCCTTCCCTCCTCTCCTTCCCTCCTCTCCTTCCCTACACATAGCCCCAACCCATGTACCACCAAAGGCTCACCCAGTCAACGCTATACAGTATTTATACATCAGGCAACAAGACATCACAATATTCCTAAGATTCCAACATTAAACCTGAAAAAAAAACAATGATGTTTGACAGTGTGTGTGTGTGTGTGTGTGTGTGTGTGTGTGTGTGTGTGTGTGTGTTATCAGGTGCCACAGTAAATATATTTTTAGAGCGTGATATTGTTTTCATTTGTTTTTATTTGTTTGTTTTCGTCGTTATATATGGTAGTAATGCACTAACCCGGTGACGTGGTCGATGTGTGTGGTTAATGTAAGGTTGTGTAAGGTCAGGTCACAGTGGTGGTTAATGTGGTTAATGTGAGGTTGTTGTAAGGTCAAAGCAGCAGTACCGTGACAGTATTAATGACAGACGAAACACCTTTATTAGCCTCCTGTCGGGAAAGATTGACAGCTGGTGGCGTCGAGGGAGGTCAGGTGGGCGTCTCGAGAAGGTATTATTACCCGGGTCTTCCTCATGAGACTTGTACCTAAATTTGGGGCAGTAACTCAAGTCCACATACATCACGGTACAAGATGGTGACTGTCAACAACAACAGAGCTTCCTCCCACCAACACGATGTTATATTTAAGTGTGAGTGTGAGTGTGTGTGTGTGTGTGTGTGTGTGTGTGTGTGTGTGTATGTGTGTGTGTGTGGCGTCAGGTGCGTGAAGGAGGTGTAAGAGAGAGAGGCAGAAGAGTTCACCCACTACACGGAAGAAATGTGATGTGGAGGTTTAAGAGTGAGGAAGAGAAGACCTTCTGTATGAACAATATACTGGCGGTGAAGAAGGCGGCGAGGAAGATGGATGACTTCGTACCAGGAACACCAACACGTAGGGTGCTAAAACTCACCCACTTGTTTTACTTCACCCCCTTAACCCCCGCCCACACGCACACGATAAGTTGTTTATTTATAAATAATGTCAGCTGACGAACCTGATACACAAGATATATATGACAGTGTTAAGTTCACCCACTTTGAGACGTGAATTTGGCACACACACACACACACACACACACACACACACACACACACACACACACACACACACACACACACACATACACACTACCACAACTACTACTTTGCTGTCACTCGGAATCCAGTATGACGATCATCCAGCTATGATAAAATTATATGAGTTATTAGGGATGTCACCTACTGTAGGTTGGTGTGTTCTGAGGTGACTAAAGAGGCCGATACGGGACCGGCAGGGTTGATCACAGATGTTGCATGTGTGGGGGGCTACATCTAGTGCGGGAGGGGCGGCGGCAGCGTCTTTACGGCGTTGGTGCTTGTCTGCCTCGCTTAGCAGTCGGGCTAACTCGAAAGTATTAACACCTTCTCGTGTGGTGCTCCTCCAAGCGTTACGGTGTGGAGTAATCGTCTCCCAGGTGAGGGGGTCGATTTGGCACTTTTTCAGGTTTGTCTTAAGACTATCCTTATCCCTTTTCAGTTGCCCGCCAGCGTTACGTTTACTATTCGTTAGGTGACTGTAAAGTAGCTGCTTTGGCAGTCTACTGTCGTCCATGCGGGTAACATGGCCAGTCCAGCGTAGCTGTTCATGGATAATGGTAGCCTCGATGCTCCTACAGTTGGTGTCAGCAAGAATACCACTCAATAGACGAGTTGACGGCTCTGGGTAAACACAAGAAATACACTCTGCCACGTTCGTAGAGTGATACAGTATATATAATTTCTAATAAAAGCTTAAAGTCCTGCTATAATAGTCGAGAAAAGTTTATTTCTCTAGAAACAGGGCCACCATGACGTCACCACTTACCCTGCAGACGACGCACAGATGGAGATACGAGTCAATTTAGAAGTAATGACATTGTCTGGACTTTGTTATGATAATGCCTGATGCTAGGTAAACATGACAACATAGTGCTGTTATCGTTTTGATGATTCACTAATGAACCACTGGGATATATCATCATTTATATTAATTAATGGGTCAAATTATACTATAACTACCATAAGTATTTGGATATTTAGATTCTAGATTGGCTATATTGGGTATATTTTAAGTTTGGGTCATCCCTGTACTGAGACATGCAGGCTATGTTTTTTTTCTGGTGGTTTGTGATGTGTTATGATCGATTTAGACCTTCATTTCTATCACTAGTTTTGAGTTACTACCCCCCCCCCCCCTTACCGGTGTATGTTAAGCTGACCTTATAACTCATCATACCCTAACCTAACCTAACCTAACCTAACCTAACCTAACCTAACCTACCCTAACTTATGATCTGTATTTTCTTATGCAATCGAAAAATGTTTTGCGACAGAAATCCCGTAGAGAAAATGTGTCTTATTGCTTAAAGTACTTAATCCCAGAGTTAGAATCTTAAGGTTCCCCAGATGACCAAAACCAAAATAATACCAATATTGTTTGGAATATTTATACCATAGAAATTTGTAGTATGGGGCAGCTAATATCCACTGAATTAGTTAATGTGCTTAGTAATATTTTGGCACCTAGCAAGTAAACACACACGATGATACTTGAGCAGTAATTTATATTAACCTAACAATAAGGTTGCCTGTGTATAGCAACACTGTATATGGCCACAAGTCCTGTATTACTGCTGGTAACAACACGTACAGAACAGGCAGTGACGTCACAACCAATCACAGAGCTTTTCGCAGTCACGTGACGTTTTAGCAACATTAACCCTTATTTTTTTAACACTTTTTGGCCCAATTTATTTAAAAAATTGCCATGGTGAATTTAAGCGTTTTCCTTACCCATTGACCTGCCATCTTACTAAAAAATTCCGACCGACGTTCATTGCTTTCCTGTCTACCAGCGAACTCGGAGGATGGAGCGAAGACCTTGGCGAAAGTTTTCATGTGCCTTGAGGTGCCTCCTATATGTGACCCACACACACACACACACAGGTCCTACAATCATATAGGTATACAGGTACAATAGACTTGGATAAAAATACAGCAAGATACAATCCAGTCACTGTATCTTTCTGTAATAATTAAGAAATAACAGGTAAAAAATGCACACCTTAGACTTGACAGGTAGCCAATTTAAACCGTGTAAGCGTCGTCTTGTAAACCTGTCCAGAACAATTGTGTGTCGAAGGGTATTGGTGTCTCCGGAGATGTGTCGTGCAGGCGGAAAATTGGGAGTCCTTCAGGAGCACCGCCGCACTACCTGCCCCACTGGTCTCCACTTCCTGACAATTGTGAATATGTTTCTCTGTGACGTCTGACAGCAAGATATATACGAAGCGATAGAAGCCCAAGTGGTGGGAGTGTCAGCCAGGGTACAGACTAACGAGGGTGGTGGTGTCAGCTGGGGTACAGGTAGAGGAAAATGGGGGTAGGGTCAGCCAGGGTACAGACTGACGTGGGTGGTGGGGTCAGCTGGGGTACAGGGAAATGGGGGTGGGGCACAGACTGACGTGGGGTGTGTGTGGTGTCAGCCGGGTGGTGGTGGTGTTCTGTCAAGCTACACAGGCTGACGTGGTGGTGTCCTACTGGCCTGACATCAAAGACAGTGTCAGTCACACCACAGGCTGAAGTAGAGATGCCGTCACTCCACTAGCCTGACACCTCCTCCTCACGTAGATTAATCTCCCCAACTTATTTTAACTTGAATATTAACCAACCTAACGCTACCTGGGGAGTTTAAGATAGGTTAGGTTAGGTTAGTGTTAGGTTAGGTTAGTGTTAGGTTAGGTTAGGTTAGTGTTTGGTTAGGTTAGTGTTAGGTTAGTGCTAGGTTGGTCAGTAGGTTAAAGTGTTAGGTTAGTGTTAGGTTAGGTTAGTGTTAGTGTTAGGTTAGGTTAGTGTTAGGTTAGTGTTTGGTTAGGTTAGGTTAGTGTTAGGTTAGGTTAGTGTTAGGTTAGTGTTAGGTTAGGTTAGGTTAGTGTTAGGTTAGGTTAGGTTAGTGTTAGGTTAGGTTAGTGTTAGGTTAGTGTTTGGTTAGGTTAGGTTAGTGTTAGGTTAGGTTAGTGTTAGGTTAGGTTAGTGTTAGGTTAGGTTAGGTAGGGGTGTTAATCTTCAGGTGATCCATTTAAAATAATAATAATAATAATAATTTAATCAACTTAACATGTTAAAGTTAGACGTCTTCGCCCTGAACTGAAATCCATTTTCGTTTAGCCACAAGACAAACTATTTCCTCCCTATAATTAAGTCAAATAAAGAGGATATTAACGAAAAGATTAAAGAAGCAAGAAGGTAATTTTTGGCCGCGTGAGTCACCTTAATCCCACATGAGGTGATTGTTATCATTCATCGTGGTCACCGTTCTGTAGCCATTAATGAGTGTCCTCACCTGAGTTACTGGCCGTCTCACCTCAGCTCCTCCGCCCGAAAGGTGTTTTTTTGTGGAGCTGCCGTCTGTCTGATCACATCTGCATTGACGCAACAGAAAAAAATCCGGTTCGGTTTGGGTTATAAGTTCAAAAGGTCAACTTAACTTAACCTAATCTAACCTTTTCTGGACGTACAAGTTAATAAATAACTAAATAAATAAATGACATTACGATATTGTTTTCTGGGTTTTTTTTACGTTAACTAAAGTGATCGTTCATTTACTCACAACATTTAGTGAGTTGTCGCCACACACAGAGTTACCTGAGAACAGCAATTTACCTTCAGGTTAACAAATTACACAACTTAAGGGATATGAAATATGTAATGTTATATTGTTTTTATCTCTGAAAAATACTGTACCTGGCGTAAATTAGTCACACACACACACACACTACTACTACTACTACTGCTTCGCTGTCACTTGGAATCCAGTATGACGATCATCCAGCTGTGATACAATGATATGAGTTATTAAGGATGTCACCTTCGTTGGTGAGCTCTGAGGTGACTAAAGCGGCCGATACGGGACCAGAAGGGTTGTCCACAGATGTTGCACGTGTTGGGGGAGGGGGGGTTACATCTAGTGCGGGAGGGGCGGTGGCAACTTCTTTCCGGTGTTGGTGCTTGTCTGCCTCGGTATTCAGTCGGGCTAACTCGAAAGTATTGACACCTTCTCGTGTAGTGCTCCTCCAAGCGTTACGGTGTGGAGTAATCGTCTCCCAGGTGAGGGGGTCGATTTGGCACCTTTTCAGGTTTGTCTTAAGACTATCCTTATACCTTTTCAGTTGCCCGCCAGCGTTACGTTTACTATTCGTTAGGTGACTGTATAGTAGCTGCTTTGGCAGTCTACTGTCGCCCATGCGGGTAACAAGGCCAGTCTAGCGTTGTTGTTCATGGATAATGGTAGCCTCGATGCTCCTACAGTTGGTGACAGCGAGAATACTGGCATTTGTTCTCTTGTCTTTCCAGCGAACTCTGAGGATGGAACGTAGACTACGTTGGTGAAAGTTTTCAAGTGCCTTGAAGTGCCTCTTGTATGTGACCCATGTCTCGCTGCCATATAGCAGGGTGGGGAGGACCACTGCTTGATATACGTGTAACTATGTAGATAATTGGAGCTCCCTACAGCTGAAGACACGGGTATGGAGTCTGCCAAAGGCTGGAGATGCTGAATCTCTTCATCGATGTCCGCTGTGGTGGACAGGTGGGTAACATTACAGAGTGTAATACCGTTAAGCTGGATGGATGGTGGAGGTGTGGCTGAACCAGGTGCGGTTGCCCAGTCAGGTTGGTTCTTTAGGCAGGCTATGTTTAGGACACCCTTTCTAACCCCCTCCCCAAGTGGGGTGAGCAGAGTGGCTCCTGGAAAAAGCTGCTCAGTCGCACAGACAGGACCGGATTGCACTGTTGCCTAGATCTCAGTGCATAAACGACCATCTTATTTATGCCGTCCATGTGCAGAGCTGTGACTAGAGACTCCCGGCAGTCATCTCTGCCTGTCCCCGTCGCCACTCATCCGTCGCCATAGGACTTTTGTGGGTATCAAGGTATATTATGATGATGGTGATGAGCTGGGTGATGGCTGCCCGTGAGTTGATTTATGTGGTGAGGCAGGAGCGCAGGCTGCAACCACACATCTTGGCTCTCCCTTTTCCTGATCCAGTAGTACAAGCACCACTTTTACAAACACACACACACACACACACACACAATTAAGGAGCGTGGCCGGTGACCCGTTGACCCTTAGCCTGAGTTTAATAAGCTTGTATCTGGCTCTTAATAATCTCCGGGTTAAATACTTGACAGTAATTGTTAGAAGGGAACACTGAAGCGGCCGGAACACTGGTCAATGTTTCCTGCCTTCATTACATGGCTTCTGGGTTACCGGTGAATATCTTTTAATGTGCCTTAGTGAATGTCTTCTTCATCAGTAAGTTTCTTGGTAAATGTCTTTTTTTCTTCATAAATGTCTTTCTCTTAGTGCCGCATATGTCTTATCTTAGTAAAACATTTTCTTCATTAACCTTTTTCTTGGTACATGTCAATTAATATTTATTTATTAAGTAAAAGACGTTCCCTTCAGTTCATATTTTTTACTGACTTGTGTAAAGTTTCTGTGTCGGTTTTTTAAAATCTCTTGCTTGGCCTTTGAATGTCTAACTTCCTTGGGAAATGTCTTGCTCACTAATAAATGTCAACCTTCGTCAGTAAATGGTATTCTAAGTAAACAGCTTCAACTCCTATCATTAAAAGTAAACAATATCAATTCCTATCAATAAATGTCTCAGTAAACAACATCAATTCCTATCAATAAATGTCTCAGTAAACAACATCAATTCCTATCAATAAATGTCAAAGTAGAGAAAAATGAATGTCTGTCTGCAATGTGTGACGTCACTATATATATTACTTATAAATCAGCTGACGGATAAAGTAGATCACGTGTCGAAAGAGAACACTTATATGGCCTGGTGGTTGAGACTTAAGAACTTCACAGACATTTAAAGAACTTCACAGACATTTTAAGAACTTCACAGACATTTACACAGACATTTAAAGAACTTCACAGACATTTAAAGAACTTCATAGACATTTAAAGAACTTCATAGACATTTAAAGAACTTCACAGACATTTAAAGAACTTCACAGACATTTAAAGAACTTCACAGACATTTTAAGAACTTCACAGACATTTAAAGAACTTCACAGACATTTAAAGAACTTCACAGATATTTAAAGAACTTCACAGACATTTAAAGAACTTCATAGACATTTAAAGAACTTCACAGACATTTTAAGAACTTCACAGACATTTAAAGAACTTCACAGACATTTAAAGAACTTCATAGACATTTAAAGAACTTCACAGACATTTTAAGAACTTCACAGACATTTTAAGAACTTCACAGACATTTACACAGACATTTAAAGAACTTCATAGACATTTAAAGAACTTCATAGACATTTAAAGAACTTCATAGACATTTAAAGAACTTCACAGACATTTAAAGAACTTCACAGACATTTTAAGAACTTCACAGACATTTAAAGAACTTCACAGACATTTTAAGAACTTCACAGACATTTAAAGAACTTCACAGACATTTAAAGAACTTCACAGATATTTAAAGAACTTCACAGACATTTAAAGAACTTCACAGACATTTAAAGAACTTCACAGACATTTAAAGAACTTCACAGACATTTTTTAAGAACTTCACAGACATTTAAGAACTTCATAGACATTTTAAACAGACTTCCAGACATTTTAAGAACTTCACAGACATTTTAAGAACTTCACAGACATTTTAAAGAACTCATTAAAAGAACACAGACATTTAAAGAACTTCACAGACATTTTCACAGACATTTAAAGAACTTCACAGACATTTTAAGAACTTCACAGACATTTAAAGAACTTCATAGACATTTACAAGAACTTCACAGACATTTAAAGAAGACATTTAAAGAACTTCACAGACATTTTAAGAACTTCACAGACATTTAAAGAACTTCACAGACATTTAAAGAACTTCACAGACATTTAAAGAACTTCACAGACATTTAAAGAACTTCACAGACATTTAAAGAACTTCACAGACATTTAAAGAACTTCACAGACATTTTAAGAACTTCACAGACATTTAAAGAACTTCACAGACATTTAAAGAACTTCACAGACATTTAAAGAACTTCACAGCTTACTTTCAATTCGTTGTCCAAGTGAAATCTTTCTATTTAACCGTAATTATCGACCTGAAGAAATTGGCTTGACATTCTCCCTCTTTAACTATTGACTTAACGACCCATCCCTAATACAGGAGTGACGTCACCAATTGAAAACTGAGAGAAATGGCATTTGTCTGTGTGTCTGTCTGTCTCTCTCTCTGTCTGTCTGTCTGTCTGTCTGTCTCTCTGTCTGTCTGTCTGTCGAATTGTAGACGTATTTGAATTATATTTTATTTGTTAATTTATTTACTTATCATTAATCTCTCTCTCTCTCTCTCTCTCTCTCTCTCTCTCTCTCTGTTAACAAATACATTTACCTTAGACTTAGAGAACGTAATTAAAACGTTAGCTTGACCCGGAAATAAACGTTAGCTTGACCCGGAAATAAACGTTAACTTGAGCCGGAAATAAACGTTAACTTGAACAAATGCGACACCAATAAATTTTTTGTGTGTGCACCCATGTACACCAGCAGTTGATGTGTGTTTCCATCTGTGTGTACCAACGTCCTCGTGTACACCAGTTGTTGATCTGTGTGTACCAAGCTCTCATGTACACCAGCAGTTGATGTGTGTATCCATCTGTGTGTACCAACGTCCTCATGTACACCAGTAGTTGATCTGTGTGTACCAACGTCCTCATGTACACCAGATGCTAAAGTGTGTACCCTTGTTCCTATGTACACCATCTGCTTCTGTGTGCACATCGGTTGCCACGACACTTACCCACAGGTCTGTGTGTACACAAGGTATGTATACATGAGCTGTAATTGTGAACTAACTGCTGTTGTGTGTACATAAGCCGCCGTGTGTATCATCTAGTGGTGTAGACGTAAATAACCTGTCATGTTTACTGAGCGCCAGTGTGTGTGTGTGTGTGTGTGTGTGTGTGTGTGTGTGTGTGTGTGTGTGTGCGTGCGTGTGTGTAAATGTCGTTATAGCCTACAGTAAACGATTCACTCCGAGGAATTATTGACCACCATGGCATTCCTAGGAACCAAGTTAGGCACTGTCCAGGCACTGTCCAGGCACTGTCCATACACTCTCCAGGCAGGCACTGTCCATACACTCTCCAGGCACTGTCCAGGCGCTGTCCATACACTCTCCAGGCACTGTCCAGGCACTGTCCATACACTCTCCAGGCACTGTCCATACACTCTCCAGGCACTGTTCATACACTCTCTGTCCATACACTCCAGGCACTGTCCATACACTCCAGGCACTGTCCAGGCGCTGTCCATACATCTCCAGGCACTGTCCAGGCACTGTCCATACACTCCCCAGGCACTGTCCATACACTCTCCAGGCACTGTTCATACACTCTCCAGGCACTGTCCATACACGTCCATACACTCTCCAGGCACTGTCCATACTCTCCAGGCACCGTCCACACTTCACACTCCAGGCACTGTCCATACACTCTCCAGGCACTGTTCATACACTCTCCAGGCACTGTCCATACACCCCAGGCACTGTCCATACACTCTCCAGGCACTGTTCATACACCTCCACACTGTCCATACACCTCCAGGCACGTCCCATCCAGGAAGCGTCCACACTCACAGGGTCCATACACTCTCCAGGAACTGTCCATACACTCTCCAGGCACTGTCCATACACCTCCAGGCACTGTCCACACTCTCCAGGCACTGTCCATACACTCTCCAGGCACTGTCCATACACCTCCAGGCACTACACTTCCAGGCACTGCACTGTCCATACACTCTCCAGGCACTGTTCATGCACCTCCAGGCACTGTCCATGCACCTCCAGGCACTGTCCATACACTTCCACACCTCCAGGCACTGTCCATACACTCTTCAGGCACTCTCCAGGCACTGTCCATACACCTCCAGGCACTCTCCAGCACTGTCCATAAGACCTCCATACTGCCCATACACCTCCAGGCACTGCCCATACACTCTCCAGGCACTGTCCATACACTCTCCAGGCACTGTCCATACACCTCCAGGCACTGTCCATACACCTCCAGGCACTGCCCATACACCTCCAGGCACTGTCCATGCACTCTCCAGGCACTGTCCATACACTCTACAGGCACCTCATACACCTCCAGGCACTGTCCATACACTCTCCAGGCACTGTCCATAGGCACTGTCCATACACACCCAGGCACTGTCCATACACCCCAGGCACTGCCCATACACTCTCCAGGCACCGTCCATACACCCCAGGCACATACCCCCAGGCACTGTCCATACACCCCCAGGCACTGTCCATACACCTCCAGGCACTGTCCATACACCTCCAGTAAGCACTGTCCATACACTCCCAGGCACCGTCCATACACCTCCAGGCACTGTCCATACACTCCTCCAGGCACTGTCCAGGCACTGTCCAGGCACTGTCCATAACACTTAGTACTGTGTACCGATTGACCTGACTACAGTATCTATGAAATAACAGTGTAGAGAAATTCAGAAGAAGTTTTAGGTACACACATATACGTACGTGTGTTTGGTGGTCACACACACACACACACACACACACACACACACACACACACACATGCGACACATAAACACCTCACTCACACGCATACCATAAACACTGACACACACACACACACACACACACACACACGCCACACCCATAAAGATGCACCTACATAAATGTTATCCTTTCCTACACACACACACACACACACACACACACACACACACACACACACACACACACACACACATACACACACACACACGGACTAACTCTGTGTGCGCTCTCCTTACCATACATTGTTAGGTTAGGTCTTGAATGTTATCTAATTAGACCTGACCTGACCTGACCTGACCTGACCTGACCTGTCTCTAATTATTAACAGTGGCTATTATCCCTGTGGCTCTCTTCCTACGACTTTTTTTCATGTTACTTTTTTCCAGCGACTTTTTTTCCTACTACTTTTTTTCTGGCTCTTTCCTGCTACTTTTTTTCCAGCGATTTTTTTTCCTCTTATTTTTTTCCCTACGTCCAATTACTCGGAGTACCCAGTTTCCTGCCTATAGTACTGGGTCAATGGCTATTTTTTCCAGTATTTAATTTATTGCATCTGTTGATTCTTATACCAGAAGATACTAAGGGTAAAAATTGGTCCTCTCTTCGTAGGTAATACACACAATGGGTTAGGTTAGGTTAGGTTAGGTTAGGTTAGGTTAGGTTAAGTTTGGTTAGGTTTGGTTAGGTTAGGTTAGGTTAGGTTTTACAGCCATAATATAGTGTCAGATGAGGGATAGTATCTTATGAATAGAGATTTATAGAGTACAAGTTTTCAGAATAAATCCAACTTATATTTTTTGTATTGATATTTTGAGTAAATATCACCAAAATATTCATAACTAATCAGTTCTCGAACTATTTATCTGCCCTCGATAGAATTACTATGGCGTATGAAAACTTGAGTTCAGCGGCTGTTTAATCTCCAAAGAAAACTGAACTAATGTCTACTGCAGTTTGTAAATATTAATATCTCTTAAAAAATACACACATTGCTATGACAAATATAGCTAAATAAAATAAAATATAATTCAAATTAGTAATGAATCTTGTATTATCGATCCCTTTAATTGAATAAACGTAAAACAACACGCGCTTCCCAGCAGTCTCTTATAAAATATTACAGTAAATAGCATAATATTACAGCAATTTCTTATCGCATAACATTATGACAGTCAAACTTAAGGTGAAATAAGGGCACTAATCATCAGGTGTTGAGTGAGGTATTTATCGCTTGAATAAAAATAAAATAATCATTTCTACCTCTTCTGGTCGCTCGCCTTCACACCCATTAAAGAAAACGATGTCAGACAGAAAGGGAGACTCAACACGGCTGCTTCAACTCGTCTCATTGTAACTAACATGAGGATTAAGTCAACCAGGCTGTATGATAACTACGGCGGCTTCCTGACATGTGTTAACAGCGCTTGACCCTAGTTCTAACCTTAACACTGATCTTGATCCTGAACCTAACCCTAAACCTGACCTTGATCTTGACCCTGACCTTGACCCTAGTTCTAACCTTAACACTGATCTTGATCCTGACCCTAACCCTGACCTTGACCCTGACCTTGACCCTAACCTTAACACTGACCCTAACCTTGACCCTAACCTTAACACTGACCCTAACCTTAACACTGACCCTAACCTTGACGCTGATCTTAAACCTAACCCTGACCTTGACCCTGATCTTAACCCTGACCTTGACCCTGACCTTGACCCTGACCTTGATCGTATTAGACACTAGACAATAAGAGAGGTCACAAATGTTCCCTATATTGATGAATGGCTGATGAAGAAGAGATGGATTGAGTATTGAGAGAGGCGGTCGAGTGGGGAGAGAGGCGGTCGAGTGGGGAGAGAGGCGGTCGAGTGGGGAGAGAGGCGGGACGAGAAGAAGAAGAAGACCAAGGCCCACATGGATCCCAACTATAAGAAGGGCGACGGAGGAGGATTAAATGCAATCATGGAAAGCGCTCAAGATCGAAATGGCTGGAGCAAGTATATGGAGGCCCTCTGAGTCTCACAGAGGTAACAGGTAACTCTGAAACAGGTGTGAACGAATATGTGTAGAATAAAAATAAATAAATACTTGATTAAATGAAGTAATCCTCGACAAACAAATACACTGAGGGTGAAGGACGTTGAGGTTAAAGTGTTTCATCAGCGTTGTCTGTCTGTCTGTCTGTCTGTCTATCTGTCTGTCTGTCTGTCTGTCTCAAAGCCTTAAAAGAGCCATGACAAAAACAAAATTTCCTCGATTTCAATTCAAAAGTTTTTTCACTCAATACAAAGTTTCAATGTTTATTGACCATATTTTTTATTTCTTGATTTTGTTTTCATATTTTTAACCTTGATTATAACTTATAACTAAATAAAATATGATATTAATATTTACAAGTGATCTTTATATTTCACTTACTGTAAACATAACTAAAAATACCGAGAACTGTAGTTTTTATCGATACAAATTCACATTTTATCAAACAAGACTTTTTTTTAATTTAAGAAATTTTATCAAGCAAACATTTACATTGTTAATAGATGCGTCAGTAATGAACGATCGACAACAATAACTCGACGACTACCGTGTCCTGGGGGCTACTCCTCAGGACGACAGTAGACTGCCAAAGCAGCTACTTTACAGTCACCTAACGAATAGTAAACGTAACGCTGGCGGGCAACTGAAAAGGTATAAGGATAGTCTTAAGACAAACCTGAAAAGGTGCCAAATCGACCCCCTCACCTGGGAGACGATTACTCCACACCGTAACGCTTGGAGGAGCACCACACGAGAAGGTGTCTATACTTTCGAGTTAGCCCGACTGTATACCGAGGCAGACAAGCGCCAACGCCGGAAAGACGCTGCCACCGCCCCTCCCGCACTAGATGCAGTCCTCCACACGTGCAACATCTGTGGACGACCCTGCCGGTCCCGTATCGGCCTCTTTAGTCACCTCAAAACTCACCAACGAAGGTGACATCCTTAATAATTCATTTTTATTTTATCATACCTAGATGATCGTCAAACTGGATTCCGAGTGACAGCAAAGTAGTAATGGTGGTGGTGGGGATGGAAGAGAAGGAGGATGGTAACGTCGAGGAGTGGAGACCATGGGGATGCTGGAGGCCAGGGTGATGGTGGAGGCCGAGGAGTGGAGGCCAGGGTGAAGGGCCACTCTGCTACCCTATATGGGAGAGTGATGAAGCTTGTAACCCAGGGCGAGTGGGAGAGGGCGATGAGTGGGAGAGGGCGATAAGTGGGAGAGGGCGAGTGGGAGAGGGAGCGAGGAGTGGCAGAGGGAGAGTGGGAGAGGGCGAGTGGGAGAGGGAGCGAGGAGTGGCAGAGGGAGAGTGGGAAGGCGAGGGAGAGGGAGACGAGGAGTGGCAGAGGGAGAGTGGGAAGGCGAGGGAGAAGTGGGAAGGCGAGGGAGAGGGAGACGAGGAGCAGGATGAATGGAAGAGGGGGAAGAAGAGGAGAATGAGAGGGTGGAGAGAGGAAAGGAAGGAGGGTGAGTGGACAGGAATGGGAGAGGAGGGGAAGAGGAGAGGGGGGAGAGGAGGGGAGAGGGGAGGGGAGAGGGGAGAGTGAGGGGAGAGGGAGGGAGAGGGGGGAAAGAGTGGGGAGGGGAGGGAGAAAGGCATGGGAAAGTAATGGTGGTTACGACTCACGGGAGAGGGGGAGAGTAGTAGGATGACCCTGGGGGAGAGAGAGTGGGGAGAGGAGAAAAGGGAGGCAGAGGAGGGGAGAGTAGGGAGGAGAGGAGAAGAGGGAGAGTGAAGAAGAGGATATGGGGAAAACAGGTGAGAAAGGAAACTGTGAGGAGGAAAAGAGAGGGAAGGAGACGAGAGGGGAGGAAAGAATAGGAGAGAGAGAGAGAAAGGAGAAATAAAACAAAACAGACAGAAGAGACAGATGGATGAAGCAAGAAACAGAGACAGCAGACAGAGAGAGGAGAGAGAGAGAGAGAGAGAGAGAGAGAGAGAGAGGGAGAGAGAGAGAGAGAGAGAGAGAGAGCCGCTGCCGTGGGCACATTCTGACTCCAGCTGCCTTTTTTCTTAACTTGGCGAAAATGAGAGAGCTATTATTGGAGACGAGTAGGTCCGGTAGGTAGGGTTAGGTTAGGTTATTCTAGCTTAGGTTAGGTTAGGTTATTCTAGCTTAGGTTAGGTTAGGTTAGGTTAGGTTAGGTTAGGTTATTCTAGCTTAGGTTAGGTTAGGTTATTCTAGCTTAGGTTAGGTTAGGTTATTCTAGCTTAGGTTAGGTTAGGTTATGTTAGGTTAGGTTAGGTTATTCTAGCTTAGGTTAGGTTAGGAGGGTTTAGGTTAGGTTAGGTTAGGTTATTCTAGGTTAGGTTAGGATGGTTTAGATTAGGGTACGTTAGGCAGGTTAGGTACAGAAGACGTAGGTGGCTGCAGCAGGCCCCGACGAAGGGAAGATGTGATGGCAGAAGGTAAATATACAAGACAGTGGACAGCGAGAGGAGGACCTTTGCCGAGGGATGAATCATTAACCGTGTGGGGACCTGCTACACGCCGCCCCACACTCCATTAATGATCGTGGCAGCCCTGACACCGACAGCAGGCCCGAGGTGTGCTGGAGCCGATGGTACACTTGATCCCTACAGCTGCGTCGCTCACCCTGTGTTACGCGACAAAAAGGCGGAATGATTTTTTTTTTATACTATGATCGGTTCGATAACTTAACGTAATGTCTGTTTAACCTAACCTAACCTAACCTAACCTAACCTAACCTAACACAGCATAACGTAATCTATAACCTAAGCTAGCATGACCTAACCTCAGTGCCGCGCCACACCGATGCCGTCTTCCTTGACAGGTCCAAGCACACTGTGTGTGAAATGGCACAACACTTCATCTCTAATGGCAAGATGGCCGACATATTAAGACTGTATCCACTTTTTTGCGCTTAGTAGCTATATCAGCTCTCATGTATAGAACCAAACACACAATGTGCTTGAATACTTCTCACGGAAATGTGAATAACAAAGTGTGAGGCCAGACATACTGCCTCACACTCCTGCGGCCAGACATACTGCCTCACACTCCTGCGGCCAGACATACTGCCTCACACTCCTGCGGCCAGACATACTGCCTCACACTTCCGCGGCCAGACATACTGCCTCACACTCCTGCGGCCAGACATACTGCCTCACACTCCCGCGGCCAGACATACTGCCTCACACTCCCGCGGCCAGACATACTGCCTCACACTCCTGCGGCCAGACATACTGCCTCACACTCCTGTACTCACGCAGTTGTGAATAAGTTACCCTTTATGTATAGAACTAAACAAAGAATTTATTTGAAATACTGTGTAACATTCAGTGCCATAATATCCTGACCACGGGAGTTAGTTATACAGTCCCTTTGTGACCTCTACTCTGTAATCCTTTTGCGCTACCGCTCACATGATGAGTATGGGGTGCACATTAAACTAGCCGCTGTAAGTGGCAAAATAAAATAATTACAAAAATTAACTTAACGCCTTCACAACACGTTAATTAATCCTTCACTGGCTTTAAATGGTCATTCTACTCTTCCTTGTACCAAACCAAACCAATAACTTATGCTAACCTAACCTAACATAATCTAACCTATCCTAACATAACCTAACCTCATCCACAAGGTAATGGTATGGTGTTTAATAATCAGGTGAACTAAACTGGCAGCTAATCTTCAGGTTAATCTGTCTTTCCTCCTCTCTTCCTCCTCCACTACCTCTTTTTCTTCTCCTTCCCCCATCCCCTCCCTATTCTTCGACAGAGTCCCCGACGAAAGACTAATACGAAAAGTGGAGATTTATGAAATTGGAGGAGATATTCTACAATGAATTAGGGTGTGGTTACAGGACAGGAAACAGCGAGTGAGCATTAACGGCACTAAATCCCATTGGAGCAACGTCACTAGTGGAGTTCCCCAAGGCTCAGTACATGGACCATTACTATTTATTATATACATAAACGACATAGATATCGGCGTAGACAGCAACATGAGTAAATTTGCTGATGACACTAAAATAGGGCGTGTAATGAAATCTGACGAGGACTCAGCAAAACTACAGGAAGATCTAAACAAATTTTTCGAAGGGTTTGAAAAATGGCAGATAAATTTAATGTGGACCAATGTAAACTACTTAGTCTAGGAGATGTAAACAGAGAAACCAGATATCAGATGAACAACGTGTTATAGAGAAATCCGACTGTGAGAAAGATTTAGGAGTAATGATAAGTAGGAATCTTAAACCAAGACAACAATGTGTATTTGCTCGAAACAAGACTAATAAAGTACTTGGGTTCATACAAAGGAGTGTTAGTTACAAGACTAGGGAGGTCATCCTAAAACTATATCTTGCGCTTGTGAGACCTCACTTGAATTACGCAGTTTAGTTCTGGTCACCGTACAACAGAATGGATATAGAATCCTTGGAAAGAATTCAGAGGAGAATGACAAGACTAATCCCGGCCATTAGGAACCTTGAGTACAGAGACAGGTTAAAGCATCTGAATTTGCACTCCCTCGAGAGACGTAGAGTGAGAGGCGATATGATAGATGTGTATAAATGGAAGTCAGGGCTAAACAAATGAGATGTAACAAAGGTACTCAAACTATCCAACCAGGAGCGAACTCGTAACAATGCTTTTAAATCAGACAAATTTGAATTTAGGCGCGAGATAGGTAAACATTGGTTTGGAAATAGAGTAGTGGATGAGTGGAACAAGTTACCAAACATCCTCATTAACTCGAATACGCTGGATAGCTTCAAACATTGGTTGGATGGATATATGAGCGATAGGGGTTGGGTGTAAACGGGACTGTCCAGTATGGACCAATAGGCCCGCTGCAGTTTCCTCCATTCTTATGTTCTTATGTTGTACTTCTTCCCCTTCCCCCTTCCTATTCTTTATCCCATTCTCCATCCCCTACCTCTCTTTCTTCTTCTATGTATCGTATTCATATCATAGTTGTTATCTTCCTCACCGTATGGTCGTAAGCCCTTCTTTACTAGTCCACATCAATGTCTATTATTATGACAAAAACTTTAAAAATTCCTGAACATCCACAGAAAAAAAAAAACTAAATAAACTCTCTCTTCAAACAACCTTCAATCAGGTAACCATGTATACAATTTGCCGGAAGATTAAATAAGTTCACCTGGAAGAATAAATGTCAACTAAACAAGTATTAAACACTCTACCGACCTTTCAATGTTGCACAAGTTCAATTTACAATTCTTGTACAATTTTCTCCCACCAATGAAATTCGGTGGATCACCTGACGCTTAGCTACACAAGTTTACTTCACCTGATGATTTAAAACACACTGGCACTACTACCTAAAGGCGTTGGGTTGGGTTGGGTTGGGTTGGGTTGGTTGGTTGGGTTGGGTTGGGTTGGGTTGGGTTGGGTTGGTTGGGTTGGTTGGATTGGGTTGGTTTGGTTGGGTTGGTTGGGTTGGGTTGGGTTGGGTTGGGTTGGGTTAGGTTGGGTTGGGTTGGGTTGGGTTGGTTGGGTTGGGTTGGGTGGGTTGGATTTGGGGTTGGTTGGGTTGGTTGGATTGGGTTGGGTTGGTTGGGTTGGTTGGGTTGGTTGGGTTGGGTTGGGTTGGGTTGGGTTGGGTTGGGTTGGGTTGGGTTGGGTTGGGTTGGGTTGGGTTGGGTTGGGTTGGGTTGGGTTGGGTTATGTATACTTGATAAACTTCTTTCAATATACTTAATCTATTTCAACTGTCTTTCACACCAAAAAGAACAAATTGTTCCAGCTCACTTCCTTAATATGTTGTTGCTTTTCACACACACACACACACACACACACACACACACACAATTTTCGTCACTATATTATTTAAGAACTTCAAACTTTTCTCTCCTCTTAAGCACCATAAACTCTTTCTCTCTCTCTCTAAATGCAACTAAATCATTACAATTGTAGGTGACAGTGAAAACAAAGAAACTTTATATTTACACCACTTACACTATAAACAGGACACCACAAAATATCCTCTAACACAAGCAGATGCAATATTTCTCAACTCTTTATATACAAATTTGTCAAGATAAATATTAGTGAGATTGTCAAAGATTTTTTTTTTCACCATTTTTTTTCTACTGTAGGAAAAGTTCAAAGCTGTTACCATCTTACAAACCATTTCTTGAGCAAAGGTTGATTTGTGAGGCCTTAAGGGGGTGTTATGGTTATGTTAGAAGATATTTTTAGTAGTCTGTTTTCAATCTTTAATTCCTCTCTCTCTCTCTCTCTCTCTCTCTCTCTCTCTCTCTCTCTCTCTCTTCGTTATCAGTCACTATAATACCTGACTCTTCCTTAACTGTGGTGATAACTTATATATATTACACCTGATCGCCACACACCTGTCCGTCACATACCTGCCCATCTTACACCTGCCGTCACACACCTGTCTGTCATACACTTGCCATCACTCACCTGCTCGTCAAACACCTGCCCGTCATACACCTCATGTCCTGCATCTTGTCATACACTTGCATCTAACATCTGCTCGTCAAACACCTGCGCGTCATATAGTCACACACCTGTCTGTCATACAGCATATCTATCTCCTGTGTCAAACACCTGCTGTCATACTTATTCATCACACATATACAAGTACACTTCTTCCCATCACCCATCTTGTCCGTCACATACCTTCACTCCCATGAATCTGTCACGCCTCCCCGTCACACACACGATTTTGGTGTCTTAGGTAAACTCGCATCGAACAAACACACTGTTGAAGATAATCCAGGTTCGTCAAACAGATCTCCCAAAAACTGTAACCAGGAAAGAACTTGTTGATAAATATGAAGCAAGTTGATAAGTTGAAACAGGTACAAATGAATCAATTGTTTACCTTAATATTGACAACACAACATAATGTACTTTTGCGTTCCCGCCCTTTATTTGTATTTAATTTTTGTATTTCTTTATGGTTTTATTATTATTATTATATTTTTATTATTATTATTATTATTATTATTATATTATTATTATTATTACATTTTCGTCCCCAGGCTCCGATGTGGGTTAGAGAGACCTGTGCCTGGTGGGCTAATTCCCCCATAAAAAACCCAGAACTGTAAAGTGTGTGTGAACATGGCCATACACACCAACACTACGTCTTAGACTTTGAGAAAATAGAACCTTTTAGGGACAGATCAAAGCTTACTGTAGGTATAGCTGTAGACGAAAAGAATTCAGCAGGGAAGGAGGGAGGAAGGGAGGAGGCAGGGGGAGGCAGGGAGGAGGAGGGGGGGAGGGAGGGCAGGGGGGAGACAGGGAGGGAGAGGAGGGAGAGGGAGAGCAGGGGAGCAGGGAGGGGAGAAGGAGGAGGGAGGGAGGGAGGGAGGGAGGGAGGGGGAGGCAGGGGGGGGAGGCAGGGAGGGAGGGAGGGAGGAGGCAGGGGGGGAGGCAGGGGAGGGAGGCAGAGGCGGGAGGGAGGGAGGGAGGGAGAGGGAGGGAGGGAGGGAGGGAGGGAGGAGGGGAGGCAGGGAGGGAGGCAGGGAGGGAGGGAGGGAGGGAGAGGGAGGAGCAGGGGGGGGGAGGCAGGGAGGGAGGGAGGGAGGGAGGGAGGGAGGGAGGGGGAGGCAGGGGGAGGCAGGGGAGGGAGAGGGAGGGAGGCGGGGAGGCAGGGGGAGGGAGGGAGGAGGGAGGCAGGAGGCAGGGAGGGGGAGGAGGAGGAGAGGCAGGGGGAGGCAGGGGGGGGAGGAGGGAGGGGGAGAGGGGGAGGGAGGCAGGGGAGGCAGGAGGGAGGGAGGGAGGGAGGGAGGAGAGGCAGGGGGAGGCAGGGGGAGGAGGAGGAGGAGGAGGACGGAAGGAGGGGGACGCAGGGGAGGCAGGGAGGAGGAGGAGGAGAGTGTCTGTGGTTGTTTAGTGTGATTTGTTTACAATATTAGTGTAAGATTCTGCTGCTTCCTCCCTCTCTCCTTCCTTCCCCTATCCCTCCCTGCCTCCCTCTCTCCTCCCTACTTCCCCCTTCCTTCCCTATCTCCCCTACCTCCCTCCCCTCCCTTCCCCTTTTCCCTATCTCCCTACCTCCCTCCCTCCCTGCCTCCCTCTCTCCTCCCTACTTCCCCCCCTTCCTTCCCTATCTCCCCTACCTCCCTCCCTTCCTGCCTCCCTCTCTCCTCCCCTACTTCCCCCTTCCTTCCCTATCTCCCCTACCTCCCTCCCTCCCTGCCTCCCTCCTCTCCTCCCCTACTTCCCCCCCTTCCTTCCCTACCTCCCCTCCCTCCCTGCCTCCCCTCTCTCCTCCCTACTTCCCCCTTCCTTCCCCTATCTCCCTACCTCCTCCCTCCCTGCCTCCCTCTCTCCTCCCCTACTTCCCCCCCTTCCTTCCCTATCTCCCTACCTCCTCCCCTCCCCTGCCTCCCCTCTCTCCTCCCTACTTCCCCCTTCCTTCCCTATCTCCCCTACCTCCCTCCCTCCCCTGCCTCCCCTCTCCCTCCCCTCTTCCCCCCTTCCTTCCTATCTTCCCTCCCCTCCCTCCCTCCCTGCCGAATTCTTTATCCCACAACAACAATAACAACATTTTGTCGCCGATATCAAGATGTGACATATTAAGACTGTATCCACGTTTACCCAGTAGCTAAGTCATCTCCTATGTACAGAATTAAACACAATGTACTGAAAATACTCGAACACCCAACGCCACAATATCCTGGTCTCTACACTGTAATCCTTCTTGTGCTACCGCTCACAGGATGACAATGGGGTGCACAATAAACTAGCTCCCGTCCTCGGCAAAATACAAAAATACAAAATTACTGCGAACTTTCAATACGTGAAGATCATATGGTAGGTCAACATTACAGTAAGGTTACAGTATCGCTACAGCAACATTACAGCAAGGTAACAGTATCGCTACAGCAACATTACAGCAAGGTTACAGTATCGCTGCAGCAACATTACAGCAAGGTTACAGTATCGTTACAGCAACATTACAGCAAGGTTACAGTATCGCTACAGCAACATTACAGCAAGGTTACAGTATCACTACGGCAACATTACAGCAAGGTTACAGCATCGTTACAGCAACATTACAGCAAGGTTACAGTATTGCTACAGCAACATTACAGCATCACTACAGCAACATTACAGCCAGGTTACGGTATCGCTACAGCAACATTATAAGGTTGGTATCACTACAGCAACTATTACAGCCAGGTGACAGTGTCGCTACAGCAAAATTACAGCAGGTTACAGTATTGCTACAGCAACGTACAGTATCACTACAGCAACATTACAGCCAGGTTACGAGTATCGCTACAGCAACATTACAGCAAGTTACGGTATCACTACAGCAACATTACAGCAGGTGACAGTGTCGCTACAGCAACATTACAACAGGTTACAGTATTGCTACAGCAACATTACAGTATCACTACAGCAACATTACAGCCAGGTTACGGTATCGCTACAGCAACATTACAGCAAGGCTACGGTATCACTACAGCAACATTACAGCCAGGTGACAGTGTCGCTACAGCAACATTAAAGCAAGGTTTATTGCTACAGCAACATTACAGCAAGGTTACAGTATCGCTACAGCAACATTACAGCAAGGTTCAGTATCGCTACAGCAACATTACAGCAAGGTTACAGTATCGCTACAGCAACATCACAGCAAGGTTACAGCATCATTACAGCAACATTACATGAAGGTTACAGTATCGTTACAGCGACATTACAGCAAGGTTACAGTATCGTTACATCAATATTACAGCAAGGTTACAGTATCGTTACATAAACATTACAGCAAGGTTACAGTGCCGTTACAGCAACATTACATCGTCGTTACAGCAACATCACAGCAAGGTTACAGCACCGTTACAGCAACATCACAGCAAGGTTACAGCACCGTTACAGCAACATTACAGCAAGGTTACAGTACCCAGGCGTAAGGTTCCTAGATCATGCGTCTTTTCTCCGCCAACAAACATCAAATACAGTTGTCAATGGGTATAATTCCCCTCTTATCTCCGAGTCTTTATCTATCACAACCCTTCCTTCTTTCTCTCTCCCTTTCTTATGTCATTCCTTCGTTCTTATTTCATTCCTTCCTTATTTCCTTCCTTCCTTCCTTCTTTCTTATTTCCTTCTTTTTTCTTATTTCATTCCTTCATCCTTATTTCAATCCTTCCTTCCTTCCTTCCTTCCTTCCTTTATTCATTCATTCTTATTTCATTCCTTCTTTCTTATTTCCTTCCTTCTTTCTTATTTCATTTCTTCCTTCCTTCCTTCCTTCCTTTATTCATTCATTCTTATTTCATTCCTTCTTTCTTATTTCCTTCCTTCTTTCTTATTTCCTTCCTTCTTTCTTATTTCATTCCTTCCTTCCTTCATTCATTCATTCATTCTTATTTCATTCCTTCTTTCTTCCCTTTCTTTCTTTCTCCTATATATATCATCAATACATCAACCTCTTCTTCCATTCATCAACCGTAAAACACTTCCTCTATCTTCCTCTTCCTCCTCCTCTTCTTCTTCCTGTTTCCCTTGGGGTCATTCACTTCTTAATCGCCTCCCCTCTCTTTCTGTATATTTCCTTCTCCTTTCAATCATCCTATCTCTCTCATCTCCTTCCCATTCACTATCTGTAAATTCTTCTTCCTCCTCCTCCTCCTCCTCTTTCTTCTTCCTCCATTTTTTTTTTTCTCCTGCTATTCACCTTTGCTACACCTCGCGCCTCTCTCTCTCTCTCTCTCTCTCTCTCTCTCTTTCTCTCTCACATCATCTTTTGCTTCGGTAAAGATTCTCAAAGGCTAAACTTTTGATGTTAAAATGAACCATCATGTGTATTTCATTTTCTTTCAGGATCTAGTCTTTATTCGGATGTCCCCCTAGCACTCTTTGATGTTGGCACTGGCACTCTATACCCTCACAGTGCCTGGTAATCTCTTAAATGTTGAAAGCTTCCACATTGTTTTTATTTAGATTGTAGAACCTGCGACGAGTAGTAGTAGTTAATAGTAGTAAGTAGTAGTAGTCGTAGTTAGTAAGTAATGGTATTAGTGTATTAATAGTAGTTAGTCGCGTAGTTAGTAGTTTCAATGTAGTAGTGCCATCATACATTCAACTGAGGAACAGTGCAAGGGACCCTATTGCAATGGCAATGTACTGCAATAGGCCTATCAGTGCTTCAACACACAATAAATTTTGAAAACAAATGAGGTCAAGCAAAAGTGGCGTACGCTGATGACCTGACAGGAGCAGGAAAAGTGGAGGACATCAAAAGTGGTGGGACCTGGTAGTAACATCTGAGGCCCACATTAGGGTACCACCCAAACGCGTAGCAAGTCCTTCCTCATTGGAAGCCAGAACATTATTAAAGACGGGCAATGGAGGTGTTCGGTGGAAGTGAGGTCAAAATAACAAAGGATGGCCAAACACACCTCGGCGCAATATAGGCACGACCGGACTTCAAGACCAAATATGTAACGGGAAAGGTGAATGAGTGGGTTTTGAAATCAAGCTCTGTCTGAGATTGCTAACACAGACCCATGCGGCTTTGCTGCATTCACCCACGGAATCAAGCATCGCTGGAATACTTTGATGCGCACTATCCTGATATCGGACCCTCTCCACCTCTGGAAGAAGCTATCAGCGTCAATTTCATTCACAAATTAGTGAAACATCTTCCTTAACCCCAGCAGAAAGATCACCTTGCACTACCACCGAGACTGGAAGGAATAGGAATGACCAATCCAGAGGAGATTGCTGCCACTGAACATCAAAACTCAGTTAAGCTCACGCAGCCCTCACTGACCACATGATAGCTCAGAGCGCAACAGGCGAGGTGGATACCAGCGAAGTAAAACATGATTCGACGACCATTACGACAGAACGAAAGCACGACCAGTGATAAGTTGCAGCAACTGATGCTGCAAGTACCAAAGAATTTAAAAAGTAGCTATAGCGCGCAGGAGGTGGGCGCCTCGAACTGGTTAATTATCGTTAGGGTAAGAGCAAATGGTTTCAGTCTTAATAAACAAGAATTTACAGATGCCATTGCTTCAAGGTACGGTCGGCCAGTAGAAGGTTTGCCCTCCCAATGAGTGTGTGGCTCTTCCTATGACGTCAATCACGCCATGGTGTGCAAGAAAGGGGCTTCATATGCATGAGGCATGACGAAGTAGGACCTTACAGCAAATATGAAGGAAATCTGCCGGGATGTCAGAACCGACCTCCTTCCATTGGATGGTGAGATCTTCCAACATAGGGCTTCAAACACATCTAACGAAGCCCGTGTTGACGTCAGTGCTCGAGGATTCTGGACGCGGGACAGCAAGCTTTCTTCGACATCAGATTTTTTATCCCATGGCCGCATGTCGTAACCCAGCTCGATGCTGCACATAGGAGGAACGTGAACCACAAGATAAGGGCATACGGGGAGAGAATCCAAAACGTTGATCAAGGCAGCTTCATTCTAGTGTTCACAACCTCTGTGGGATGGGACCAAGTGCAAGATGTTTTACGCCAGACTCGCGGAGGTGATCTCCGAACAGAAGCAGCAGCCCAGAAGTTGTGTTACAGCCTGGATGAGATGTCGACTGTCTTTTCTCTCCTTCGGTCGGCTTTGCTCTGCCTCAGGGGAACGAGAGCTTGCCCAACTCCGACAACTGCTGCAGATATTGACTATGAGGCTACAGTCACTGAATGCTGCATAGATCTGCGGCTCAACTAACTTAACACAGATAGGATAGCTACTTATTTATTAGGACATTTAATATAAAGGTAATTAAATGGTGGCGAAGATGTGGCTATTGGGGAGGCTGAGGCCACGCTTAAAAAAAAAAAAAAAAGTAGTAGTAGTAGTAGTAGTAGTAGTAGATGTTGTATGTAACAAATTATTATTTTTATATATATATTGGTCAGTCTCTAAACTACCTTCACACAACGCGATATAAAACAGACCCTCCTCCTCCTCACCACCACACCTCCCTCCCCCCCTCACCACCACACCTCCCCCTCCCTCCTCTCACCACCACACCTCCTCCTTCCCCACCACACCTCCCCACCCTCTCACACCACCACACTCTTCCTCTCCCTCCTCACCACCACTCTCCCTCCCTCACCACCACACTCTCCTCCCTCTCTCACCACCACACTCTCCCTCCTCACCACCACACCCTCCCCCTCCCCACCACCACACCTCCCTCCTCCCCACCACCACACCTCCCCACCCTCCTCACCCCACCCTCCCTCTCACCACCACACTCTCCCTCCTCTCACCACCACACTCTCCTCCTCTCACCACACCACTCCCTCCCTCCCTCTCACCACCACACTCTCCCTCCCTCTCACCACCACACTCTCCCTCCCTCCTTCTCACCACCACACTCTCCCACCCACCCTCTCACCACCACACTCTCCCTCCCTCTCACCACCACACCCTCCTTAGATACTCTGACTGCTCACAAGACACACTCAGGATGACCATTGAGGCCGTCAACTCGAAGGCAATAACTTTAAGTAACCAGTGGCTGATTACCTCTGTGTGTGTGTGTGTGTGTGTGTGTGTGTGTGTGTGTGTGTGTGTGTGTAATAATAATAATAATAATAATAATAATAATAATAATAATAATAAACAGTTTATTATTAGAGCAGCCGGTGGCTGAAAATATACAGACTTACATTTGATTTAGACATAATGATATAATATGTTGAATACATTTACAGGGCTGTACAGTACATAAATCAGAGTTGTTTATCATTTTAACAATAGATGGGATGGTGCTGTTCTTATATCTACGGTGCGGGCTCTTATGTGAATTTTGTTGTAGTGGCGGACTGCGCGAGTTGGGTGGAAGGGGGGCTGCAGGGTGGCAGGAGGTGGCGATGACGAGGGTGGTGCAGAAGTCCACGGCCAAACCTTTCCAGTGCTTGGTGGTGGAGGTCACTGAGGGATGGCATTTCCAGGGTGGGGAGAGCGTTGGTGTCGCCGGAGTATTCTGCGCCGAGCATGATTCTGCAGGCCCTTTTCTGTACCTTTCTCTAGCTGACGTTGTTGGGTTGGAGTTGAGAGAAGATGACCAAGTTGGTGACACATACGTTAGTTTGGGAGAATAAAGGCGTTGTACATGGTCCTCAGCTCTGGCGTGGGTGTCCCAAGTGACCTAAGTCGTCGTAGCATGTAGAGACGATACGAGGCTGCCTTGACTGTGTTATTTACATGGGCCTTCCAGTCAAGTTTGTTGTCTATGGTTACACCCAGAGTTTGGCAGACTGCACCAGCTGAGAGGATGGGCACCCACAGTGACTGCTGTTGCACTTGGAGTGGTGGCGGTATTGATGTGCATGACTACGGTTTTGGTGTGGTTGATGGTGACTTTGTTCTCGTGGTCCATGCCTGTAGCCTGTCCAGGGTGCCTTGTAGCGATGAGTAGTCTGGTGCGGTGTTGTCCACTGAAACCCCCACAGTGCAGTCATCCACGTACTTCCACCTGTGAGGAGGTCCGATAGAGCGTCGTTGATCAGATGAGAAGCACAGTGGTCCCATCTTGGTCCTGGGAACACTGCAGGTGAGGGTGTTGGAATGGGAGACCAGCCCTGATACTCACTGCCTGGCGACGTCCACTCAAGAAATCAGTGAGCCATGAGACCAGGTTGGTGGCAGCCCTAGTGCAATAGCCTGTGTGTGTGTGTGTGTGTGTGTGTGTGTGTGTGTGTGTGTGTGTGAGTGTGTGTGTGTGTTTGTGTGTGTGTGTGTGTGTGTGTGTGTGTGTATCTGTCTGTGTCTGTGTGTGTGTGTGTGTGTGTGTGTGTGTGTGTGTGTGTGTTTTTCTGTGTGTGTGTGTCTGTCTGTCTATCTGTGTGTGTGTGTGTGTGTGTGTGTGTGTGTGTGTGTGTGTGTGTGTGTGTGTGTGTGTCTGTGTGTGTGTGTGTGTGTCTGTGTCTGTATGTGTGTCTGTGTGTGAGTGAGTGTGTGTCTGTGTGTGTGTGTGTGTGTGTGTGTGTTCAGAGGGTACTCCGCCCATACACAAGAGCGAAGTTATTAGATTTACCCACCATAATGGCAGGCTTTCATATGGTCATCTCCTTACCATAATTCACAGAAAACAACAAATTTCTAGAGAATTTTTGTTTCTTTATATATTACACAAAATAACATTCTCCTCGTGTCCAGCTGTGAAACAACAACAACACTATATACAATAACAACAGTGTCTTATACCATTGTCTACTTTTAGTGAAAAAAAAATACTCTTTCGGTTTTCTTATTTGTGAAAAAGGTTTTATGTTTTCACAGCGCAGGTAAGAAAGTACACATACACACCCTAAATTGTCCCCAGTCAATCTATGTCACCCTTGAGCCCAGATACATCACACTGCACCCTTCTCAGTCACTCTTTGTCACACACAGT
>NW_024719604.1:169802-176614 GCF_018991925.1 Homarus americanus
CCTTAGATGGTTATAACTGGTGTATGGTCCCTTAGATGGTTGTAACTGGTGTATGGTCTCTTGGATGGTTGTAACTGGTGTATGGTCTCTTGGATGGTTGTAACTGGTGTATGGTCCCTTAGATGGTTGTAACTGGTGTATGGTCCCTTGGATGGTTATAACTGGTGTATGGTCTCTTAGATGGTTATAACTGGTGTATGGTCCCTTGGATGGTTGTAACTGGTGTATGGTCCCTTGGATGGTTATAACTGGTGTATGGTCTCTTGGATGGTTATAACTGGTGTATGGTCCCTTAGATGGTTATAACTGGTGTATGGTCCCTTGGTTGGTTATAACTGGTGTATGGTCTCTTGGATGGTTGTAACTGGTGTATGGTCGAACGGTGTAAATGACTGGTCACTATGAAGTCCTAACTGTATGGTAGAACGACTGGTCGATGTAACTGTTCATGTGTGTAGTCAAGGGATGGTCATTATTGGTAACTGCGAAGACTCCCTCCTCTATACCGTATAGTTTATGAGCGACTGGTTGTTTTGAATAATTATCTGTATGGAATTGGCAAATGAAAGTGAGTTTAGTAGAGAATAATTTAGAGACAACATTAAGCATTCGTCAGCCATCCCTCTCCTAGCTAAGGCCAAGTACCCCTTTACAGCTGGGTCGACTGGGGGTGTACCGAGCGGGGAGTAGCAAGGGTTGTGAATGGTTAACTGTACGGCAGAACGACTGGTAGTTGTGTAGACTTAATTATGAGCCTCAGGTGTCGAGACTGATCATTTTAAAGACGCGACAATAACCTGCCGGTGGTGGAAATGACCTGGGGCGACTACGATGACCTGGTAGCGGTGTTGATGACCTGTTGGCGGCGTGGATGATGACTTAATGGCGGTGTGGATGATGACTTAGTGACGGTATGGATGATGACTTAGTGACGGTGTGGATGATGACTTAGTGACGGTGTGGATGATGACTTAGTGGCGGTGTGGATGATGACTTAGTGACGGTGTGGATGATGACTTAGTGACGGTGTGGATGATGACTTAGTGACGGTGTGGATGATGATTTAATGGCGGTGTGGATGATGACTTAGTGACGGTGTGGATGATGACTTAGTGGCGGTGTGGTTGATGACTTAGTGGCGGTGTGGATGATGACTTAATGGCGGTAACAGCACACTTTGAGAACGGGTGAGAGCAGCGACGTGTTGTGTCTCCCAGAAGTCAGGTCACGTCTAGTTGTTTACAGTTTACATTCCAAGATAGATAACGTGGGTGAGCCTGTGTGTCCCGTCTACACACACAAACTCTGATGTATTGTTTAATATGATAATAAAACACATCCTGATGACTTAGTCGGGAAAAATAGAGCTTGACCTAACCTGACCTGACCTAACCTGACCTGACCTAACCTGCCCTACCTGTCATGTAATCGACCTTAACTAACCTAGCCATAGCAAATCAAGCTTTATCCATCTCTTGTCTAACATTTGATTTTTTGTTGTTGCTTACAGCGGCTAGTTTATTGTGCACCTCATACTCATCCTGTGAGCTGTAGGGCAAAAGGATTACAGAGTAGAGATCACAAAGGGTCAAAATAATTAACCCCCGTGGTAGGATATTATGACACTGAATGTTACACAGTATTTAAAATAATTTTTTTTTTCAGTTCTATACATAAAGGGTAACTTATTTACAACTGCGTGAGTACAGGCGTGTGAGGCAGTATGTCTGGCCGCAGGAGTGTGAGGCAGTATGTCACCCAGCGTGTGAGGCAATATGTACAACCACAGGAGTGTGAGCAGTATGTCACAGCCGCAGGCGTGTGAGGCAGTATGTCTGGCCGCAGGAGTGTGAGGCAGTATGTCTGGCCTCACACTTTGTTATTCACATTTCCGTGAGAGGTATTCAAGCACATTGTGTGTTTGGTTCTATACATGGGAGCTGATATAGTTACTAAGTGCAAAAAAATGGATACAATCTTAATATGTCGGCTATCTTGCCATTAGAGATGAAGTGTTGTGACATTTCACACACAGTGTGCTTGGACCTAAAAGGTTCTAGAAACTAGTCTAAAAACTGTGAGTGTGTGTGTGTGTGTGTGTGTGTGTGTGTGTGTGTGTGTGTGTGTGTGTGTGTTACAGAAAAAAACGTTTAGAAGAGACCTAATATACCATTTGTCAATTAGTTTAATGGACAGATTAATTTATTGCTTTGTGTAATTAACAAAAGTAACATTGTTTAGTTGTGTCCAGATGAAAACAAAATCATATACTGTATATCTATGACCTTTATGATGAATTAATAACATTACCTCCTGTCTACCACCTGCGTCAAGGTCTACCACCTGTGTGAATATTTACCACCTGTCTGTCGATGACTTTACCACCTGGGTATTCTCTTACACAATACTTGTTGAACAAATAGTTGACGAGTTACAGAGAGAAGCCTGCGTGTAAAAAATAAACACTTTAATGATTTGAAATAAAGAGGATTATATAAACATACAAAGGCAGTGCAAATAAAAGACTCGCCATTGTCTATAAGAGCTGAGTGGCTATGAATATGCTTCAAAAGTGACTATTTTTGGTTTATTTCTCGCAGTTTACGAGATTCAATTGCACTAAATGTTGAACGGTATTTAATTCCCCTGTAGCATTTGTAAGGTCTCGCTGTCATGACCTGATTCTGACATTTACAAACTTTTTAGCTTTAAATTAATTTGTCTTGACTCGGCAGTCTTTGTGTACGTTAGTCTGTCTGTCTCTCTTTTACCGAGGGAATAATAAGGTTGTATCATCAGCGCAATTTTCTTACTCTTTTTGTTAATTATTTTTTAATCTCTTAAATGGATACTTAATTCACCAATTAATGACGTCATTACAGTTAATTATTTTGACTTTAAGAGCGACCTGTTTCATTTGTTTTTCTTTTGTTTTAGTATTAAGAACAGTTGTCCTTGTGTTAAATATTATTGTTGCTATTATTATTATTGTTATTATTATTATTATTATTATTATTATTATTATCATTATTATTATTGTTGTTAACATTATTATTATTAACATTATTATTATTATTATTATTATTATTATTATTATTATTATTATTGTTATTATTATTATTGTTATTATACTGTATTAATGTTAATAATAATTTCAATATCTGGTAAAGGTATTCGCATGATTTAAATCCCTCCAGTTGTCACATAATATTAGACACAAGTAATTAGGGTACAGCCTTGCTCAGTTTCAGTCCATATTGGTGAAAAGGCGTTTCTTGGAAAGTGCTGACACGGTCGACCGATTTTCCTCAAGTTACCTTCCAAATTATTAACTTTTGTGCAGCTCTGAGTACCATTTGTGGCAGGTGAGCAGAAGTTCATACAGTTCTGGGTCATAGTGTGGCTGTAGTGTCAAGTTTCATGAGGGTAGTGGTTATAGGGGTCAAGTTTCATGAGGGTAGTGGTTATAGGGGTCAAGTTTCATGAAGGTAGTGGTTATAGGGGTCACGTTTCATGAGGGTAGTGGTTATAGGGGTCACGTTTCATGAGGGTAGTGGTTATAGGGGTCAAGTTTCATGAGGGTAGTGGTTATAGGGGTCAAGTTTCATGAGGGTAGTGGTTATAGGGGTCAAGTTTCATGAGGGTAGTGGTTATAGGGGTCAAGTTTCATGAAGGTAGTGGTTGTGATTAAGTTTCATGAGGGTAGTGGTTATAGGGGTCAAGTTTCATGAGGGTAGTGGTTATAGGGGTCAAGTTTTATACAATTTAGTGTTGTAGCGTCAAAGTACAATTTAATGTTATAAGGTTAAGTTTCGGGCAGTTTAGTTAATTGTTAAGCCAAGATTAATGTGGTAATGACGTTCCTCGCGTCTTGCATACTTCTCTTGGGTATGACCTCACGAGGTTTGTGCACCATAATGACATCTTCTTGGACATTTTGAGTAATAATGCGTCAGGTTCATGCACTTTTTGACCATTTTCGTGCAGATTAAGAGTCATTTTCAGAAACTTTCGCTCACTTTTGTTCTGTCAATGTTATTCAAGTCAATAAATACTGATAACATCCCTCTCCCCCCCCCCCTCCCGCCAAATAAAAAAAAATAAATAAAAAAGTGTAGATGAAAGAAACTGGATTTAGAGCATAACATTGTATTTTTCCAGTCAAAGTTCATCTGAAAAAGATTGAATTTCCCAGTGGGGGAATCTGCATTCACTACAAACCTATCCCGCAGAGAAGTGATATTCCTTACCAATTCTTCATTCAAAAGAGAAATTGTTGCAAAAATTCTGTGTTTACTTTTCATACCAGAGTTGAGGTTCGGCATATTGGAGCCTGAGCTGGGTTATTGGAGCCTGAGCTGGGTTATTGGAGCCCGAGCTGGGTTATTGGAGCCTGAGCTGGGTTATTGGAGCCCGAGCTGAGTTATTGGAGCCTGAGCTGGGTTATTGGAGCCCGAGCTGGGTTATTGGAGCCCGAGCTGGGTTATTGGAGCCCGAGCTGGGTTATTGGAGCCCGAGCTGGGTTATTGGAGCCTCAGCTGGGTTATTGGAGCCTCAGCTGGGTTATTGGAGCCTCAGCTGGGTTATTGGAGCCTCAGCTGGGTTACTGGAGCCTCAGCTGGGTTATTGGAGCCTCAGCTGGGTTATTGGAGCCTCAGCTGGAGTTCCCGAGTAGAAAATATTATTACAAAAATATTATTACAAAAATAGATTTATTTAATTAGTTTGTATTATTATTTTTGTAATATCTTTCATTAAATAAAATATTTATTCTTTGGATATTAATATTGTGACCGGCCAAAATGAATGAGAGGATCAAGTTAATTTTTTGAGATAGAATATTTGTTCTTGGTTTGTAAAGGTGTTGGAATAATGTAAACTTTATTTAACCGGAGTGAGTGTATTGTGTAACGTTATGGCAGACCAGAATGACGGTTGGTATAACGTTAGATTCTTTGACATAAAAACTTGGCCAAACAATTATCAAGACCATGACCGGATCTTTATTTTCTTTGTAAAGCCACGAATCTGCTTCGTTTATGTTAGCTATGGTAGGTTAGGTTAGGTTAGGTTCAGTGACATAGGGTATGGTAGGTTAGGTTAGGTTCAGTGACACAGGACATGGTAGGTTAGGTTCAGTGACATAGGGTATGGTAGGTTAGGTTAGGTTCAGTGACACAGGACATGGTAGGTTAGGTTCAGTGACATAGGGTATGGTAGGTTAGGTTAAGTGACATAGGACATGGTAGGTTAGGTTAGGTTCAGTGACACAGGACATGGTAGGTTAGGTTAGGTTAAGTGACATTTGGATATGGTAGGTTACGTTAAGTGACATAGGGTATAGTGGGATTAAGGTTAAGTGACATAGGACATGGTAGGTTGGGTTGGGTTCAGTGACTGGGACATGGTAGGTTATGTTCAGTGACATGGGGTATGGTAGGTTAGGTTAAGTGACATGGGACATGGTATAGGTTAAGTTCAGTGACACAGGACATGGTAGGTTGGTTAGGTTAAGTGACGTTTTGGATATAGTGGGTTACGTTAAGTGACATAGGACATGGTGATGAGTTAGGTTGGGTTAAGTGACATAGGACATGGTAGGTTAGGTTAAGTGACATAGGACATGGTAGGTTAGGTTAGGTTAAGTGACATTTGGATATGGTAGGTTAGGTTAAGTGACATAGGACATGGTAGGTTAGGTTAGGTTAAGTGACATTTGGATATGGTAGGTTAGGTTAAGTGACATAGGACATGGTAGGTTAGGTTAGGTTAAGTGACATAGGACATGGTAGGTTAGGTTAAGTGACATAGGACATGGTAGGTTAGGTTAGGTTAAGTGACATTTGGATATGGTAGGTTAGGTTAAGTGACATAGGACATGGTAGGTTAGGTTAGGTTAAGTGACATTTGGATATGGTAGGTTAGGTTAAGTGACATAGGACATGGTAGGTTAGGTTAGGTTAAGTGACATAGGACATGGTAGGTTAGGTTAAGTGACATAGGACATGGTAGGTTAGGTTAGGTTAAGTGACATTTGGATATGGTAGGTTAGGTTAAGTGACATAGGACATGGTAGGTTAGGTTAAGTTCAGTTATGTTCCGGGTTTTAGTGGGTCCTGAAAGCAACCCAGCCGTGAACCATTACCATGAAGTATTATTTTCGTATAAACTTTCCTTAATCAAAATAATGAGTTTTTCTTGTTAGTTTAAAAGTTCTCAAAAAATAATCAAGACTTCCACGAACGTCCTTCATCATCTATATAAAGTCTTGCTTTGATGTGATTAACCCAGATTGTTTACACTGCAAAGTCAAGGTAATACACATAGCTAAGATTATCTGTCTGTCTGTCTGTTTATCTGTCGGTCTGTCTGTCTTTATAAATTGTCGTCTCGCTCTTTGAAGACATTGTCACGCTGTAAGGAGGTATTATTCTTCAATTTATTAAGTATCAACAGCTTAAAGCAGCAGCAACAGCAGTAGTTACCAACCATGTACTGTAGATGCTCTCAGTCGCGATTATGATGCTTATAGTAACCAAGTAGTCATAATGGTGCTGATAGTAGCCGTAATGGTGGTGATAGTAGCCATAATGGTGGTGATAGTAGTCATAATGGTGGTGATAGTAGCCATAATGGTGCTGATAGTAGCCATAATGGTGGTGATAGTGGCCATAATGGTGGTGATAGTAGTCATAATGGTGGTGATAGTAGTCATAATAGTGGTGATAGTAGTCATAATGGTGGTGATAGTAGCCATAATGGTGGTGATAGTAGCCATAATGGTGGTGATAGTAGTCATAATGGTGGTGATA
>NW_024719604.1:176714-184214 GCF_018991925.1 Homarus americanus
CTCTTCCTCCTGCACCCTCCTCCTTCTCCCCCTCTCCTTCCTCCTGCCTCTCCCCTCCTCCTGCCTCCTTCCTCCTGCCCTCTCCCCCTCTCCCTTCCCTCTCCCCTCCTCCTGCACCTTCTCCCTCCTCCTGCACCTCTCCCTTCCTCCTGCTCCTTCCTCCTGCCCTCTCCCCCTGCACCCCTCTTCTCTTCCTCCTGCACCCTCTCCCTCCTCCACCCTCCCCTCCTCCTGCCCTCTGCCCCTCCTGCCCTCTCCTCTCCCTCCCCCTCCTCCTGCACCCTCTCCTCCTTCCTGCACCCTCTCCCCTCCTCCTGCTGCCCTCTCCCCTTCCTCCTGCACCCTCTCCCCTTCCTCCTGCCCTCTCCTCCTGCCCTCCCTCCTCTGCACCCTCTTCTCTTCCTCCTGCACCCTCTCCCCTCCCCTGCCTCTTCTCTTCCTCCTGCACCCTCTCCTCCTGCACCCTCTCCCCCTCCTGCACCCTCTTCCTCTGCGCCCTCTCCCCTCCTCTCCTATCCTGCACCCTCTCCCTGCACCCTCTCCTCCTGCCCTCTCCCTCCTCCTGCACCCTCCTTCCTCCTGCACCCTCCCCTCCTCCCGCCTCTCCTTCCTCCGCCTCCCCCTCTCCCCTCCCCTCTCCTGCACCCTCTGCCCCTGCACCCTCTCCCTTCCTCCTGCACCTCTCCTTCCTGCACCCTCTCCCTTCCTGCTGCCCTCTCCTCCTGCACCTCCTCCTGCCCTCCTCCTGCACCCTCTCCCTTCCTCCCACCTCTCCCCTTCCTCCTGCACCCTCTCCCTCCTGCCTTCTCCCCTTCCTCCTGCCCCCTCTCCCCTTCTCCTTCCTCCTCCCTCTCCTTCCTCCTGCACCCTCTTCTCTTCCTCTGCTCTCCTCCTCCCCTGCACCCTCTCCCCTTCCTCCCTGCACCCTCTGCCCCTCCTGCCTCTCCTTCCTTCTGTCTTCCTCCTGCCCTCTTCTTCTGCATCCCCTCTCCTTCCTCCTGCCGCTGTACCTCTCCCACTCCTCTCACCTCTCCCTGCACCCTCTCCCTTCTGCTCCCTCTCCTTCCTCCTGCACCTCTTCCTCTGCACCTCTCCCCTCTGCCTCTCCCCTCCCTTCACCCTCTCCCCCTCCTCCTGCCTCTCCTTGCACCTCTCTTCCTCCTCCTCTCCCCTCCTCCCACCTCTCCCCTCTCCTGCACCCTCTCCCCCTCCCTCCCTTCCTCTTGCCCTCTCCCTTCCTCTTGCACCTCCTCCCCTCTCCCATGCCTCTCCCCCTCCCTCCTGCCTCTCCCTTTCTGCACCCTCTCCTTCCTCCTACCCTCTCCCCCTCCTCACCCCCTCCCCTCTCCTCCTCACCCTCTCCTTCCTCCTGCACCCTCCCCTCCTCCTCTCCTTCCTCCTGCACCTCTCTCCTCCTCCCCTCCTGCCCCTCCCCCTCCTCCTGCACCTCTCCCCTTCTCTTCACCCTCCCTTCCCTCTCCCCCCTCCTCCTGCCTCTCTGCCCCTCCTGCCCCTCCCCTCCTGCACCCTCTCCTTCCTCCTGCACCCTTTCCTTCCTCCTCCTGCACCCTCTCCTTCCTCCTGCCCTCTCCTCCTGCACCCTCTCCCCTCCTCCTGCACCCTCTCCCCCTCCTCCTGCACCCTCTCCCTCCTCCTGCACCCTCTCCTTCCTCCTGCACCCCTCTCCCCCTCCTCCTGCCTCTCCCTCCTCCTGCACCCTCTCCTTCCTCCTGCCCTCTTCCCCTCCTCCTCCCTTCCTCCCATAATGCTTCTTCATTCTTCCTCCAACACGCCACCTTGGCCTCCTCCTCCATCTTAAAATCTTCCTCTTCCCCTCTCTCTCTTCCCCTCTCTTTATTTTTCTCCTCCTCCTTTTTTGCTTGTCTTCACCCCCTCCCCTCCTTCATCTTAGCTCTCTTACAACCCCTGTCCTCTCTTTCCTCTTCTTCCTCCTCCCATATTTACCTTTCTTCTCCTCTGTATTTCTTCACGTGTCTTTTCTCGTCTTCCTCCCTTTGTCTTCTCCTCCCTCACATCTGCTTCCTCCTCTTATCTTTACCTTTCCTCTTCCTCCTGTTCTTTCAATAAAACATTGTGAAAAGAATGACGGTGGTTTTTATTACAAGAAGGAAAATATATATAGAGAATAGATGAAAGGACAAAAACACAACGAAATAATAAATGACACATGAAGAAAGAAAGAAAATATACAACATGTGAGAGAGAGAGTATTACTTACACAGTCTGTCACCGGCATCTTACCTATCAAGAAAAATACTAATTACGATCTGTTTATAATCCATCCACCTCTAACCCTTTCCCATCTATCAATATTTCTATTACCTTTTTATCGATCACAGTCTTTTACCCCATTTACCTATTTCTTTCTATCTCTATATCTGTCTATCCCTCAAGTTATCACCTCACCTATTTTCTATCCATCAATCCCTTAATACTCATATCTCGTCACCTATCTATCCTATCATATGCTCATCTAATTATTTATCCATCTATATATTTACATTAGCTATCTATCTATTTCTCATAACTATATATCCGTCCATCTCTCTCTCCATCCAACCATCCATTTACCTATCAATCTACCTGAAAACCTTCCTATTATCTTTCCCTCAGATAACAACGTCTCCCTATTTCACCTCACCCCCCTCCTACACTATCTATCTGCCTTACCTATCTCACTGCCCAAACCACACCCACTTGCCTTAATTAAACCTCATCTCCCTATTAGAGACTAATTAAAACAAAAACCATTTATCCTATTTCACCCCCATTTTAATATTACAGCCATAAACACTTACCATGCCCTATTTTCTTATTGAAGCGATGACCACTTATTGTTACACACCCTATTTCCCTATTAAAACAATGACCACTTACCCTAACACACCCTATTTCCCTATTAAAACAATGACCACCTAACTATTTCCCTATTAAAACAATGACCACTTACCGTAACACACCTTCTTCATCTCTATTCCTTATTGCTGGTAATCACATATTTTCTGTTTACACTCTTCGTTATCAATCTTTTCATCTCCCTCTTCAATACTCTTCTTTACCCTTTCTTTCCGTCTCGTCTTTTGTTTATCTCTCTCTCTCTCTCTCTCTCTCTCTCTCTCTCTCTCTCTCTCTCTCTCTCTCTCTGCCTCTCTCCTATCCCACCTGGACCGACCATTATCTTCTAAATTACCCTCCTTCTCTCTGTTTATACGATCTCCTTTCTCCTTCCCCTCCTCACCACCTCCTCACACCTCCTCCCTCCTCAACGCTCCTCCCCACACCCCCAACGCCAACAAAAGACGCTGAAAGTGTTGACATATTCGATAATCTGTCCAGAACTCTTTACTAAACCGACTTTATGAACACGTTACTAACCGGCCATTGTTGATATTTTACCAAACCATCTTTACGGACACTTTATTATATCGTCTTTACGGACACTTTATTATATGGTCTTTACGGACACTTTATTATATAGGTCTTTACGGACACTTTATTATATCGTCTTTACGGACACTTTATTATATCGTCTTTACGGACACTTTATTATATCGTCTTTACGGACACTTTATTATATCGTCTTTTATTATTCGTTTTACTGACACTTTATTATATCGTCTTTACGGACACTTTATTATATGGTCTTTACGGACACTTTAATATATCGTCTTTACGGACCTTATTATATCGTTTTTACTATTCGTCTTTACGGACACTTTATTATATCGTCCGGACACTTTAATATATCGTCTTTACGGACACTTTATTATATCGTCTTTACGGACACTTTATTATATCGTCTTTACGGACACTTTAATATATCGTCTTTACGGACACTTTATTATATCGTCTTTACGGACACTTTAATATATCGTCTTTACTGACACTTTATTGATCTTTATTTACACTTTATCAAATCGTCCTTATTGGCAATTCAGTAAACTATCATTATCAACACTTAACTAAAATGTCCTTGTTGCCTAATTAGTCACTTTTTAAACCCCGTCGCTCACCATAATCCGTTATTAACACAGGCGCCATTTTAAGCAATAATTCTCTCTCTCTCTCTCTCTCTCTCTCTCTCTCTCTCTCTCTCTGGTTGGTTTGGACATTAGAAAATAATGAATATGCGTGTGTGTGTGTGTGTGTGTGTGTGTGTGTGTGTGTGTGTGTGTGTGTGTGTGTGTGTGTGTGTGTGTGTGTGAAGGACCACTGGGGTTGTATATTATAGTGTGAGGTTGAGGTAAAGATATGTGTAATAAGGTAGGGTGTGTTAAGGTAAGGGTGTGTTAAGGTAAGGGTGTTAAGGTAAGAGTGTGTTAAGGTAAGAGTGTGTTAAGAGTAAGAGTGTGTTAAGGTAAGGGGTGTGTTAAGGTAAGGTGTGTGTTAAGGTAAAAGGGTGTGTTAAGGTGGTAAGGGTGTGTTAAGGTAGGGTGTGTTGAGTAAAAAGGGTGTGTGGTAGAGGTGTGTTAAGGTAGGGTGTGTTAAGAGTAGGAGGTGTGTTAAGGTAAGGGTGTGTTAAGAGTAAGGGTGTGTTAAGGTAAGGGGTGTGTTAAGGTAAGGGTGTGTTAAAGATAAGGTTGTGTTAGATGGGGTGTGTTAGTGTGTTAAGGTAAGGGGTGTGTTAAGGTAAGGGTGTGTTAAAGGTAGTGTGTTAAGGTAAGGGTGTGTTGGAAGTAAGTGTGTTAAAGATAAGAGTGTGTTAAGGTAAGGGTGTGTTAAGATAAGGGTGTGTTAAGATAAGTGTGTTAAGGTAAGGGTGTGGTAAAATAGTGTTGGGGTAAGGGTGTGTTAGAAATTAGGTAAGTGTTAAGGTAAGTGTGTTAAAATTAGGGTGTGTTAGGTAAGTGTGTTAGGTGAGGTGTGTTATATAGGGTGTGTTAGGGTGGGTTGTTAAGGTAAGGGGTGTAAGGTAGGTGTGTTAAGGTAAGGGTGTGTTAAGGTAAGGTTGTGTTAGGGGTGTGTTGGAGTAAAGGGTGTGTTAGGTAAGGGGTGTGTTAAGGCAAGGGTGTGTTAGGGTAGGTGTGTTAGGTAAGGGTGTGTTGGAAGTAAGGGTGTGTTAGGTAAGGGGTGTGTTAAAGTAAGGGTGTTAAGGTAAGAGGGTGTGTTAGGTAAGGGTGTGTGGAATAAGTGTTAAGGCAAAGGTGTGTTAAGAAGGGTGTGTTAAAATAAGGGTGTGTTAAGGTAAGTGTTATTATGTTTGGGTAAAGTGTGTTAAGGTATGTGTTAAGGTAAGGGTGTGTTAAGGTAAGTGTTAAAGGGTGTGTGTTAAGGTAAGGGTGTGTTATAGGGTGTGTTAAGTAAGGAATTGTTAAAAATAAGAGGTGTGTTAAGGTAAGGGTGTGTTATAGTAAGGGTGTGTTAAGGTAAGGGTGTTTTAAGGTAAGGGTGTTTTAAGGTAAGGGTGTGTTAGGGTAAGAGTGTGTTAAAGTAAGGATATGTATAAGAACCAGAGTGTGTTATGGCAAGGTTGGTGAGAGACCCAGAATGACTCAGTCGTGATCATGGGAATAGATTGAGACATTTAAGTTGTCCAGAAATCCTAGACAGACGAACAGGAAGACAGAAATACATAGAGAAAGATAAAGAGATAAACAAAAATAATTAAATAAGTAGAGAAAGAAGAAGAAAAACAAGATATATGGAGAGAGAGAGAGAGAGAGAAGAGAGAGAGAGAGCCAGTAGTGTGTTGCCTCATGCAAATATAGACAATATCCTCACACCCGCTTCATGTCTCCACTCTATCTTCCAATTCTCTCGTTCTCTTTCTCTCTACGTATTTACTCTATTCCTCTCTTTCTCTTTCTCTCCATTTTAGTCTATTCCTCGTTCTTTCTCTTCTTGTCTCCGTATTTACTCCCTTCCCCTCTTTCTCTTCAATTTATTTTTCAATTGTGTATTAATATTATCGTGAATTTAGTTGATGTTATATAATCCAGAGAATCTCTCTCTCTCTCTCTCTCTCTCTCTCTCTCTCTCTCTCTCCAACTTCCTCGTACTATTTGGGCTGATAGTCTTGAAATGCTTCGTCACTATTAGAAAAAACTAAGATTTTTTTCACACAATATATATATATATATATATATATATATATATATATATATATATATATATATATATATATATATATATATATATATATGTGTGTTTTTACACACTAGCTTGTCTTTGGTCTTGTTCATAAACAAACACCAAAGTCTTCCCAAAGCAAACGAGAGATTGTTTAGATCTGACAACCCCCCCATGGCGAGGTGAGTGAGGGAGGAAGAGAGGAAGGCGGGGGAGGCTGTGGAGAGAGTAGTCTTGTAAACAGTTTACACCTGGATAAACACAGACCTCCACATGGGTGGGGAAGAGAGGGGGTCGTAAAGGACTGGAGAAACAAGCAGTGGTTCGTGCCACAGTGGAGGAAAGGGCAGGGGGGTGTGGTATTACAGAGTGTAGAGGTGACGCAAGTGAGGGAATATGAAGCAAGTGAAGGAAGGTGAGGAAAATTAAACCAGGTGAGGAAAGGTGAGGTAAAAGAGGAGAAATGAAAGGTTAAAGAAGCACTAGAGAGAGAGGAATATGACAGTGCCAGTCAGATTATGCAAATGTTACGAGAATATGTAAATGAAGACGATCAACAGGAAATTTCTACCCCGTATAAAATAAAAGATCATTTACCAAATACCGTTTTTACCCAAGAGAATAACTCCCTTTATACGTACAGTACCGTAAAAAAGGTGAAGTTAAGGTAAAAAAATATTTCGAAAAGTAAATCTGACAATATTTACAAATACATAAATAACATATAGGGTGTCCCAGAAAAAGGTCCCTCCCCCTGCCTGTCTGCTCCCTCCAACTCTCAGGGAGCAGGGAGAGATATTTCTGGGACAAGCTATATACTGTATATTATATCCCTTTAAATCTGTAGTGCTCAAGGAACAGCTGATTTTAGGACGTCGTAAATTTCGACTCTAACTAACGGCTGGTAAAAAAAAAGTTGAACTACGAAATTTTGTAATAAAACTTCAACCTCATTAAAAATTCAACATTACTACAGTATTATAAAAATCGAAATCAGAGAAAAAAATGATCTAAATATAGTTTGTTTTATCTGAGGTAGTAAGTCAGTGTATAGCTGGTGAGGCCAACACCATCACTCAGCTAACAGAGGCTCTAATAGTCAAAATGATAGCCTTTACCTGTGACTGAAGGTAAGCAAGTCATTAATAACTGTGAGACACATCTGAGAATACATCTGGCGCCAAGGAGACACTTAAAACATCTCCTGGATTATGTTTAACATTGTAATGTTTTAGACAGTAGTTATGATATATATGTAACTCTGTAGTGCCATTGACATTCTCACACACACACACACACACACCCCCACACACACACACACCACACACACACAACACACACACACACACAAACACACACACACACACACCTCACACACACAACACACACACACACACACCCCACACACAC
>NW_024719604.1:186714-271714 GCF_018991925.1 Homarus americanus
CTGGCCACGAATAAACAGCCCGAATGAAAAATAATTGAAATCTATATCCTCCTGTCTTCCTTATCCCTTATAACTGTACTAATGACATATATAACTGTGTCATTCTCTTGTGTAAAGGTTGGCATTATAGTCCCTCTACTTCAAATACTTTCGGGGTTATATCTAAGGTATTAAATTTAACCATACTATACCATTATCTGCCTTCCTCTCCTACATTAAATTTTAATCCACAAAACTTTTCTCAACCCTCATCCCAACTTTCATTTCTTGGTGCATAAACTTGAATTATTGCCAAGTCTATGTACGGGTTTAGCATTATACTTGACTTAGACAACTCTGTCTGACACGGCCCAATATTCCTTAACATACCCGCCCAGCTTTAGCCCAATACTTCCAAAAATTATTAACTGAATCTATTCTCCTCACACTAATAAAACAATCCTAAGGCAAATATATGTTTCCTATATCCATATTATATTCTAGCATTGTAAGTTCCTATAATGAATCTATCCACACTGCCTATACGACTGGGGGGGAATGAGGCTGAATCTGTACGAATCTCAAATATGAAGAAAAACCGAACATTTTCTATAATGTATGTGTGTGTGTGTGTGTGTGTGTGTGTGTGTGTGTGTGTGTGTGTGTGTGTGTGTGTGTGTGTGTGTGTGTGTTCGCTACATGTAAATATATATTGTACACATCAGAAAACACATGAAAACTTGATTACAAATTCTCATCCACACGTAAAAGAGAAAAATGAGTCAAGTTAGAGTGAGAGAAACGGAGAAAATTTGAAAGATAGAAGACACTGAGAGAGAGAGAGAGAGAGAGAGAGAGAGAGAGAGAGAGAGAGAGAGAGAGAGAGAGAGAGACATGCGCGACAAAAAAAAATAAATAAAAAATTCAATCCCAGCCAAAATTGGTCACACAGCACCACAAACAACAAAGTGTGGCGCCACAGTGGTAAGAGTGAGCCAGGCGGAGGTTATACAATAATAATGATAATAACATTACCACACAAGGTATTATTAGCTTAGTACACACAAGGGAGGAAGTGTGTGTGTATATATAGTGTAATGTTGGTGGAGGGAGAGTGGGCCCTGCACTGCTTGTGTGTGTGTGTGTGTGTGTGTGTGTGTGTGTGTGTCTGGAACTGTTTGTGTGACTGCCTGGTGACACGAGGGAGGAAGTTTCAATATATACAGTTTAACGTTGTTGGTAGGAGAGGTGATGCTTGTACTGTCTGTCTGTCTATCTATGTTGCTTTACTTTCCGTCTGTGTATCTGTCAATAAGCATACCTGTTTCTTTATGCCTGTCAGCCCCAGTCCATGTCTTTTTGTATCTGTATATTTACAGGTCTGTCACCCCTTCCTCTCCGACAATTTCTGTCTCTCTGTCCCACTTCTCTTCGTCTACGTATATGTCTGTCCGTACTGTCTCTTCGTCTATCTGTACGTCTGTCCGTTCCATATTCCCCTGTATATCTGTATGTCAGTCTGTTCGTTGCTGTTCCCTTCTTCTTTATTAACGGATGCCTATAAAAAGTTGTCTCCTTTACGCACAATATTTACGTGACCTTTACAACGTTCTCTCAATTATCGGTCATTAGTCTTCGTATTCTCTCTACATCTCTCATCATGGGGTGTGTTTATCTCTCACCTTATTCATATATATCTACAATTACCCTTTGCTCTATATTTATCTTCTCTTACACGTAATTATTTGTACTGTTAATATACTTAGTTGCCTTTTTTAGCGTAATTCTCTCCACATCAACATTTACACTGTCTTTATTATATGACCCTTGTTTAATAATGGATTTTATTTATGTTTTTCTTAGTTTATCAATTTTTTTCCTTATTTTTTTATACGTAAATCTGTTTACATATTCAGAGTGACTATACACTCAGTGCTTCATTCTCTTACAGGTAGTTTTGTCAACATAATTATAGAGTCTGTCGATAAATAAAGGTTAACAATTAGCACCTGTTATTATTATTATTACGGTTCAAAACATTAGTCCTTGAACTAATACAATTGTATGAAGTTATTAATGATACACAATAGTTCACACAGCTACTGCCAGGTAGTACACACGGCCATCACCAGGTAGTACACTCGACCATCACCAGGTAGTACACACGACCACCACCAGGTAGTACACTCGACCACCACCAGGTAGTACACACGACCATCACCAGGTAGTACATTCGACCACCACCAGGTAGTACACACGACCATCACCAGGTAGTACACACGACCACCACCAGGTAGTACACTCGACCACCACCAGGTAGTACACACGACCATCACCAGGTAGTACATTCGACCACCACCAGGTAGTACACACGACCAGTGCATCATAACAGTGTGGTAACAGGGAGAGAACGACCATACAATTGACCTATGAACGAAAATTATGATGCAGATGGTGTAACTGAAGCTGGTACGTGTGTGTGTGTGTGTGTGTGTATGAGTGTTAGGTCAAGAAACAAAAACCGACATAAGGTCATAAGACACAATGTATTATCTCAGGTAATTATTGAAGCTCTAGATATAACGTCCAGGAAATGGTGTCCTTAAAACTCCGGTAATTAGAATCACTTTGTAGCCAAGATGGAGGTGGGGGGGGGGCAGCCATGTGGGTAGGGGTAAGGGAGGAGGGGTAGCGTTGAAGAGATGGGAGGAGGAAGGGGTAGAGGTGGGAGGAGGAAAGGGGGAGAGGTGGGAGGAGGAAAGGGGGAGAGGTGGTGAAGGGAGAGGTAGAGCGTTGGAAGAGGTGGAACGAGGGAGAGGGAGGGATTGAGAGCAGGGAAGGAGATGGTGGAAAAAGTGATATGTGAGAAGTGGAAAGGTAATGGGAGGGTAGGGTAAAGGAGTGGGAGGAGGAGGGAGGGAAAAGGGGAAGGGTAAATGGTAGAAAGAAAGGGGAATAGCATGAAAGAGGAGGATGAAGGAAAAAGAGGAGAATATTGGTGAATGAAGAAGAGGAGGGGAGGATGATTGATAAAGGAGTGTGGAGAAAGAGGAAGATCACAAAAGAAGAATAGGAAAAAGGAAGAAGTAGGAAGAGGAAAGGGAAGAGGAAGACGAGGTGAGTACATTCATAAAGATCTTATATGAAGTTTATCATTATCATTATTATAAGACCTATGACACATTATTATTATTGTTATTATTATTATTATTTATTACTATTATTATATTATCATTATTATAGATGAACGGGACGTGATTAATTGGTACGGGCAGAAGGTACAGGGAGAAGGGTGGTGAAGGGAGGTTAGGAGGTGAAGGGAGGTTAGGAGGGTGGGGGAGGTTAGGGGTGAAGGGAGGTTAGAGGGGTGAAGGGAGGTTAGGGGGTGAAGGGAGGTTAGGAGGGTGAGAGGAGGTTAGGAGGGTGAAGGGAGTTAGGAGGGTGAAGGGAGGTTAGGAGGGTGAAGGAGAGGAGGTTAGGGGGTGAAGGGAGGTTAGGGGTGAAGGGAGGTTAGGGGGTGAAAGGGGAGGTTAGGAGGGTGAAGGGAGGTTAGGAGGGTGAAGGGGAGTTAGGAGGGTGAAGGAGGTTAGGGAGGGTGAAGGGAGGTTAGGAGGGTGAAGGAGGTTAGGGGGTGAAGGGAGGTTAGGGGGTGAAGGGGAGGTTAGGAGGGGTGAGGGAGGTTAGGAGGGTGAAGGGAGGTTAGGGGGGTGGAAGGGAGGTTAGGAGGGGTGAAGGAGGTTAGGAGGGTGAAGGGAGGTTGGGAGGGGTGAAGGGGAGGTTAGGAGGGTGAAGGGAGGTTAGGAGGGTGAAGGGAGGTTAGGAGGTGAAGGGGGGTTAGGGGGTGAAGGAGGTTAGGAGGGTGAAGGGAGGTTAGGAGGGTGAAGGGAGGTTAGGGGGTGAAGGGAGGTTAGGGGTGAAGGGAGGTTAGGAGGGTGAAGGGAGGTTAGGAGGGTGAAGGGAGGTTAGGGGGTGAAGGGAGGTTAGGAGGGTGAAGGGAGGTTAGGAGGTGAAGGGAGGTTAGGGAGGTGAAGGGAGGTTAGGAGGTGAAGGGAGGTTAGGAGGGTGAAGGAGGTTAGGAGGGTGAAGGGGGTTAGGGGGGGGTGAGGGAGGTTAGGAGGGTGAAGGGAGGTTAGGGAGGGTGAAGGGGGGTTAGGAGGAGGGTGAAGGGGTTAGGAGGTGAAGGGAGTTAGGAGGGGTGAAGGGAGGTTAGGAGGGTAAAAGGGAGGTTAGGAGGAGGGTGAAGGGAGGTTAAGAGGGGTGGAAGGGGTTAGGGGGTGAAGGGAGGTTAGGAGGGTGAAGGGAGGTTAGGAGGGTGAAGGGAGGTTAGGAGGGTGAAGGGAGGTTAGGAGGGTGAAGGGAGGTTAGGAGGGTGAAGGGAGGTTAGGAGGGGTGAAGGGAGGTTAGGAGGTGAAGGGGGTTAGGAGGGTGAAGGGAGGTTAGGAGGTGAAGGGGAGGTTAGGAGGGTGAAGGGAGGTTAGGAGGGTGAAGGGAGGTTAGGAGGAGGGTGAGGAGGTTAGGAGGGTGAAGGGAGTTAGGAGGTGAAGGGAGTTAGGGGTGAAGGGGAGGTTAGGGGGTGAAGGGGAGGTTAGGAGGGTGAAGGGAGGTTAGGAGGGTGAAGGGAGGTTAGGAGGGTGAAGGGGAGGTTAGGAGGGTGAAGGGGAGGTTAGGGTGAAGGGAGGTTAGGGTGAAGGGGGTTAGGAGGGTGAGAGGAGGTTAGGAGGGTGAAGGGAGGTTAGGAGGGTGAAGGGGGTTAGGAGGGTGAAGGGAGGTTAGGAGGGTGAAGGGAGGTTAGGAGGGTGAAGGGAGTTAGGAGGTGAAAGGGAGGTTAGGAGGGTGAAGGGAGGTTAGGAGGGTGAAGGGAGGTTAGGGGTGGGGAGGTTAGGAGGGTGAAGGGAGGTTAGGAGGGTGAAGGGAGGTTAGGAGGGTGAAGGGAGGTTAGGAGGTGAAGGGGTTAGGAGGGTGAGAGGAGGTTAGGGAGGTGAAGGAGGTTAGGAGGGTGAAGGGAGGTTAGGAGGAGGGTGAAGGGGGAGGTTAGGAGGGTGAAGGGAGGTTAGGAGGGGTGAAGGGGGTTAGGAGGGTGAAGAGGAGGTTAGGGGGTGAAGGGAGGTAGAGGGGTGAAGGGAGGTTAGGGGTGAAGAGGGGTTAGGAGGGTGAACAGAGGTTAGGGAGGGTGAAGGGGTTAGGAGGGTGAAGGGAGGTTAGGAGGGTGAAGGGAGGTTAGGAGGGTGAAGGGAGGTTAGGAGGTGAAAGGGATTAGGAGGGTGAAGGGAGGTTAGGAGGGTGAAGGGGGTTAGGAGGTGAAGGGAGGTTAGGAGGGTGAAGGGAGGTTAGGAGGTGAAGGGGGTTAGGAGGGTGAAGGGAGGTTAGGAGGGTGAAGGGAGGTTAGAGGAGGTGAAGGGAGGTTAGGAGGTGAAGGGGGTTAGGAGGGTGAAGGGAGGTTAGGAGGTGAAGGGAGGTTAGGGGGTGAAGGGAGGTTAGGAGGGTGAAGGGGAGGTTAGGAGGTGAAGGGAGGTTAGGGGTGAAGGGAGGTTAGGAGGGTGAAGGGAGGTTAGGAGGGTGAAGGGGGTTGGGAGGGTGAAGGGAGGTTAGGAGGGTGAAGGGAGGTTAGGAGGTGAAGGGAGGTTAGGAGGGTGAAGGAGGTTAGGAGGGTGAAGGGAGGTTAGGAGGGTGAAGGGGGTTAGGAGGGTGAAGGGAGGTTAGGGGGGTGAAGGGAGGTTAGGGGGTGAAGGGAGGTTAGGGGGTGAAGGGGTTAGGAGGGTGAACAGAGGTTAGGAGGGTGAAGGGGGTTAGGAGGGTGAAGGGAGGTTAGGAGGGTGAAGGGGGGTTAGGGGGTGAAGGGAGGTTAGAAGGGTGAAGGGAGGTTAGGAGGGGTGAGGGGTTAGGAGGGTGAAGGGGGTTAGGAGGGTGAAGGGGGGTTAGGAGGGTGAAGGGAGGTTAGAGTTCAGAATAACTGGGCTGGGCTGGGGGTCTGGGAAGCAACTCCTATTACTATGTAAAGCTTGTCTTATTTTGCACGCAAGCTTCCAGGAAAGCAACCCTCGTGTAGACCAAGGGACAACGCGCACGTGTGTGTGTGTGTGTGTCCGTTACACCTTCCAACGCAACTGACGATTTTTCCAGAGATGTCTTTTATTGTTATAACATAAGGAATATATTTCTTCTTGAGTCCGATTTTCTGTTTTATTTTAAAACGTCGTTTACTGTCATTGTCATACTGCTAATGCAAGTAAGATAAAGCAAAGTTAATAACAATGGTTTAGTTAATATTATGGTTACCTACATAACCGGACTTTTATACGGAGAAAAAAGCCAAATATAAAAGTTATCCACGGGGTAATATTGGGGAGTGGGTCACTGTCACAACAAGTAAAAGCTTAAGTTTATTCCTGACGTTTAGACTTCATAAGAGTGTTCTTCAGTTACAAGATTATATTACACAAATGACAATCACCCGTCAGGGCGCCTCACCGCTTCTTAGTCTAACCGGCTACCTAACCTGCTCCTTCTGACCACTCACCTGTAAGGTACCCTTGCTGCCAACTGTGACCAGCTCATGAAATGCGCTCACTTGTTGGTGGAATCCTCCATACTTAGTGAGTGAGGTTCCAGCGCTTACCTCACCTGCTAATTCATGCCTCCGTACAATATTTTTGTTTTCCATTCCATTTAACAGGCGTTCATATTTATACACAAGCACCACCGGATGATACCTAAAGTCAGACATACGCTCCGTTATTTGGTTATTCAGCTCACCTACAGTTTGTCCATAATGTGCTCGTTGTCGTGTTACCAGTGATCCTATACACGGCATTCACTATACCTCTTGTTTACCCTTAACACCTTCTTTGTTTACCCTTAACATCTTCTTTGTTTACCCTTAACATCTTCTTTGTTTACCTTAACACCTTCTTTGTTTTACCCTTAACACCTTCTTTCTTTACCTTAACATCTTCTTTTGTTTACCCTTAACATCTTGTTTACCTAACACCTTTTTACACTCTTGTTTACTTTAACATCCTTCTTTTGCTTTTTTAACCTTTTTTGTTTACCCTTAACACCTTCTTGTTTTACCCTTAACATCTTCTTTGTTTACCCTTAACACCTTCTTTGTTTACCCTTAACACCTTCTTTGTTTACCCTTAACATCTTCTTTGTTTACCTTAACACCTTCTTTGTTTACCCTTAACACCTTCTTGTTTACCCTTAACAGCTTCTTTGTTTACCTTAACACCTTCTTTGTTTACCCTTAACATCTTTTGTTTACCCTTAACATCTTCTTTGTTTACCCTTAACATCTTCTTTGTTTACCCTTAACACCTTCACAATGACGTGGACTGTCTCGAATTACATACTGAGAATTTATGAATGGATGAAACACTCCACGCATTCCTTTGGATTCAGTGAGAAGCGACTTCGCTGTGACCTGTGTCATGTAGTCAGGACAAGTGGTAAGGACTGTAAACCTGACTTATAGCTTGCTGCCATCACTGATTGCTGAAGAGAACGGTTTGGGCATCAATTGACCTGATGTGAACAAGCTAGTCACCTCGCTGTACTCGCCTTCAGCTGTCGTTTGGTGTGACAGACATACGTCGCATTAGTGCTCATGTTAGGATTTTCTTTACACAAGATACTTAATGTACCCAATGCTGTAATTAATTTTATTTATCACAATGAGTTTTTAATATTGACGAAAATGTATTCTGTTTCATGCTTTGGGTCTGATGATGTCAAGATATTTGAAACAAATTGGTGAAACATTTTACTAATTTATTATAACCTTCATGCAATTTTTCGCCTCTGACACTGATGCTAAAACAAAATTCTGTGTTATGCAAATACATTACAATTTGGAACTTTTTTAGGCTTTTGAAACATTAATATTTAATGAGTTTTAAATGATTCGTTCATTCATACGTGTATGTCTGTGGTCTTTGATCTAGGTTCAAATGGTATTTTATGAAAAGATCAAATAGTTGCAATAATAATTCTTCATGCGTCCAGTTAACACAGCAGAGGGAGAGAGTGTTGTGTGACTGCCATCTTACTCTATACTCTACATTATTCCCATAGCCTTATTATTAGTCTTCCAGGCAATGTACTCAGATGGGGCTATCCTCTCAGACCTACAGTAAAACCTCCATATAGCGGACTTATCTCGCTCTCCCTCATATAGATCCGTTAAATAAGTTTTATTGTATTTCCTATTTCTGTTATGATATTTTGGGGACAGTACATCATGGTACAGTACCTCTAAATAAATAAAAGCTAAACATGATATTAATAATGAAAATAATAAAGTAAAACGTGTAAAATCGAACAATAATTAGATAAAGTAATACAAAGAAGAATGAATAAATGATACGTCGATATTTTATGCATCTTAAGTTTTTGGTGTGTGTGTGTATAATAATAATAATAATAATAATTAACGGTTTATTGAAAGAGCATGGCAGCCGGAAGGCTGAAAATATACAATTACATAATTGGGGAATGGGTCTCTTGATTTACAAATGATGTACAAGTAACATAAGTGATACAAATATGACATATAATAATTAGGTGTTGCTAATTTTTACAATGGTTGGGACTGGGTTGTTCGTATAGCAATCAGTTCGTGCTCGTATGGGCTGGTGTGTGTGTGTGTGTGTGTGTGTAAGTTGGTCGCTGGAATAATGTCGCCACTGAATCGAGATTAAAAGTCTTTATAATAAGTTATTCACTGTATTGAGGTGACCGTTATTTAAGGCAGCAACCTGACTAAGGTGAGCACTTAAATAAGGAGTTCAGTGCAATGAGGTAAGGTAAGGTTAATAACTAAGACACATTCAGCCGTGGGATGACCTCCGACCTGACCTTTGTCCACAGTTTGACCCCAGAATTTATGCACCGATAAAATGACTTGTCTGGCCATTATATAATTTTCGTAAAGATTGGATGGAAACTCACACACACACACACACAATGTACCAGAGAACACATATTTTTTGCCATCATCAATTGACGTGTACACATCAAGCAGTGTACATCTACCGTGTACACCTCACCACCAGTGTACATCTACCGTGTACACAACCTCACCACCAGTGTACATCTACCGTGTACACCTCACCACCAGTGTACATCTACCGTGTACACCTCACCACCAGTGTACATCTACCGTGTACACCTCACCACCAGTGTACATCTACCGTGTACACCTCACCACCAGTGTACATCTACCGTGTACACCTCACCACCAGTGTCCATCTACCGTGTACACCTCACCATCAGTGTACATCTACCGTGTACACCTCACCACCAGTGTACATCTACCGTGTACACCTCACCACCAGTGGAACAAACGCACTAAACAGGTAACAACAACACCTCATCTGTCACTGAACTGAACACTGTTTTTGTACCTGAGTCTCTGTGTGATTGTGAAAAAAAAAAGTTAATTGTGGAATGAAATTGTTTCCATCGCCTGTTACAACCTTCACATGGGAGCGTTAACAGTCAATTGCCAGTTTACTGTTAATTTATTGACTGTTTGAGCTCAACCAATGACCGAAAAAAAGGAAATGGAGCAGAATATTTGGGATTATTTTGTTTTGCTTTATCGTTCCAGAATGGTTCGTGGTGGTTAATGTCTGGTGGTGGGTAAAGGTCGTGGTTAATGTCTGGTGGTGGGTAAAGGTCGTGGTTAATGTCTGGTGGTGGGTAAAGGTCGTGGTTAATGTCTGGTGGTGGGTAAGGTCGTGGTTAATGTCTGGTGGTGGGTAAAGGTCGTGGTTAATGTCTGGTGGTGGGTAAAGGTCGTGGTTGTCTGGTGGTGGGTAAAGGTCGTGGTTAATGTCTGGTGGTGGGTAAAGGTCGTGGTTAATGTCTGGTTGTGGTTAATGGTCGTGGTTAATGTCTGATGGTGGTTAATAGTCGTGGTTAATGTCTAGTGGTGGCTAATGTCTGGTCGTTGTTAATGTCTGGTGGTAGTTAATGGTCGTGGTCAATGGCTGGTGCTGGTTAATGGTCGCGGTCAATGGCTGGTGCTGGTTAATGGTCGTGGTCAATGGTTGGTGGTTAATGTCTGTTGTTAATAGTGTGCTTGTCGTCAATGACTGTGAAAAATGGTGAAATGATTGTTGGTAATGATTGGGATTAATGGTGTGGTGGTGATTAATGATTGTGGTTAATGATGTTCTGGTATTTAATGGTGTGTGGTCAATGGTTGTGGAAATTATATATAGTCTGCCTAACTAAACAATAACTGATACTTGAGTTCTTTCTCCAATAAACCTGGAGGAAGACAGATGGACCTGTTAATTTTAAACTCTTACGAACAGAGTATAAACAAAAAGTCACTCTTGTTGTCATTACATATTAACGGGACTGTCGAATAAGGGTTAAAGACACTGTAGAAGTTGAGGTGTTAATAGTTGTTACTGTGGCAGAGAACATGGCAGTAATGATGGTAGGAAGTTAGCTAAATTCTACACCCCATGACAAGTGCTGTTGAATAATCTGGAGTAATGAATCAATTTTTCTGGCAGTTGTTGGTCTTTTTTTCTTGTGTGTGAGAGAGAAAGAGAGGGAGAGAACGCATAAGCAATTGCAACATCACCATCACATTGACTCCAAAATATCAAATCACTCACCACATCATGTCAACATCAAACTCAAAAATGGTAAAAATCCTGTAAACATCAGTTAAACACAAAGTAAATATCAACAAACACCAAGTTAACCTCAATAAACTTGACGCAAACATCGGGTGAACATCAGATACACCAGTTAAACATGGGACACACGACTCTACACAGGTATACATGATGTAAACACCAGGTCCAACATATGTAAACATTAAACACCAGCTACACTGAATGCTAGGTAAAGAAATTTAAATAAATAATCCAAAATTTTGGGCCGGAAACACACACACACACACACACACACACACACACACACACACACACACACACACACACACACACACACACACACACACACACACACACACACACATCTTAAACTATAAAACTTTTCCCGAGAACAGAAAGGAAAAGAAAAACTTCAGCAATATTATCCTCCCCTGTTTTACTAGTACGTGACGCAGAGCTCCTTATCTTCCCTGAGAGAGAGAGAGAGAGAGAGACCTGCTCGGCACTGACAGGTCTACCTAAAACCACAGCCAATAGTCGCCTCAAGACTCAAGATAATAAGTAAAAATAAAAATTCAAAAGTTTACCAAAAATATAATTGGGTATTTTGCAACATCTGACTTCTCCTTTTCATCAGACTGGGGCCAGCGACTCTGAGTCTAATTCACTGTGCATGCAATTTGATAATAAAAATTAAATCCTGTTATTATATAGTCACCTCCAGGCGATAGCACAAGGCCGGTGCTCTGGAGAATTGATTAATCATATTTATTTAATAAAGATTAGTTGGTGTTACACAGAGACACAAGATCGATGAATATAAACGCAGGGGATTGTTTGTAAACACGAGGGGCTCTGACTGGTGGCTGTTTACCTTTGACTTGTCCTGCTGGATGTCGTGGCTACACCGGAGACACACACACACACACACAGAAAGAGAGAATTGTTACAGGTGTGAGGGAGGGAGTGAGTCCTGTCTGTCAGGTGTGAGGGAAGGAGTGAGTCCTGTCTGTCAGGTGTGAGTACTGTGTCAGGTGTGAGGAAAGGAGTGAGTGATATTTACCAGGTGAGAGGGAGGAAGTGAGGTGTGATGGAAGGTAGGTATCAGGTGAGAGGGAGGGAATGCTGTCTGTCAGGTGAGAGGGAGGGAGTGCTGTCTGTCAGGTGAGAGGGAGGGAGTGAGTGGGCTGGGGAGAAAGGGAGGGAGAAAGGGAGAGAGGGAGGGGAGAGTGAAGCCCTACACGCCCCTCAGCCTCATGGGGCTTCAAGCAATGTGATAATCACATTTCAGGGTGTTGCCTCCACCGTGGGCCACGCCTCCCCTACCCCACGCCTCCCCCCACCCCACGCCCTCCAACCACGCCTCCCCCACCCCACGCCCTCCAGCCACGCCTCCCCCACCCCACGCCCTCCAGCCACGCCTCCCCCACCCCACGCCCTCCAGCCACGCCTCCCCCACCCCACGCCCTGCAGCCACGCCGCTTGTCTGCCCGTTTATTGTAGTATATGATACGATATACTCTTGTGATGGTGGTGTGGTTGTGGCAGTGGTGGAGAACTGATTTTGGTAGTGGTGGTGTGGTGGTGTAGTCGAGGAAATGGTTATAGTTGTGGTAGTGAAGTGACTTTGGCTGTGGTGTTAAGTGGTGGTTTGTGGTCGTGATTGCAATGGTGTTAGTGTGGAAGTAGTTGTGGTAGAAGTCGTGTTGTAGGAATGATAATGGTACCTGTATTTGCAAGAGATAGTGGTGGTGATGGTGGTAATTGTATTTGTGGTGGTGATAGTTGTTGTTGTGGTGTTTGTTGTGGTGGTGGTGTTGTTGTTGTTGTGGTGGTTGTTGCTGTTGAGGTGGTTGTTGTTGTGGTGGTGGTGGTTGTTGTTGTTGTGGTGGTTGTTGTTGTTGTGGTGGTTGTTGTTGTTGTGGTGGTTGTTGTTGTTGTGGTGGTTGTTGCTGTTGTGGTGGTTGTTGTGGTAGAGGTGGTTGCTGTGTCAGTAGAGTAAGTATCGGCAAAGGTAGTGTTGAAGGTAATGGTGTTTGGTGATCTCATGCAATTACAAATACTCAATTGTAAATACAGTGAACATGGTCATTAGTAAGGCAGTGAGAATATTGACGAGGGTGACCATCGGTTACGTTAATACCATCCCTCTTGCGTGGGAAAGAGCACATCCATCAGTTAGGTCATGTAAGACAAGCATTAGGGTGACTGAACACTGCCAAGAAGCGGAATTATTCAGTATTATTCGCGTTCCAGTGAATTGTTGACCCTCAAATTGGTGTTTGGAGAGGAGTGCAGACGATACTGTGCTGTGTTACTATCAATGCCATGACTGGAAGTGCTGTACCCATAACCTCCATTGTTTATACAGAGACGTGTACTGGCAGAATAAAATTATTTATTTATTTCAGTTCACGAGTCTCGATCCACCACCACCCCCATGACTTGTACTGCACCTCCTAGCGGGCAACACTCAAGTTACAACACAGACGTTTACCAACACACGACAACTGTTAATACTCCCGACAGTGCCACAGCCTTGTACTGGCACACTTCCTCCTCAGCTCCACACTGGCACAGTTCCCCTTACACAGTGTCACAAACTAAGTCAAAACCCCCAAGGCATCAGAGCCCCTCCACATTGCCACAGTCCCACAATAGAACCCTTCCCCCACAGTGCCACGAGCAGCGTCAGATCTACTTCAGTGCCACTTCCCTACACTTGTACATTTCCCCACAGTGCCATGACTACCTCAGAGTGCCACTTCCCTGCACTTGTACACTTCCCCCACAGTGCCAAAGGCAGCTTCAGGAGGCCGCCTGGGCAAGTTAGTCAGGAGCAAATCTAATTTAGTGTAGTGAAAGAGAGGCGTGCATAGCGGCCCGAGTCTCCCCTTGCCTACCTCCACACAATTACCTTCCTTCCTTCCTCCCTCTATCTCTCCTTTCCACCCTCCCTCGAAATCCTTTTCCCTCCCTTCCATCCTTATCTCTCCTCTTCCTTTCCCCTCCCTACCATCCTGCTCAGACCAACACACTTGTCACTTATCTCTCCCCCGTGTCTTTCTCTTTCCTTCCTTTCTTCCCATACTCTTCCCCCCCCCCTTTTCGTATCTCCCCTTCCTTTCCTCTACCCCCCTTCCATCCCCCTTCTCCCGTTTTAAGCTGTCCCTGTTTCCTGTCCCATTTTCTCTTCCTTCCTTCATCTTTATTACCCATTTCTCCCACCAACACTCTCCTGATCCCCCTCTCACTTTCTCCCTCAATTCCTCTCTCACTTTCTCTCCCCCAATTCATCTCTCACTTTCTCTCCCCCAATTCATCTCCCTCCCCTCTCCTCTCCTCTTACCTGTCCTACGTTCCTGTGGCGTCCAGATCGAAATGATGGTGAAATGCTTTAAAATGTAATGGGGAGTGAAAGTTGTTATTATATGGGAGTTTATACATAATTTAATACTTATAAAGTGGTGATGTGAGTAGCCATATTAATATATAAATACTCACTCATTCAAACACACACACACACACACACACACACACACACGCCCCACACACACACGCCCCACACACACACGCCCCACACACACCTGCCATGTGAGAGAGTTATTAACCCAGATAGTGAATTACCATGAGGTCTGGTCTAACTAATTAACCAATTTCCATGACAATTACACGTGCAGGAGGTGTGTAGTTGGGCGCCATCCAGGAAGTTACAGTCCCAAATTAGTTCTTCATAACCTAATTTGTTTGTAGGCAACCCAAGAAATGAGGGAGACACGACACGAACGCTAGCGGAGATCATGATGAGGTTGTTTCTCTAACCTGACCTGACCTAACCTAACCTGACCTAACCTAACCAATCCTAACCAAACCTGACCTAACCTACCCAATCCTAACCTAACCTAACCTACCCAATCCTAACCTAACCTGACCTAACCTACCCAATCCTAACCTAACCTAAAGTGTCTTGTAAACATGAACAATTGAATTTATTGTATTCGTCTGAAACACATTCGTACATTGGGCTTCTGTCATCTTATTTAGGACATAGACAACCTTATTTCTGGATCTATAACATAATATATCCTCATATAACCTAACTGACGTATCTGTAACCTAATTCGTGTATATTTAGATTAATTTGGCTCTGAAGTATATAATACGAATATCCATCATTTAATTTCCATATTAGTGACGAATATGTGGAACCAAATTTAGACAATTACTGTACAGCTTAATTCATCTGGAATCCAATTAGGGTTCCTGAATCCTACTTTCGGTACCTGCAACCTAATTTAAGCATTTGCATCCTAATTTAGCACGAGGAACCCAACCACCTGGTGACATGACTTAAACAGCAGCGCAGGTGATGAAAAATATCATGTTAACGTCATCTGGCCGACGACTGCCCACTCGTGAAACAGATACTGATACCGAAGATAATTTCAACCATTTTTTTTTTCAGCGCCGACTCAAAAAATGATGAAATGAGACACGGTGTACAGTTTACAGATCAAGCGGGTACGACTCCTAAAAGGCTCTAACGTACCATAATCAATAAACCTTGAGCCCAATAGATTAGGGTTAAAGCCTAATAGTTAGATCCAGTATGGTTTGATTACGAGCTATTAGAACAAGTACAGTTCATTAGGACTGCGCCCATTAGGATCCGGCCCCAATACGACTGGACCTCATTAGTAGTAGGGCCCATTTGGACCGAGACTCATTAGGAGTGAGGCCAATAGAGGCGGGTTCATTTGGACTGGGATTCATTGAGCTGGGCTTTACCACCTTACTCCCGTATCGGTTTGCCAAGTATTGGAGTGACCATGTGAGTGTCTGTGCTGCACCATCGTTAATGACGTGTATCATAGCTGCACCAAAAGTGTAAACTATGTGGAGTATATAGTAAACGGTAAACTTTTATTGCTGGTTCCAGGTCAAAGGTCAACGTTATGATCATCAAATGTTTATAATCACCTTTTCCGTGATAACTTTGGACCAAAGTAACGAAGACGGATGCCACACGTTGCATTAGACTCCTGGAGACAAGTTAAAGTTGTCATATATGGTTACGCCAAAGATGTCTAGTATTCGATGGATGTCATAAATCAACTCTGCTCTAGCAATTGACGGTGGCGGCCCCCTGTGCTGCTTAATGTCACAATGATAAAAAATTAACAAATTATCTGTATCATTATAGCTCAAAACTCCTCAAATATGGCGACTCTTTCTAGGACCTTCAACTGGTTCATAAAGACGCGAGTGAACAGTGAAATGACTTCTTGAGCGTGGGGGTTTACCGTCCCAGTGACAACAGCGCGATGGGGCGAGGTATGCCATCTCTGATTGCCTTGTTAGAAATAGGTCCACTGGAACTGGGGTTAATTAGGAATAAGGCCAAATAAAAGTGAGGTTCAGATGGACAGAGGCTCATTAGCATCAAGACTCATTAGGCTTAAGGTATAGTGTCCCAGGCAGCCACCGACGTAAGTAAATATATGTCACGGTAAAGGTCTGGCTTGAACGTTACTCACGCCGCCCGTCATTCAGTGCCCCGCTGTCTGTTGAGGCCGACGGGCAATGTTGCCAAATAATGACAACTTAGAGACATGTCCTTCAACCCATCGTCCTCCAGTGATCAGTCCCCTTGAAGAAGTCAGTAACTGATGCAAATTAGTGTCCTTACTCAAATATATCCTTTTAATCATCGCTGTAGGTGGCATCAATGGCCCTCAAGAGAGAGAAGCTGATGGAAAGAAATATTTCCTGCCACTATTAAATTCCGCCCAGTATAGAAGCCTCCTTAAGCTCAACATCAACAAGTTATCAGTATCCTTCAGGGGGTGGGGGAGACAGTAGAGGAACTGGCATACAGTTATTAGAGTGGACATCCTACAGTCTCCTCTATCCTCTGATAACTTGATTCTTTAAAGAAACAAACATTTTTACAGCAGGACAGGACATCCTAGACCCTTACGACCACTACTCCGTCTTCACGCGGATATATCTGTATCGAGAAACGATCTCATCGGAGCACAAACCTCCATCTTGGTACCATTTAACCCGTAATCCACCGAACTTATGCCCCACCGAAACCTTCACTGCACAGATTTTATACTCCGTTTAACCTGCATTGCACACAAATTGAATCCATTGAAACTATATTGCAAAGAACCTATACGCCATTTAAACTGCATTGCAGAAATCTTGAACCCTATTAAAATTGCGTTGCATGAATATTATATCCCATTTAAACTGCATTGCACATTTCTTGAACCCTATTACAGCTGCATTCCACGAATATTAAACCCCAGTTTAGTGGTACTGTACAAAATCTGCGTCACTACAATTGACTGAAATGCACAGAATAGTAATAATAATAATAATAATAACAATAATAATAATAATATATATATATATATAAATATTTACTCATAGCAACATTGGGAAGTGAATTGTATAAATAAGTTTTACAGTGACACCTCCACATAACGGACACACTCTCCACACAATCTGTTAGGTGGGGATTTCACACCTAATGGACCCTCGATTTAGCGGACTTTCCTCTCAAAATAGTCCGTTAAATATAAGTTTCACTTTATATACAAAAAGAAGAAACAAGGAATGAACATACAGAATAACTTTGAATCAGTGACAATCCTTACAGTGGTTAAGGAGGGAGGTGGTGTGTGAGGTCGTGTGGGTCAGACGTGGTTGAGGAGGCGGTGGTGTGTGAAGTCGTGGGTCAGACGTGGTTGAGGAGGGCGGTGGTGTGTGAAGTCATGTGGGTCAGACGTGGTTGAGGGAGGTGGTGTGTGAAGTCGTGTAGGTCAGACGTGGTTGAGGAGGAGGTGGTGTGTGAGGTCGTGTAGGTCAGACGTGGTTGAGGAGGAGGTGGTGTGTGAGGTCGTGGGGTCAGACGTGGTTGAGGAGGGCGGTGGTGTGAAGTCGTGTGGGTCAGACGTGGTTGAGGAGGGAGGTGGTGTGTAGTCGTGTAGGTCAGACGTGGTTGAGGAGGGAGGTGGGTGTGGTCGTGTGGGTCAGACGTGGTTGAGGAGGGCGGTGGTAGAAGTCGTGTGGGTCAGACGTGGTTGAGGAGGGCGGTGGTGTGTGAAGTCATGTTGGTCAGGACGTGGTTGAGGAGGGAGGTGGTGTGTGAAGTCGTGTGGTCAGAAGTGGTTGAGGAGGGAGGTGGTGTGTGAGGTCGTGTAGGTCAGACGTGGCTTTGAGGAGGGAGGTGGTGTGTGAGGTCGTGTGGGTCAGACGTGGGTTGAGGGAGGCGGTGGTGTGTGGTCGTGTGGTCAGACGTGGTTGAGGAAGGGAGGTGGTGTGTGAGTCGTGAGGTCAGACGTGGTTGAGGAGGGAGGTGGTGTGTGAGGTCGTGTGGGTCAGACGTGGTTGAGGAGGAGGTGGTGTGTGGTCGTGTGGGTCAGACGTGGTTGGGGAGGGCGGTGGTGTGTGTGAAGTCGTGTAGGTCAGACGTGGTTGAGGAGGGAGGTGGTGTGTGAAGTCGTGTAGGTCAGACGTGGTTGAGGAGGGAGGTGGTGTGTGAGGTCGTGTGGGTCAGACGTGGTTGAGGAGGAGGTGGTGTGTGAGGTCGTGTGGGTCAGACGTGGTTGAGGAGGAGGTGGTGTGTGAGGTCATGTGGGTCGGACGTGGTTGGGGAGGGAGGTGGTGTGTGAGTCGTGTAGGTCAGACGTGGTTGAGGAGGGAGGTGGTGTGTGGTCGTGTGGGTCAGACGTGGTTGAGGAGGGAGGTGGTGTGTGAGGTGTGGGTCAGACGGCTGGTTGAGGAGGGAGGTGGTGTGTGAGGTCGTGTGGGTCAGACTTGGTTGAGGAGGGAGGTGGTGTGTGAGGTCGTGTGGGTCAGACGTGGTTGAGGAGGGAGGTGGTGTGTCAGGTCGTGTAGGTCAACGTGGTTGAGGAGGGAGGTGGGGTGGTCATGTGGGTCAGACGTGGTTGAGGAGGGAGGTGGTGTGTGAGGTCGTGTGGGTCAGACGTGGTTGAGGGAGGAGGTGGAGTGGTCGTGTGGGTCAGACGTGGTTGGGGAGGAGGTGGTGTGTGAGATCGTGTAGGTCAGACTGGTGAGGAGGGAGGTGGTATGTGAGGTCGTGAGGTCAGACGTGGTTGAGGTGGGAGGTGGTGTGTGAGGTCGTGTGGGTCAGACGTGGTTGAGGAGGGAGGTGGTGTGTGAGGTGTGGGTCAGACGTGGTTGAGGAGGAGGAGGTGGTGTGTGGTCGTGTAGGTCAGACGTGGTTGAGGGAGGGAGGTGGTGTGTAGTCGTGTGGGTCAGGGCGTGTGGTTGAGGAGAGGTGGTGTGTGAGATCGTGTGGGTCAGACGTGGTTGAGGGAGGAGGTGCCGTGTGGGTCGTGTAGGTCAGACGTGGTTGAGGAGGGAGGTGGTGTGTGAGTCGTGTAGGTCAGACGTGGTTGAGGAGGAGGTGGTGTGTGGGGTCGTGTGGTCAGACGTGGTTGAGAGGAGGTGGTGTGTGAGGTCGTGTGGGTCAGACGTGGTTGGGGGAGGTGGTGTGTGAGGTCGTGTGGGTCAGACGTGGTTGAGGAGGGAGGTGGAGTGTGGTCGTGTGGGTCAGACGCGTGGTTGAGGGAGGAGGTGGTGTGTGAGGTCGTGTGGGTCAGACGTGGTTGGGGAGGAGGTGGTGTGTGAGGTCGTGTGGGTCAGACGTGGTTGAGGAGGGAGGTGGTGTGGAGGTCGTGTGGGTCAGAGGTGGTTGAGGAGGAGGTGGTGTGTGAGGTCGTGTAGGTCAGACGTGGTTGAGGAGGTATGTGGTGTGTGGTCGTGTGGTCAGACATGGTTGAGGAGGGAGGTGGTGTGTGAGGTCGTGTGGTCAGACGTGGTTGAGGAGGTGGTGGTGTGTGAGGTCGTGTGGGTCAGACGTGGTTGAGGAGGGAGGTGGTGTGTGAGGTCGTGTGGGTCAGACGTGGTTGAGGAGGGAGGTGGTGTGTGGTCGTGTAGGTCAGACGTGGTTGAGGAGGAGGTGGTGTGTGAGGTCGTGTGGGACAGGCGTGGTTGAGGGAGGAGGTGGTGTGTGAGTCGTGTGGGTCAGACGTGGTTGAGGAGGGCGGTGGTATGTGAAGTCGTAGGGTCAGACGTGGTTGAGGAGGGAGGTGGTGTGAGGTCGTGTGGGTCAGACGTGGTTGGAGGGAGGTGGTGTGTGAGGTCGTGTGAGTCAGACGTGGTTGGGGGCGGTGGTATGTGAAGTCGTGTGGGTCAGACGTGGTTGAGGAGGGCGGTGGTGTGTGAAGTCGTGTAGGTCAGACGTGGCTGAGGAGGGCGGTGGTATGTGAAGTCGTGTAGGTCAGACGTGGTTGAGGAGGGAGGTGGTGTGTGAAGTCGTGTGGGTCAGACGTGGTTGAGGAGGGCGGTGGTATGTGAAGTCGTGTAGGTCAGACGTGGTTGAGGAGGAGGTGGTGTGTGAGGTCGTGTGGGTCAGACGTGGTTGAGGAGGGCGGTGGTATGTGAGTCGTGTGGGTCGGACGTGGTTGAGGGCGGTGGTGTGTGAAGTCGTTAGGGTCAGACGTGGTTGAGGAGGGAGTGGTGTGAGGTCGTGTGGGTCAGACGTGGTTGAGGAGGGAGGTGGGTGTGTGAGGTCGTGTGGAGTCAGACGTGGTTGAGGGAGGGAGGTGGTGTGTGGGGTCGTGTAGGTCAGGACGTGGTTGAGAGGAGGTGGTGTGAGGTCGTGTAGGTCAGACGTGGTTGAGGGGAGGAGGTGGTGTGTGAGGTCGTGTAGGTCAGATGGTTGAGGAGTGGTGTGTGAGGTCGTGGGTCAGACGTGGTTGAGGGAGGGAGGTGGTGTGTGAGGTCGTGTGGGTCAGACGTGGCAGGGGAGGGAGGTGGTGTGTGAGTCGTGTGGGTCAGACGTGGTTGAGGAGGAGGTGGTGAGTCGTGGGCTGACGTGGAGGAGGAGGGCGTGGTGGTGTGAGGTCGTGTGGGTCAGACGTGGTTGAGGAGGTGGTGTGTGTGAGGTCGTGTAGGTCAGACGTGGTTGTGGTGTCAACATAATCATTCCCTGAGCTTAACTTCTCCCTGTACTGTAAATCAAGCAGTAGGTAAAGATAACCCTCGAAACATATTTCATTCTACGACTAACCATCATGACCAACCTAACCCACCTAATCCAACCAAAAAACTAAAATACCTAATCTAACCAAACATACTAACCTAAGATAACCAAACATAACCAAACACAACCCAATCCTTTACATAACCCTTACCTAACCAACCTGACTTGATCTACCCAACCCCACCCAGCTACCAGAGGATCTTTAATTACCAGGTTAAATAAGGTGGAGGGATGAATTTCATGTGATCCAAATTAAAACATACTTAAGAACTAAAAACATCCTCTTAAGTTCTTGAGATTTTTGTTCACACACAGACACACACCACACACACACACACACACACACACACACACACACACAAACACACACACACTCACACTCACACACACACACACACACACACACACACACACTGATGACGATACTCTCCTTCACCCTACACACCAAGAGACAGGCGCTATATAGGGTGTCAAAGACAAATATCCCTGCCTGCTCCCTGAGACACTGTGAGTTGGAGGGAGAGAGGAAGGGAGCAAGGGAAGGAAGGAGAAGGAAGGAAGGAGCAAGCAGGAAGGCAGGAGCAAGCAGGAAGGAAGCAGGGGGAGGGGAGGGAGGGGAGGGGAGGGGAGGCAGGGGCAGGCATAGAGGGAAGGAGGCAGCGGGAGCAGGAGGGAAGGAGGCAGGGGCAGGGCAGAGGAGGGAAGGAGGCAGGGGGCAGGCAGGGGATGGAAGGAGGCAGGGGCAGGCAGGGGAGGAAGGAGGAAGGGGCAGGCAGGGAGGGAAGGAGGCAGGGGGCAGGCAGGGAGGGAAGGAGGCAGAGGGCGGGGCAGGGGAGGGAAGGAGGCAGGGGCAGGTAGGGGAGGGAAGGAGGTAGCAGCAGAGGGAAAGGGAGGCAGGGGCAGGCATAGAGGGAAGGAGGCAGGGGCAGGGAGAGAAGGAGGCAGGGGCAGGCAGGAGGGAAGGGAGGTAGGCAGGCAGGAGGGAAGGAGGCAGGCAGGCAGGGAGGAAGGAGGCAGGGGCAGGGGGAGGAGGAGGCAGGGGCAGGCAGGGAGGGAAGGGAGGCAGGGGGCAGGTAGGGAGGGGAAGGAGGCAGGGGCAGGCAGGAGGGAAGGAGGCAGTGGGCAGGGGCAGGGAGGGGAGGGAAGGAGGCAGGGGGGGGCATAGAGAAAGGAGGCAGGGCATGTAGGGAGGAGGGAAGGAGGTAGAGGGCAGGCAGGGAGGGAAGGAGTAAGCGGGCAGGGAGGGAAGGAGGCAGGGGGCAGGCATAGAGGGAAGGAGGCAGGGGGCAGGGAGGGAAGGAGGCAGGGGCAGGCAGGGAGGGAAGGAGGCAGGCAGGCAGGGGAGGGAAGGAGGCAGGGGGCAGGCAGGGGAGGGAAGGAGGCAGGGGGAGGCAGGGGAGGGGGAGGCAGGGGGGCAGGCAGGGAGGGAAGGAGGCAGGGGGCAGGGGAGGGAAGGAGGCAGGGGCAGGTAGGGGAGGGGAGGGCAGGGGCAGGGCATAGAGGGAAGGAGGCAGGGGGCAGGCAGGAGGGGAAGGAGGCAAGGGGCAGGCAGGGAGGGAAGGAGGCAGGGGCAGGCAGGAGGGAAGGAGGCAGGGGGCAGGCAGGGAGGAAGGAGGCAGGGACCTTTTACTGGGACACATTATTGTTATATATGATGGATTATAATGCGTGAAAACTCTTGGAAATTAACAGTGAATCATTTATTGCTTATCTATTTACCTTTTATTCTCTATCCAAAAATTTCTTTAGGTGTTAATAATGTATGAAGCAATTTATTCACCTTTTCTTACGATATTATTTATTTATTTATTTATTAAAATATCCAATTTAAATGTATGTACTGGAGAAGCCTTACCTACCGCGTTGAGAACAAGGACTGTCACGACCGTTACCTGAAGAAAAGAGAAGAAAATATTAGTTTTATAATTACAAATACACATAAAAGGTATATCACTAAGATTTAGTGAACGGTGCTTAATAACCCTAGAAGTTGAAGCACCCAAAACTAAGACTTAGTGAACGGTGCTATAACCCTGGTAGTTGAAGCACCTAAACCCTAAGACTCTAGTAAACGGTGCTTAATAACCCCGGTAGTTGAAGCCCTAAAACTAAGACCTAGTGAACGGTGCTAATAACCCTGGTAGTTGAAGCACCCAAAACTAAGATTCCAGTGAACGGTAAGCACAACCCGGTAGTTGAAGCAATTTAAAACTAAGACTCAGTGAACGGTGCTAATAACCCTGAAGAAGCACCCAAAACTAAGACTTAGTGAACGGTGCTAATAACCCTGGTAGTTGAAGCACCTAAAACTAAGACTAAGAACGGTGCTAATAACCCCGGTAGTTGAAGCACCTAAACCCTAAGACTCCAGTAAACGGTGCTATTAACCCCGGTAGTTGAAGCCCCTAAAACTAAGACTCCAGTGAACGGTGCTAACAACCCCTGGTAGTTGAAGCACCTAAAACTAAGATCTAGTGAACGGTGCTTAATAACCCTGGTAGTTGAAGCACCCAAAACTAAGACTCAGTGAACGGTGCTTAATAACCCTGGTAGTTGAAGCACCCAAAAACTAAGACTCCAGTGAACGGTGCTTTATAAACCTGGTAGTTGCACCTAAAACTAAGACCTAGTGAACGGTGCTAATAACCCTGGTAGTTGAAGCACCCAAACCAAGATCAGGAACGGTGCTTAATAACCCCGGTAGTTGAAGCACCAAAAACTAAGACTAGTGAACGGTGCTAATAACCTAGTTGAAGCACCCAAACCCTAAGATCTAGTAAACGTGCTTAATAACCCCGGTAGTTGAAGCCCCCAAAACTAAGACCCAGTGAACGGTGCTAATAACCCTGGTAGTTGAAGCACCTAAAACTAAGACCCAGTGAACGGTGCTTAATAACCCTGGTAGAAGCGGGACCCAAAACTAAGACCTAGTGAACAGTACTAATAACCCAGTAGTTGAAGACCCAAAAACCAAGACCATGAACGGTGCTTATCAACCCTAGTAGTTGAAGCACTCTAAAACTAAGACCCAGTGAACGGTACGTTATAACTCTGATAGTTGAAGCACCTAAAACTAAAACCAAGTGAACGATGCTTAATAACCCTGGTAGTTGAAGCATCTAAAACTAAGATCTAGTGAACGGTGCTTAATAACCCTGGTAGTTGAAGCACCTAAAACTAATACCTAGTGAACGGTGCTGAATAACCCTGGTAGTTTAAGCACCTAAAACTAAGACCTAGTGAACGGTGCTTCATAACCCTGGTAGTTGAAGCACCTAAAACTAAGACCTAGTGAACGGTGCTTAATAACCCTGGTAGTTGAAGCACCTAAAACTAAGACCTAGTGAACGGTGCTTAATAACCCTGGTAGTTGAAGCACCTAAAACTAAGACCTAGTGAACGGTGCTTAATAACCCTGGTAGTTGAAGCACCTAAAACTAAGACCTAATGAATGGTGCTTAATAACCCTGGTAGTTGAAGCACCTAAAACTAAGACCTAGTGAACGGTGCTTAATAACCCTGGTAGTTGAAGCACCTAAAACTAAGACCTAGTGAACGGTGCTTAATAACCCTGGTAGTTGAAGCACCTAAAACTAAGACCTAGTGAACGGTGCTTAATAACCCTGGTAGTTGAAGCACCTAAAACTAAGACCTAGTGAATGGTGCTTAATAACCCTGGTAGTTGAAGCACCTAAAACTAAGACCTAGTGAACGGTGCTTAATAACCCTGGTAGTTGAAGCACCTAAAACTAAGACCTAGTGAACGGTGCTTAATAACCCTGGTAGTTGAAGCACCTAAAACTAAGACCTAGTGAATGGTGCTTAATAACCCTGGTAGTTGAAGCACCTAAAACTAAGACCTAGTGAACGGTGCTTAATAACCCTGGTAGTTGAAGCACCTAAAACTAAGACCTAGTGAACGGTGCTTAATAACCCTGGTAGTTGAAGCACCTAAAACTAAGACCTAGTGAATGGTGCTTAATAACCCTGGTAGTTGAAGCACCTAAAACTAAGACCTAGTGAACGGTGCTTAATAACCCTGGTAGTTGAAGCACCTAAAACTAAGACCTAGTGAACGGTGCTTAATAACCCTGGTAGTTGAAGCACCTAAAACTAAGACCTAGTGAACGGTGCTTAATAACCCTGGTAGTTGAAGCACCTAAAACTAAGACCTAGTGAACGGTGCTTAATAACCCTGGTAGTTGAAGCACCTAAAACTAAGACCTAGTGAACGGTGCTTAATAACCCTGGTAGTTGAAGTACCTAAGACTAAGACCTAGTGAACGGTGCTTAATAACCCTGGTAGTTGAAGCACCTAAAACTAAGACCTAGTGAACGGTGCTTAATAACCCTGGTAGTTGAAGCACCTAAAACTAAGACCAAGTGAACGGTGCTTAATAACCCTGGTAGTTGAAGCACCTAAAACTAAGACCAGGTGAACGGTGCTTAATAACCCTGGCAGTTGAAGCACCTAAAACTAAGACCTAGTGAACGGTGCTTAATAACCCTTGTAGTTAAAGCACCTAAAACTAAGACCTAGTGAACGGTGCTTCATAACCCTGGTAGTTGAAGCACCTAAAACAACACTTTAAACAGATCATGTGATCGTCAGAGTAACACACACACACACACACACACGCACACACACACATACAATAGCCAAAATTTACATAACCTTCCGGGTATTAACATCAGAAAATTCCACCAGCTAGGACTGACAGCGGGGATGATATACAACCATTTTATAAAAGGCTGACGAGAGTTATGACAGCTCAGTTTTGACAGGAGTCTTATGGATGATTAATGATATGATGTATATGACCTATTAATATTATAATGAATATATTACATGTTTAAAGAGATTATCAAGGTAACATATGGTCGCCCAACCTGGAGGAGAGTTAATTACAGGTGATGAAGCTGGTACATGATCTGTTTCCGAACACCTGTAGGGATTCTGGTCGTACTCCTAACTTAAATAGATTCAAGGATGATAACTAACAATGTCACTCAACACATCCATATGACTTAGCCTTCGTTAATCAGGTTATGGGATTATGATATTGAACTCTGATAATAGAAAGTTCATATAACAAATCAAATGATGTTTTACAAATTTGTTAAGAGAGTAAAGAAAGACGGGTTAAAGGAAGAGATTTCGAGTAATTTGTACCAGGGAAGAAACACCTTTTCAAGTAACTAAGAACTGTAACTTAAGACACTACAGGTGATGGCAACTTTTTTACTCAGACAGATGATGCTGCCATGGAGGGTTGCCAATTTTTCTTTTAAACAATTTCTATTCCTTTTTGGTGTCAGGTAACATGCTGAAAAATTATTTTATCTCCTCTTATAACTTAGAACACAAAATTCACCCGCGAAGTTGGAAAAAAATCAAAACTTACATTTCTGGATAACGCTCGACCATAGCTAACCACAGAGGCTAATTTACTACAACAGTGTATCATAACCTACTAGTGTCACTCTCCTTGGATGAAATCAATAAAGTCATCTACCTACAGTAAGTTACTCACCACTAAGATAAATAATACCTCAGTTAATACAACTCATTAGATTTTTTTTTCTTACTTGAAGATTAAATATTTATAAACCAACTTTTTAAAATAATTCCAACTAATGTAAAGTTATATATTTACAGGAATTTCGAGAAAATATTTAAAGAACATCTAGTCACTTCAGTTATCTAAGACACTGGATATATCAAGCCCAGTTATATACGTAGGTCACCTTAAACTTTAAATAGGAAAAATACTCCGGTATATTTTAAAGAACTTATTGACTACACTTACCCCCTTTACCTCCTTTAAAAACAACCAAGACTCAACTAAAAATATACAAAAGCTTTATCTTGAACCTGAGATCCGTGGTTGTATATTTGTCATTTAAATACTTATTGGGGACTGCAGTGTTCAGGGGCTGGGCAACACGAGGGACGCTCCCACAACCCACCCGCCAGTAAGCCGTCTTCCTCCACTATTCGCTACATCGTCAGACAAGTCACTCAACCAGCCCACAACTCACACTGATTTCCAGGTACTGACTGACTGACCTCTAACCCATACAGGCTTGACCTCACCATTTTAAGCCCAATTTCGAAATTCAACCTCACCTAACCTAACCTAACCTAACCCCTCACCTCACCTTAGAACCTCACCTAATATAACCTCACACGCTCACCTAATCCCTCACCTAATATAACCTCACCTCACCTAACCTAACCTCACCTAACCTCACCTAACCTAACCTCACCTAATATAACCGAACCTAACCTCTTGTGATCTTAAACATTATTTGCATTAGTATTCATCTTCCGTATCTCAACTCACTTTGTATCTCTGGCACGTTTTACACACATAGAATTCATTTACTGTTGACTTTAGGTTTGTAACTGCTGTGTTACCATTATGTTAACATTCTTATTGTATCGAACTGATTTTACGTTCGTTCTTTTGTCAGTTGAAGTTCTCCGTTAATCTTGTGTGTGTGTGTGTGTGTGTGTGTGTGTGTGTGTGTGTGTGTGTGTGTACATTAATAGTATACACTTGTTTACATTACATATCATTGATAAAGTCCAATATGTATGAAATCTGATGGACAATATTCGGGTTGAACTTTGGCACAAACTGGCCATTATAAACAGTTTAGCGCCACAGTTGTAACAAACGTGTCATACAAGCCAGTTATAACAAAATGTCAGCAATTTCTATAAAAGTGCAGGATGCGATTCCGCTTCGTTGTAGTGCGCAGTTGGGTGTACACTTTATAGCGCGGTTCACCCCATTTACACAATAGCTGATGACAGAAAACAGAAAATAGTATGAAATGTTGAAATAAAAGTTTCAGATATTGGAAAATATTACTGAAGTTATCTGAAATATGCAGAAATTTGATATGCACTGGTTAAAACCTATTGTGGAAAACTGGGGTGAGTGCACGTGTGTGAATCTGTATAGGTTTGTGGTATACGCTATCTGCATAACCCATATATATATATATGTTTGTGTGTGTGTAAAAAGGTTAAGTGAACGTGTTTGGTGTAGCTTTACACCGTCTCGTATGACTGCAATGTTAATAAAAAAAATTTTAAAATCTAAAGTAAACTGATGTGAATCACTTCACATGTAAAGGTTTCTTACGCTGCGTCGTTCATTCTAAAGTTCCGATCCACATCACTGACGAATTTAACTTTACTTGAAGACTTCGCGATCTGTAACAAAACTCCAATGTCAACTGAGCTGCTTTCATGATATTAAAAAAGCGAGCTGGGGCAGAAGACATACAAGAAAAACGGCAGTAAAGGGAATATAACCTGAACCTGGACTAGGAACCTAACCTGGCTAAACCTGATGTAACCCACATTTAATCTAACCTACCTGTAGACTAACGTAATCTAAACCTAACCTAACATGTCCTTACCCTAACCTAATGAAAACCTTACACCTGACCAACCGAACGTGAACTAATTGACACACAGTTTTGGTATGAAAGATTTGTTATTGTGGTCTGAAGTTGGTTATTAGTCTGGCTTCGAAAAAATTAAAATAAAAAATCTCTCATTCTCTAAAAAAAAAAAATGATTAATGAATAAAATCAATAAATAAATACATACAACAAATAAAACCATTGTCCTTGTCTCCGTAAATAAGACTAAAACGAATTTAACTGGTGGTACAAACGCGGGGAAAAATGTCTGTGGAAGGATTCACTGTGTAACTGAAGTAAATAAGAGCGACAGCACCAGCCCCCAAAAGGGTAGTCGTCACCACTGAAGACTCCCGAGAACAACCCCACCAGTTTTGTGCGCCACTGATTTTCTTGCCGGATTTTGATCTTGTTTGAGATATTCAGTTCACATACAGCTGTTTGTGTGTCGTCTCCTTCCTCCTGTTTGTGTCTATGTGTCCGTGTGGTTGTGTGTCTTATCTGTCCGTGTCTTATGTGTCCGTGTGTTTGTATGTATTATGTCCAAGTGTTTGCCTTATGTGTCCATGTGTTTGTGTCATATGCGTCCGTGTGTTTGTGTCCTATGCGCCCATATGTTTGTGTGTCTTATGTGTCCATGTGTTTGTGTATCTTATGCGTCCATGTGTTTGTGTGTCTTATGTGTCCATGTGTTTGTGTGTCTTATGTGCCCACGTGTTTGTGTCTTATGTGTCCCTGTGTTTGTGTTCTATGTGTCCACCTGTTTGTGTCTTATGTGTCCATGTGTTTGTGTCTTGTGTCCATGTGTTTGTGTCTTATGTGTCCACCTGTTTGTGTTCTATGTGTCCACCTGTTTGTGTCTTATGTGTCCATGTGTTTGTGTCTTATGTGTCCATGTGTTCTGACTCCACAGCTTCCATCTTTATGATTTAGCATAACTCCGTGAGTACGATGCCTTGACCGCCTTGAGTAAGACGCCTTAACCCAGTGAGTACTATAACTTAATCTCTTGAGTACTTAGTTCCAATTTTTTAGAGTGCGATGACAAAATCTCACTGAATATACTAGTACTTCACTCATGGGGTTAAATATTAGTACTCATAAGGTTAAATTACTATACTCAAAGTACTCAAAGAGTAATAATACTCACAAGGTCAAGTCATCGCCCTCAAGGGTTTAAGTAATCGTACTCGGGGTTAAGTCATCATGATCAAGGGGTTAAGTAATCGTACTCAGGAGGTTAAGTCATCATGATCAAGGGGTTAAGTAATCGTACTCAGGAGGTTAAGTCATCATGATCAAGGGGTTAACTTATCGTGTTCAAGAGGTCAAGACGTCGTATTAATCAAGGGCTCAACTCATTTTACTCAAGGAGTTAACCCACCTTAACTGAAGGGTTAAGTCATCGTGCTCAAAGGATTGTCACCATATTAAAGGGGTTGTCATCTTACTCAAGGGGCTAGGTCATTGTACTCAAGGGGCTAGGTCATTGTACTCAAGGGGTTGTCAGTGTACTCAAGGGGCTAGGTCATTGTACTCAAGGGGCTAGGTCATTGTACCCAAGAGGTCAATTTATCACACTCGTGGGTTGTCATCGTACTCCAAAGGTGAGGCCATCACCCTCCAGGGATTAAGTTACTGTAGTCAAAGGTTGAAGTGAACAGATAGAATCACTTCACCTGTGTAAGAGAACCTGGTGTAGTCCGTGGCAGTAAAGGCTCAATACCCGCCAGTCTGATATTGACTCAAATTACAAAGTCTCTTTCTCTCTTATTTTAGTTTTACCTCTGACGATACTATATTATTTTCTTGCATCATTTACAATAACATATATTTTTCTTTTTCTTCTACTAGGAATTTAGTGTTTAATATTTATTTTCTTTCACTCACAAATCAACAAGTATCAACTGTAGTCAGCATTTAAACATATTTTTCTTCCTCTTATCAAATATAATATTTAGAGTCAATTTAATATTTATAGCGTATTTTTTCCATTCGTGTTTTTTTTCTTTGTTCTTTGTCCATGGTGTGCAGGCAGGTCACACTAGGTCAGCAGGGACTCGGTGACCTCCCCTCCCCGGACTTAATCTGTCGTGGTCATGCTACCGCTTTACTCACCACAATAAAGGCTTCCTGGCTCTTCACTTACAACTAATTTACTTGTGTGCATGAAGTGGATATAAAGCCTAATTAGATTCCTCGACTACTACCTGTGTCTAACCCGTGTTTGACTACTTTTAAATTAATTCATTGCGTGGAACTTATGATTCAGCTGACTGACTGACCAACTGACTGGGAGAAGGATATGTCTTGGTGCCAGTCCCGCCCAAGCCAAGGTCTTCTTCCACTGCAATCAATCGTCTCTTCACCCTTGACAAACAATTTCTTCCCTTCATTATATTCATTGTATATAGAAGCCTACCATTAATGTCAAAGTTATAAGTTATCATTTGTATATCATGTATGTGTTGTATATATCCTTTTAACTATTTCCTTGTCTAATTTCATATCCTGATTAACCACTCATGTTTATTTTGAATATATATCAATCATCATGTTTGCCCTCGGTCAATATTTAGTTAATCACAAATTCCTATCGAACAATGTTTACTTTTTTGTTCACTCAACGAGATATCATTGAAACTAAAGTACTGTAGCCTCGTGAGTTAATTGGTCTTTCACTGACCTTCCTATAGTTATTAAATCCTTATTGGCTTTTAGTACAGTGTCTTCTATTTCCTGAATCCCTGTTTACACTTGGGGTAAACGTTACGTCCTCTACACATGTATCCGTGAGTCCGTTGTGTCCGTATTTCCCTCCTGTGTTCATTATAAACTCGATAAATGCCAAGATATAACAGAGTGGTATAAGCTGAGGTATCAGTTTAATTGCTAAGCTTCCACAAGGGAGTTTACTATGTGTGTGTAATCTGTTTTATTCCTGTACAGTATCACCCTGGGCTGTTGTGGCGCGGGAGGATTACTGTCGTCCGCCTGGAAAATCTTCACAATTGGGAAAACTTTGTTCGATTTTTCCGTCAATCATTCTGTCACTGTCTCGTTATACTGTGCACTTGTGGTTTTCTTCTTTCATCGTCTGTTCTTGTGAGCACTTCAGGAAAGCGTGGGTGCTTCCTGCCGTCCAACTACAGCTAAGGGTCATTGTTTAAGTGTCTCGGTGCTGTGGATGAACACTGTAAAACCGTTAACTAAATTAGACTTTACATTAAACAAAATATTTCAAAAATCATGAAAAATAAAGAATTATGAGTTTTCATCTGTAGTTTTGATCACCAGCTTTGTGTTTACAATTAAATAAATAAATATACTTATTTTCAGTAAGGGATTTCAGTTTCAACTAATTCCCTACTACACGGACTAAATACGATTTATCGAGGAAAAGAGTTCTATATCTTATAATTTTTAATTGTTGATGTAAGTGTATTACAGTACTAATCATGTTAAGAGTTTAAAGCCCTGAGCTGTTGAAGCGCAGTAATAATATTATAACAACAACATCGAATTGTCTTCGTTGTCTGTCATCGCAATGTTTTTAACAATATTTATCACCTGGTTATCACATCATTTACTGATCTATCAAACATTTCCTTGGAGTTATTCATTAATGGTCGTCACTCTCCTCTATTTCTCACAACTTCATGATAAAACAAAATAATACTGTACCGTCAACTGTTTATTTTCTACCTTTTATTTACCCAGAAAAGACAAACTGTGGTGTTCAATCGCCAATATTTACCACCAATCCAGTTTTCTTCTATTGAACTTCTTGTTGCCATTCTGTTTGGAGAATTTTCTGTACATTTATTATCAGGAACAGATGTTGGAAGTTGATGTTGTAGTCCCGTGTCCTGCTGTTGGGTCGGGGGGTTGCTAGAGGTGTACCAATACTCGAGGGTGTGGTCAACATAATCCTCTTATTTTGTTGGCACTTAATCTGTAATATTCTACTGGCACTGAATCTGTAATTCTTCATTGGCACTGAATTTCCTAATATTATAATGGTAACGATTCTTTAATATTATGCTGGAATTGAATCCTTAATATTCTATTGGCAGTACATCTTTAATATTAACTGAATCTTTAATACTCTATTAGTACTGAGTATTTAATTTAACATTCTATTATAACGAATTAACATGACACTGTTGATATTTTACTGGCACTTAACCTTTAATATCTTACAATGAATCATTAATATTCTACTCAACTGACTCCTTAATATTACACTGACGAAGTTTTAATATTTTAGTACCGCTGAGTCTTTAATGTTCTATCAACACTGTTTTGCTCTTTCTGTAGGTATGATATTATTTAGTTTTCCTTTTTTTCTAGAGAGAGGGTGGGGGGCTGGGCTGGGCTGGGTTGGGCTGGGCTGTTGTCTATTCCCACTACACTTCCGTTTCGCGTTACCGAGTTTTTAATTTTCCTTTTGCTGCCACTCTCAAATACCATTAATTTATTGCTATTAGTAACTCGATTCGATTATATACGTGGTCTCAATCTTCCTCATCATTGATTAGCAATTTTCATCTTTCCATCTCAACTTTCCATACAAACATCGTCTACCTACCCCTAATCATTTCCTTCTCTTCTATTCCTCTATTATCGGTGAGTATCTTAATTCCTGCTTCGTTATGGATACCCAGCACCGGTAATCCAGTCATTAATTATCTTACGTCTCCTGTTCTTATTTACATTCATCTTAAAATCGTTTCCACCTTTTTTCTGTTTATATAATATTTCTTGACTTTCACTCGATTTTTACTGTCTCATTTTCTCTCCTGATGCTTCAATATTTCACGTGTATTTTATATCTCTGTTTTATTTCATATTACCGTACTTCTTTTTTATCTACGTCTCTTTCTTCTTCATTTGGTCTATTTCTTTCTGCTTTATATGGATTGTCTTTTGGTTAATATTATGCCCAATACTTTATCCAAGTGCATATATACTCATTCGTAAAAGCTGACTCACTCACAACAATAATAATAAGAAATTTGAATACCGTACTACAGCCATACATCCGTGTAGACTATATAAACAAATAATAATAATAATAATAATAATAATAATAATAATAATAATAAAGCCAACATTTAAGAAGCACTAATAACTACCGTCCCTTGACTAATCCTCACCCACACATCTTCAAGTGAGTGTAGTTGCCTTCTTAACTCGAGTCTTTGTTCATAAAATGCTGTATGTTAATGTTGTCTTGCAGCTGTTGTTAAGATAATGTATCTAATTAAGTAAAGTTACTCACTGCGATTATGGAGACATTTTGGATGCTTTTAATACTTTAGCTTACGTGGTATAGCTGAATGAGTTATTACAACTCTCTTTAAGGGGCGAACTTAACCTGAGGACCTTCTACAGTTCGTGGTTTGGGTTTTACAACTTAATGTGGTTGTTAGGAGCATTTTTTACATCACATTGAAAGAATCAAACTTATGAACCTAACTATAGCTCAAATACGTCACATATTTCTCACACCCCCTTCAATGGGAAAAAATTTAACAGAAATATTTAAAGACTTTGACGTAAGAACCTTTGAAAATTCTACACCAGATCTGTTCTTCACGTGTTGAGGTAAGTTGGTGTACGTACTTGATTTATTTTAACATTGTCGTGAATTTCATCTGCTACTTCAGCAAGCTGCTTACAATAACCTGGTGAAATACTGACTCAAGTGTACTGGTGGCCCGGTAGTGTAATACTGCCTCAAGTGTACTGGTGGCCCAGTAGTGTAATACTGCCTCAAGTGTACTGGTGGCCCGGTAGTGTAATACTGCCTCAAGTGTACTGGTGGCCCGGTAGTGTAATACTACCTCAAGTGTACTGGTGGCCCGGTAGTGTAATACTGCCTCAAGTGTACTGGTGGCCCGGTAGTGTAATACTGCCTCAAGTGTACTGGTGGCCCGGTAGTGTAATACTGCCTCAAGTGTACTGGTGGCCCGGTAGTGTAGTACTGCTCGCGTACTCGGTGGCCCGGTAGTGTAATACTGCCTCAAGTGTACCAGGCCTGGTAGTAATAAGTGCCTCAAGTGTACTGCGGCCCGGTAGTGTAACACGCCTCAAGTGTACTGGTATCTGGTAGTGTAATACTGCCTCGAGTAAAATTGCGCCCGGTGTAATTGGTGCTCGGCGTACCGGTGGGTTCTGTGGCGTAATAATTGCCTCAAGTGTACTGGTGGCCTGGTAGTGTATCACCACCAGCGGTCGGTGGCCCGGTAGTGGCACGTTTCAGTATTTGGTGGCCCAAAATACTGCCTGCGTACTGGTCTGGTGGTGTAATACTGCTCAAGTGTACTGGTGGCCCGGTAGTGGGTACGCCTCATTGGTGTCGGGAGTAGTGTAATACGCCTCTGCGTACTGGTGACCCGGTAGTGTACTGCCTCAAGTGTACCAGGCCCAAGAGTAATACTGCCTGCGTACTGGTGGCCCGGTGTATTGACCACTTAAGTGTACTGTGGTCTGGTAGTGTAGTACTGCCTAAGTGTACGGTAGTTCAGTAGCGTAATACCACCAAGTGTACTGGTGGCCCGGTAGTGTAATAAGTGCCTCAAGTACTGGTGGCCCGGTAGTGTAATACTGCTCGGCGTACTGGTGTCCGGTAGTGGCCGCGTTCGCGTACTGGTGGCCCGGTAGTGTACGGTCGCCTGGCGGTATCAGGCCTGGTAGTGTATCACTGCCCTCGAGGTACTGCGTCTGATAGGCATTAAGTGCCCTGCGTACTAAATCCTGTAGTGTGAATACGCCTTCGCGGTACAGGTCTGGTAGTGTGTAATACCACCCTGGCAAAACAGGTCTGGTAGTGCACAAGTGCCTGCGTACTGGTGGCCCGGTAGTAATAAGTGCCTGGCGTACTGGTGGCCCCTGTAGTGTAATAAGCACCTCAAGTGTACTGGTGGCCTGGTAGTGTACGCGTTTCGCGCCTCAAGTGTACTGGTGGCCCGGTAGTGTAATACTGCCTCAAGTGTACTGGTGGCCCGGTAGTGTAATAAGTGCCTCAAGTGTACTGGTGGCCCGGTAGTGTAATAAGTACCTCAAGTGTACTGGTGGCCTGGTAGTGTAATAAGTGCCTCAAGTGTACTGGTGGCCCGGTAGTGTAATAAGTGCCTCAAGTGTACTGGTGGCCCGGTAGTGTAATAAGTACCTCAAGTGTACTGGGTGACAAGTACGTTATTGTCAGAAAATGGTACTAAAGCTGTCGAGTTTCAATGTACCTATCATTTTATTACACCCCCTCCCCCCACACACACACACACACGCACACACACACACGCACACACACAATTATTTAGTTATTCATTTATTTATTTGCATATTTGTTCATACAATTAATTTTTTCATGGCCAAATGAAATAATCCAATATCACATATACAATATTCGGGGTGTAAACTTTTGGCAGAAACGGGTCATTCCCGGCAGTTTAGCGGGGCAGTTGTAACAAAGGTGTCATACCGGCCAGTTATAATAAAATATCAGCAATATCCGTGACTGTGTTGGATGTGAGGCCAGGCAGTGTTCCCGCGGTTGGCCTCACACTTTACGACATGATTCGCCCCATTTACACCATAACATATGATTTAAAACCCCGTTGTTACTCGTTTGGACGCGAAAATATTTTGAAATTAGAATGAAAAAGTTCTCGAATATGTGTGAAGGATAATTGAAGTTTAGTGAAATATTTAGGCATACGATGTGCAAAAGTTGTTTATATATATATACCCTAGACCGTTTGCATAATTGCCGGTTATGCAATAATGTGCCAAATTGACCTGCTAACAGACAAACAGGCAGCAGCTCTCTTTAAATGGTGACACATGGACGTAAACAAATAATTAATTCACCTGTACTACTTAACTGTAAATCGTTATTCGGTTCATTAATTAAGGTAATTTACATTTAATTTAGTGGTCGCTATTTGATGGTTAATATATACACTGTCCACTAATTCAAACTAATTGAAAATTAAATCACTGGTTACCGTTAATTGCGTGTTTATCTTGTTCAGTATGGTAACTAAGGCAACTTAAACTGAATTAACTGGCCACTAATAAACTGGTATTGTATTATGTTCAATATTTTACGGTAATTTACAGCTAATTTACATCTCTCTTCAACTGTTTATATTTATTTTGTCAAGTTCTCTGAGGTGACGATTAACTTCATCAGTAGCTTTAATTCGTCCAGTATTTTAAGGTAATTCACAAGGTAATAATGAACCCATCAAGTTAATCATTCTTCTCTAAATGTCAATTATGTTTCCCGAGTCTAGTAATGTTCATTCAGTGACGACATTGTGACTCAGGACTCACCATGACTCAGTGAGTTACGATGACACGGTGACGTAAAGCCCTTAGTGATTTAATAACACTATGACTCAGTGACTTACAATAATTACCGGTGACTGATTCAATAAAGGAAGTTGAGTCAGGTAACAGTAAAACATGAGTCACTGAGATCTGTTAAGAGTTATTGAGTCATAGGCAATGAGTATTTGTCAGTTGTTTGCAGGAGTCGTTATTTAGTCATTCACCTACTGACTCTAATAACTTTCGATGACTCAGAAACTCCTAATATCCTTCTGACTCCCAATGGTTCTCAGAGATTCAATGATTCTACATGACTCACGATTAATCACTGACTCAATGATGCATAAACACCCACACACACACACATGCTAATATAAAGATTATCCTTATCGCAATCGTCTATGACCGTCGTTAAGGTGACCAGGGCGGGATTACTGTCAATGTAAGGTACAGTACAGTCCCATCCTGGCTCCCGGGACGAACACTCTACCCCGGGACAACATATACACACAAAAATATATGTTCATGGAGTTATAAACATACACACACTCGGAAGCTCACAGACGTAAGCTACATTAATACCAAAACACCTACAATACAGAGCTATCCAACACGTCCACTACGTTAGTCACAATATATATAAACCAAAACGGAGGTGACGCTTTACCAGGGGGCAACTTAGTATAGTGTTCAGGCGGCGTGAGGGTCAAGAATTAAACACACACACACACACACACACACACGAGTATTTACGTACGGATAATATCTTGAACCTTGCTTTTGATCCCGTGTACCGGAGGTTAGTCTAATAAAATTAAAATATTGGGTATTACAGTAATCCTGAATCTGTACTCCATTAGTGTATCTAAAGACGTCTCGATTTACAACTTTCCAGAAAATTATCATATTATTGACTTATACATGAGATAAATGCCTAACAATATATTTATATTACCCAGTACACAAAATACTTATTCATGGATATAGTCCACCTTCACAGCCTAGTCATACTGTAGATGTAAATAAATAAGTTGTTTCTGGTGTTGAATTTTCACAAAAGGTGACGTGGACAACACAGCTCGGAGGTAAATCCGAGAAAAAAAAATGGTTTAATCTGAGAGTGGCGGAGTTACGACATGTTTCCTGTCAGGTCCAACTTTACTGAGAAAACTTTCTGCCCAGTTTGTCAGGTAATCTGACCAATAACCAGGTTTTTTCCTCTGTCTTGTTCCCTCACCCCAGTCCCTCTGTAGTGTTGTTCCCTCACCCCAGTCCTTCTGTAGTGTTGTTCCCTCTCCCCAGTCCTTCTGTAGTGTTGTTCCCTCACCCCAGTCCTTCTGTAGTGTTGTTCCCTCACCCCAGTCCCTCTGTAGTGTTGTTCCTCACCCCAGTCCTTCTGTAGTGTTGTTCCCTCACCCCAGTCCCTCTGTAGTGTTGTTCCTCACCCCAGTCCATCTGTAGTGTTGTTCCCTCACCCCAGTCCTTCTGTAGTGTTGTTCCCTCACCCCAGTCCCTCTGTAGTGTTGTTCCCTCACCCCAGTAGTGTTGTTCCCTCACCCAGTCCCTGTAGTGTTGTTCCCTCACCCCCAGTCCTTCTGTAGCAAGTGTTGTTCCCCCTCACCCCAGTCCTCTGTAGTGTTGTTCCCCACCCCAGTCCCTCTGTAGTGTTGTTCCCTCACCCCAGTCCTTCTGTAGTGTTGTTCCCTCACCCCAGTCCTGTAGTGTTGTTCCTCACCCCAGTCCCTCTGTAGTGTTGTCTCACCCCAGTCAGTGTTGTTCCTCACCCCAGTCCCTCTGTAGTGTTGTTCCTCACCCCAGTCCCTCTGTAGTGTTGTTCTCTCACCCCAGTCCTTCTGTAGTGTTGTTCCTCACCCCAGTCCCTCTGTGTTGTTCCCTCACCCCAGTCCCTCTGTAGTGTTGTTCCTCTCCCCAGTCCCTCTGTAGTGTTGTTCCCTCACCCCAGTCCCTCTGTAGTGTTGCTCCCTCACCCCAGTCCTTCTGTAGTGTTGTTCCCTCACCCCAGTCCCTAACTCAAGTGTTGTTCCCTCACCCCAGTCCCTCTCTACTGTTGTTCCCTCCCCCAGTGTGGTTCCCTCCCCCAGTGTTGTTCCCTCCCCCAGCCACTCTCTTATCGCTATAAAGTAAATATTATACACACACTACTTCTTCATAAAGACACGCGCAGCCTAAACAAACAGCTCAAGTAAGAGTAATATAATTATAGCAGCTTATTGACCCACTCAGTAAACACACAAAATTCCTCGTATATCCCATAGGTTCTTACAGTAGCCTTGACCGACGAGTTCATACATACACAAACAGAAGACTCGGGTATTCATTATTTTTGTTCTAATATGATATACATTAATGTACACTTTACTGTCAACATACATTATTAACACATGTACATCATTCTTCTGAGTAGGAATAATCTCCTTTCAACAGGTTTAAGTACAAGAGGTAACACACGCACGCACATCCAGTATAATAAGCCTCTCGTCATCATTACCGAGTGTCTGCTAATCTTCATTCTCAAAGATCTTTACGATAAATGTTTCCTTTTTACTGGATAAAAAATGTTTTGACAACATTTTGACATTTATCTTATTTTAATGGAGCCAGTAATATGCTTTTTCACACCTCTACTAGTGGAGAAAATTTAACGAGCCAAGTAAGACTTAACAGGTAAACGAGTGGTTAGACACGTGTGAATAACTAATACATCTGCGTCAACCCCGAGTTATGAACTAATGTTGACAGTCTCCAACCTTCACACGTTAAACATTCTCTCCAACTGGCGGTGTGAGAAAACCAATTAGGAGCGATTACTTATCTTAATTGAAAATTATAAGAAATTGAAGTATGATGCTTTGAGAATGAGAGAGAGAGAGAGAGAGAGAGAGAGAGAGAGAGAGAGAGAGAGAGAGAGAGAGAGAGAGAGATAATATAAGAACATTTTGTGTCAACTGGTCTCCTACTGGCTGGCGTCTTGTTATATTTGTAGGTTAGTTGGTGTGGCTAACAACCTGAGCCCCTCTGAACGAAAGAAAAGTAAATGTTACGAGCTTTAATGCGTTAAATATGGATTATATTTAGATGTTAATATTATTTATATTTGACCAATAATCAGTTGCACTAAAAATTATAAATCAAAATAATGATCATTTATTGGTTAACGTGGCAGTCCAACTCACTTAGCCACCAATCAACTTACAGGACAGAACAGTTGGTTAGTTCCACACGAGACCAACTTATATAACTACAGTATAAACCAAGAAAATGTTTACCAGTTTAAACCAAGATAATTTATCCCCGTACAAACCAGGACAATTTGTACCCGTATTAAACAAGGTAATTTGTTCCCTTTAAAACAGGGTAATTTGTTCCCGTATAAACCAGGGTAATTTGTTCCCGTATAAACCAGGGTAATTTGTTCCCTCATAAAACAGGGTAATTTGTTCCCGTATAAACCAGGGTAATTTGTTCCCTTATAAATCAGGGTAATTTGTTCCCGTATAAACCAGGGTAATTTGTTCCCGTATAAACCAGAGTAATTTGTTCCCTCATAAAACAGGGTAATTTGTTCCCGTATAAACCAGGGTAATTTGTTCCCGTATAAACCAGGGTAATTTGTTCCCGAATAAATCAGGGTAATTTGTTCCCGTATAAACCAGGGTAATTTGTTCCTGCATAAACCAGTACTTGTTCCTGCATAAACCAGGGTAATTTGTTCCTTGCATAAACCAGGTACTTGTCTCTTTATAAAACAGGGTAATTTGTTCCCGAACAAATCAGGGTAATTTGTTCCTGCATGCCAGGTACTTGTTCCGGCAAAACAGGGTAATTTGTTCCGTATAAACCAGGTAATTTTGTTCCCATAAACCAGGTACTTGTTCCCTTATAAATCAGGGTAATTTGTTCCGTATAAACCAGGTAATTTGTTCCCGTATAAACCAGAGTAATTTGTTCCCTCATAAACCAGGGTAATTTGTTCCCTTATAAATCAGGGTAATTTGTTCCCTTATAAATCAGGGTAATTTGTTCCCGAATAAATCAGGGTAATTTGTTCCTGTATAAACCAGGGTAATTTGTTCCCGTATAAACCAGGGTAATTTGTTCCCGAATAAATCAGGGTAATTTGTTCCTGTATAAACCAGGGTAATTTGTTCCCGTATAAATCAGGGTAATTTGTTCCTGTATAAACCAGGGTAATTTGTTCCCGTATAAACCAGGGTAATTTGTTCCCGTATAAACCAGGGTAATTTGTTCCCTCATAAAACAGGGTAATTTGTTCCCGTATAAACCAGAGTAATTTGTTCCCTCATAAAACAGGGTAATTTGTTCCCGTATAAACCAGGGTAATTTGTTCCCTTATAAATCAGGGTAATTTGTTCCTGTATAAACCATGATATTTTGCACCAGTATTAAAACGGGATAAATTGTACGAGCATAATTCAAGAAGTAACTTTAAGGATATTTTGGTTATAAATTTGAAGACAAAATCAATATCTATAGCAAAGGGGGTGGCATCTAACCTCGTCAAAACATAGTAGTGTATCTTACAACCTAACCTCAACCAAACCATTCCAGTGTGTAACGTACAACCTAACCTAACCTAACCTCAACCAAACCATTCCAGTGTGTAACGTACAACCTAACGTAACCTCAACCAAATCATTCTAGTGTATCTTACAACCTAACGTAACCTCAACCAAACCTAACGTAACCTCAACCAAATCACACTAGTATATTCGTTACAACTCAGTCCCCTCAGAATACAACCCGGATATTAAACTTACAGCCCCTTTCATAACTCTCTCCACCAAAAGGTCTGAAATCACAAGAATTTCTTAGGAAAATTATTATCCTTCCCTCGTAACAAAACTCTGTCTATACTTCCGTAATATTTATTCAAGGAAGTAAAAGACTTATGGTGTATAATTCCGCTGTCGTGATCCAGAAAGTGTTAAGAAAATCAAACATGTTAACTCAAGCTAAGACAAACTGTATATATATACCAGTGAACATGATATACATATAATTTGCTTCCTAAGTTAATATTAATGGCGACTGAGAAACACAATATGTATTTGGTGCTTGACAATAAAAATCTTAATAGTATAGTTTTTTATCGTTAGTAAAGTTTAGAGAAAAGTAATGTAGGTTTTGGGTGACACATCGACAACCAGATGCAATATTACATTCTAAATTAAAAACAAAAATTATAAAAAGTTAAATTTGGCTAAACGGAAATGAGAACGTTAGGTAAGGGATTATATACGGCTCGTACCCTTAATAAAGATTTATGGTGTTCGGTAGTTTCATTAAAATGTTTCTTGAAATTTTCAGAATACAAATTTAGTATAGGAAGCAATGGGGAAAACACTCTGGATCTATTTATGAAGCGGTAAGCTGTCCGTGGCTTCCATGCCTTCACCAATTCGGAGAACTGAGACAAAACATTACTATGAATGTCTGGTTCTTACACCAACGAACCATTAAGCGAGGAAAAAAAATCGCGAAATATTGTCCCGTAAATAACTTTGGAACAAACTGAAAATAAACACATTTTATCTTTCCTTTCCACCAGATTTATATTCTAAGCATCAAACCAAAACATTCTGGTGTACAGTACATCCCGAGGTGAAGTAACCACTATCAAGGACGAGTACATAAAAATATAAAATAACAATAAAAATAATTTACCAATACACCATTCTTACTGAGATTATCTTTTATCAAATAACTTCAGGAGGACAGCACAACCAGCGGCTATACCGTTGTGTAAGGGGCCGGTATAGAGTAAGTTTTACGCTGGGAAGGGAAGACGGATGGTGTAAGAAGCGCGGCACGAGAGCCGGCTATTACCCTCATACACAACACGGAGTTAAAGAACTATAAGTGAAAGTAACCAGTATTCATGGCAGGTAAATTTTATGGCGTCGTTCCTCGGGGGACCCGCTAACGAAGATGGATGATGATGAAACCCTAAACTCTTTTTCTTGGTCTTCACGTTACTTTACTGCAAGCACCATTATGGCTACTATCACCACCATTATGGCTACTATCACCACCATTATGACTACTATCACTACCATTATGGCTACTATCACCACCATTATGGCTACTATCACCACCATTATGGCTACTATCACCACCATTATGGCTACTATCACCACCATTATGGCTACTATCACCACCATTATGGCTACTATCACCACCATTATGGTTACTATCACCACCATTATGGCTACTATCACTACACCACCATTATGACTACTATCACCACCATTATGGCTACTACCACCACCATTGGCTACTATCACCACCATTATGGCTACTATCACCACCATTATGGCTACTATCACCACCATTATGACTACTATCACCACCATTATGGCTACTATCACCACCATTACGGCTACTATCACCACCATTATGGCTACTATCACCACCATTATGGCTACTATCACCACCATTATGATTAATATCACCACCATTATGTTACTATCACCACCATTATGGCCACTATCACCACCATTATGGCTACTATCACCACCATTATGACTACTATCACCACCATTATGACTACTATCACCACCATTATGCTATCACCACCATTATGACTACTATCACCACCATTATGGCCACTATCAGCACCATTATGGCTACTATCACCACCATTATGACTACTATCACCACCATTATGGCTACTATCACCACCATTATGGCTACTATCACCACCATTATGACTACTATCACCACTATTATGACTACTATCACCACCATTATGACTACTATCACCACCATTATGGCCACTATCACCACCATTATGGCTACTATCAGCACCATTATGGCTACTATCACCACCATTATGACTACTATCACCACCATTATGGCTACTATCACCACCATTACGGCTACTATCAGCACCATTATGACTACTTGGTTACTATAAGCATCATAATCGCGACTGAGAGCATCTACAGTACATGGTTGGTAACTACTGCTGTTGCTGCTGCTTTAAGCTGTTGATACTTAATAAATTGAAGAATAATACCTCCTTACAGCGTGACAATGTCTTCAAAGAGCGAGACGACAATTTATAAAGACAGACAGACCGACAGATAAACAGACAGACAGACAGATAATCTTAGCTATGTGTATTACCTTGACTTTGCAGTGTAAACAATCTGGGTTAATCACATCAAAGCAAGACTTTATATAGATGATGAAGGACGTTCGTGGAAGTCTTGATTATTTTTTGAGAACTTTTAAACTAACAAGAAAAACTCATTATTTTGATTAAGGAAAGTTTATACGAAAATAATACTTCATGGTAATGGTTCACGGCTGGGTTGCTTTCAGGACCCACTAAAACCCGGAACATAACTGAACTTAACCTAACCTACCATGTCCTATGTCACTTAACCTAACCTACCATATCCAAATGTCACTTAACCTAACCTAACCTACCATGTCCTATGTCACTTAACCTAACCTACCATGTCCTATGTCACTTAACCTAACCTAACCTACCATGTCCTATGTCACTTAACCTAACCTACCATATCCAAATGTCACTTAACCTAACCTAACCTACCATGTCCTATGTCACTTAACCTAACCTACCATATCCAAATGTCACTTAACCTAACCTAACCTACCATGTCCTATGTCACTTAACCTAACCTACCATGTCCTATGTCACTTAACGTAACCTACCATATACCATGTCCTATGTCACTTAACCTAACCTACCATATCCAAATGTCACTTAACCTGTCACTGAACCTAACCTAACCTACCATGTCCTATGTCACTTAACCTAACCTACCATACCCTATGTCACTGAACCTAACCTACCATGTCCTGTGTCACTGAACCTAACCTAACCTACCATACCCTATGTCACTGAACCTAACCTACCATGTCCTGTGTCACTGAACCTAACCTAACCTACCATACCCTATGTCACTGAACCTAACCTAACCTAACCTACCATAGCTAACATAAACGAAGCAGATTCGTGGCTTTACAAAGAAAATAAAGATCCGGTCATGGTCTTGATAATTGTTTGGCCAAGTTTTTATGTCAAAGAATCTAACGTTATACCAACCGTCATTCTGGTCTGCCATAACGTTACACAATACACTCACTCCGGTTAAATAAAGTTTACATTATTCCAACACCTTTACAAACCAAGAACAAATATTCTATCTCAAAAAATTAACTTGATCCTCTCATTCATTTTGGCCGGTCACAATATTAATATCCAAAGAATAAATATTTTATTTAATGAAAGATATTACAAAAATAATAATACAAACTAATTAAATAAATCTATTTTTGTAATAATATTTTTGTAATAATATTTTCTACTCGGGAACTCCAGCTGAGGCTCCAATAACCCAGCTGAGGCTCCAATAACCCAGCTGAGGCTCCAGTAACCCAGCTGAGGCTCCAATAACCCAGCTGAGGCTCCAATAACCCAGCTGAGGCTCCAATAACCCAGCTGAGGCTCCAATAACCCAGCTCGGGCTCCAATAACCCAGCTCGGGCTCCAATAACCCAGCTCGGGCTCCAATAACCCAGCTCGGGCTCCAATAACCCAGCTCAGGCTCCAATAACTCAGCTCGGGCTCCAATAACCCAGCTCAGGCTCCAATAACCCAGCTCGGGCTCCAATAACCCAGCTCAGGCTCCAATAACCCAGCTCAGGCTCCAATATGCCGAACCTCAACTCTGGTATGAAAAGTAAACACAGAATTTTTGCAACAATTTCTCTTTTGAATGAAGAATTGGTAAGGAATATCACTTCTCTGCGGGATAGGTTTGTAGTGAATGCAGATTCCCCCACTGGGAAATTCAATCTTTTTCAGATGAACTTTGACTGGAAAAATACAATGTTATGCTCTAAATCCAGTTTCTTTCATCTACACTTTTTTATTTATTTTTTTTTATTTGGCGGGAGGGGATGTTATCAGTATTTATTGACTTGAATAACATTGACAGAACAAAAGTGAGCGAAAGTTTCTGAAAATGACTCTTAATCTGCACGAAAATGGTCAAAAAGTGCATGAACCTGACGCATTATTACTCAAAATGTCCAAGAAGATGTCATTATGGTGCACAAACCTCGTGAGGTCATACCCAAGAGAAGTATGCAAGACGCGAGGAACGTCATTACCACATTAATCTTGGCTTAACAATTAACTAAACTGCCCGAAACTTAACCTTATAACATTAAATTGTACTTTGACGCTACAACACTAAATTGTATAAAACTTGACCCCTATAACCACTACCCTCATGAAACTTGACCCCTATAACCACTACCCTCATGAAACTTGACCCCTATAACCACTACCCTCATGAAACTTGACCCCTATAACCACTACCCTCATGAAACTTGACCCCTATAACCACTACCCTCATGAAACTTGATCCCTATAACCACTACCCTCATGAAACGTGACCCCTATAACCACTACCTTCATGAAACTTGACCCCTATAACCACTACCCTCATGAAACTTGACCCCTATAGCCACTACCCTCATGAAACTTGACACTACAGCCACACTATGACCCAGAACTGTATGAACTTCTGCTCACCTGCCACCTATGGTACTCAGAGCTGCACAAAAGTTAATAATTTGGAAGGTAACTTGAGGAAAATCGGTCGACCGTGTCAGCACTTTCCAAGAAACGCCTTTTCACCAATATGGACTGAAACTGAGCAAGGCTGTACCCTAATTACTTGTGTCTAATATTATATGACAACTGGAGGGATTTAAATCATGCGAATACCTTTACCAGATATTGAAATTATTATTAACATTAATACAGTATAATAACAATAATAATAATAACAATAATAATAATAATAATAATAATAATAATAATAATAATAATAATAATGTTAATAATAATAATAATAATAATAATAATAATAATGTTAATAATAATAATGTTAACAACAATAATAATAATGATAATAATAATAATAATAATAATAATAGCAACAATAATAATAACAACAATAACAATAAACACAAGGACAACTGTTCTTAATACTAAAACAAAAGAAAAAACAAATGAAACAGGTCGCTCTTAAAGTCAAAATAATTAACTGTAATGACGTCATTAATTGGTGAATTAAGTATCCATTTAAGAGATTAAAAAATAATTAACAAAAAGAGTAAGAAAATTGCGCTGATGATACAACCTTATTATTCCCTCGGTAAAAGAGAGACAGACAGACTAACGTACACAAAGACTGCCGAGTCAAGACAAATTAATTTAAAGCTAAAAAGTTTGTAAATGTCAGAATCAGGTCATGACAGCGAGACCTTACAAATGCTACAGGGGAATTAAATACCGTTCAACATTTAGTGCAATTGAATCTCGTAAACTGCGAGAAATAAACCAAAAATAGTCACTTTTGAAGCATATTCATAGCCACTCAGCTCTTATAGACAATGGCGAGTCTTTTATTTGCACTGCCTTTGTATGTTTATATAATCCTCTTTATTTCAAATCATTAAAGTGTTTATTTTTTACACGCAGGCTTCTCTCTGTAACTCGTCAACTATTTGTTCAACAAGTATTGTGTAAGAGAATACCCAGGTGGTAAAGTCATCGACAGACAGGTGGTAAATATTCACACAGGTGGTAGACCTTGACGCAGGTGGTAGACAGGAGGTAATGTTATTAATTCATCATAAAGGTCATAGATATACAGTATATGATTTTGTTTTCATCTGGACACAACTAAACAATGTTACTTTTGTTAATTACACAAAGCAATAAATTAATCTGTCCATTAAACTAATTGACAAATGGTATATTAGGTCTCTTCTAAACGTTTTTTTCTGTAACACACACACACACACACACACACACACACACACACACACACACACACACACACTCACAGTTTTTAGACTAGTTTCTAGAACCTTTTAGGTCCAAGCACACTGTGTGTGAAATGTCACAACACTTCATCTCTAATGGCAAGATAGCCGACATATTAAGATTGTATCCACTTTTTTGCACTTAGTAGCTATATCAGCTCCCATGTATAGAACTAAACACACAATGTGCTTGAATACTTCTCACGGAAATGTGAATAACAAAGTGTGAGGCCAGACATACTGCCTCACACTCCTGCGGCCAGACATACTGCCTCACACGCCTGTACTCACGCAGTTGTAAATAAGTTACCCTTTATGTATAGAACTGAAAAAAAAAATTATTTTAAATACTGTGTAACATTCAGTGTCATAATATCCTACCACGGGGGTTAATTATTTTGACCCTTTGTGATCTCTACTCTGTAATCCTTTTGCCCTACAGCTCACAGGATGAGTATGAGGTGCACAATAAACTAGCCGCTGTAAGCAACAACAAAAAATCAAATGTTAGACAAGAGATGGATAAAGCTTGATTTGCTATGGCTAGGTTAGTTAAGGTCGATTACATGACAGGTAGGGCAGGTTAGGTCAGGTCAGGTTAGGTCAGGTCAGGTTAGGTCAAGCTCTATTTTTCCCGACTAAGTCATCAGGATGTGTTTTATTATCATATTAAACAATACATCAGAGTTTGTGTGTGTAGACGGGACACACAGGCTCACCCACGTTATCTATCTTGGAATGTAAACTGTAAACAACTAGACGTGACCTGACTTCTGGGAGACACAACACGTCGCTGCTCTCACCCGTTCTCAAAGTGTGCTGTTACCGCCATTAAGTCATCATCCACACCGCCACTAAGTCATCAACCACACCGCCACTAAGTCATCATCCACACCGTCACTAAGTCATCATCCACACCGCCATTAAATCATCATCCACACCGTCACTAAGTCATCATCCACACCGTCACTAAGTCATCATCCACACCGTCACTAAGTCATCATCCACACCGCCACTAAGTCATCATCCACACCGTCACTAAGTCATCATCCACACCGTCACTAAGTCATCATCCATACCGTCACTAAGTCATCATCCACACCGCCATTAAGTCATCATCCACGCCGCCAACAGGTCATCAACACCGCTACCAGGTCATCGTAGTCGCCCCAGGTCATTTCCACCACCGGCAGGTTATTGTCGCGTCTTTAAAATGATCAGTCTCGACACCTGAGGCTCATAATTAAGTCTACACAACTACCAGTCGTTCTGCCGTACAGTTAACCATTCACAACCCTTGCTACTCCCCGCTCGGTACACCCCCAGTCGACCCAGCTGTAAAGGGGTACTTGGCCTTAGCTAGGAGAGGGATGGCTGACGAATGCTTAATGTTGTCTCTAAATTATTCTCTACTAAACTCACTTTCATTTGCCAATTCCATACAGATAATTATTCAAAACAACCAGTCGCTCATAAACTATACGGTATAGAGGAGGGAGTCTTCGCAGTTACCAATAATGACCATCCCTTGACTACACACATGAACAGTTACATCGACCAGTCGTTCTACCATACAGTTAGGACTTCATAGTGACCAGTCATTTACACCGTTCGACCATACACCAGTTACAACCATCCAAGAGACCATACACCAGTTATAACCAACCAAGGGACCATACACCAGTTATAACCATCTAAGGGGGACCATACACCAGTTATAACCATCCAAGAGACCATACACCAGTTATAACCATCCAAGGGACCATACACCAGTTACAACCATCCAAGGGACCATACACCAGTTATAACCATCTAAGAGACCATACACCAGTTATAACCATCCAAGGGACCATACACCAGTTACAACCATCTAAGGGACCATACACCAGTTACAACCATCCAAGAGACCATACACCAGTTACAACCATCCAAGAGACCATACACCAGTTACAACCATCTAAGGGACCATACACCAGTTATAACCATCTAAGACCAGATTCCACAACCATCCAAAGGGAGCCATACACCAGTGCAACCATCCAAGAACCATACCTCAGTTATAACCATCCAGGGCCATACACCAGTTACAACCATTCAAAGACCATACACCAGTTATAACCATCCAGAGACCAGTTACAACCATCCAAGAGACCATACACCAGTTATAACCAACCAAGGGACCATACACCAGTTATAACCATCTAAGGGACCATACACCAGTTATAACCATCCAAGAGACCATACACCAGTTATAACCATCCAAGGGACCATACACCAGTTACAACCATCCAAGGGACCATACACCAGTTATAACCATCTAAGAGACCATACACCAGTTATAACCATCCAAGGGACCATACACCAGTTACAACCATCTAAGGGACCATACACCAGTTACAACCATCCAAGAGACCATACACCAGTTACAACCATCCAAGAGACCATACACCAGTTACAACCATCTAAGGGACCATACACCAGTTATAACCATCTAAGGGACCATACACAGTTATAACCATCAAGGGACCATACACCAGTTACAACCATCAGGGGGACCATACACCAGTTACAACCATCCAAGAGACCATACACCAGTTACAACCATCCAAGGGACCATACACCAGTTACAACCATCCAAGGGACCATACATCAGTTACAACCATCCAAGGGACCATACACCAGTTACAACCATCCAAGAGACCATACACCAGTTACAACCATCCAAGAGACCATACACCAGTTACAACCATCCAAGAGACCATACACCAGTTATAACCATCCAAGGGACCAGTTACAACCATCCAAGAGACCATACAATCAGGTCTTAATAACAAGCAGTCAGACACACACTAATTAAGACGAACGTTGCCAATTACTAAACCTGGTCTGTCTTGCTGCTGGAGAGTCATCGGTGCACTTTAAATCGACTTAACTCAGGTATAAGCCATTAGTGTGTCATGAAAGACGGCCATTAGGGAATTGACAACTAAAACACATTAAAATGAATGAATTAATTAATAGATAAAAACGGATAGGTAAAAATGTTATGACATAAATAATAATAAAATAAGTTAATAAAAAGCAGAATTAAAATTTATATTAGCAATAAACTTATTTACTGAAAAAAAAAATAATGGAAAAGAATAAAGAACAAATGAATATAGGAATTAATAATGACAGACAACGATAAACAAATTTACTTATTGAAAAGTAATAACAAAAATTGGGGTAAAATAATAAAGATATAAAATTTGGTAAAAATCTGTGGGATCGGAAACATAAAAATACAAATACGCAATTTCTTAAAATTTATGTGCATGACACAAGGGCGTATCCGGTGGCGCATCTATTCCACAAAATATGTTATCACCAGTAAAGTTTGGCAACAACCGTTCACTAAATCTTCACAAATATTAATTGAAATTTCCAGTTCTCGTTAGTTAAGCAGTCGTACACGCACTGCCGGGAATATGGTGAGCGGCGGGCGGCGAATAATAGGCTTTTGGGGAACTTTTTCTATTACTGGCGGGGAACTTTGTGTGTGTGTACGTGTGTGTGTGTGTGTGTGTGTGTGTGTGTGTATGTGTGTGTGTGTACAAGTGTGTACAAGTGTGTGTGTGTACGAGGTGTGTGTGTGTGTGTGTGTGTGTGTGTGTGTGTGTGTGTGTGTGTGTGTGTGTGTGTGTGTGTGTGTGTGTGTGTGTGTGTGTGTGTGTGTGTGTGTGTGTGTGTGTGTGTGTGTGTGTGTGTGTGTGTGTGTGTGTACAAGTGTGTGTGTGTGTGTGTGTGTGTATGCATATACGTGTGTGTGTGTGTGTGTGTGTCTGTGTGCAGTGTGTATGTACAAGTGTGTATGCATATACGTGTGTGTGTGTGTGTGTGTGTGTGTGTGTGTGTGCAGTGTGTGTGCGAGTGTGTGTGTGCAGTGTGTGTGTGAGTGTGTGTGTGTGTGTGTGTGTGTGTGTACAAGTGTGTGTGTAAGTGTGTGTGTGTGTGTGTGTGTGTGTGTGTGTGTGTGTGTGTGTGTGTGTGTGTGTGTGTACAAGTGTACAAGTGTGTGTGTGTGTAGTGAGTGTGTGTGTGTGTGTGTGTGTGTGTGTGTGTGTGTGTGTGTGTGTGTGTGTGTGTGTGTGTGTGTGTGTACAAGTGTGTGTGTGTGTGTGTGTGTGTGTGTGTGTGTGTGTGTGTGTGTGTGTGTGTGTGTGTGTGTGTGTGTGTGTGTGTGTGTGTGTATGTGTGTGTGTGTGTGTGTGTGTGTGTGTGTACAAGTGTGTGTGTACAGTGTGTGTGTGTCTGTGTACGAGTGTGTGTGTACAAGTGTGTGTGTGTGTGTGTGTGTGTGTGTGTGTGTGTGTGTGTGTATGCATATACGTGTGTGTGTGTGTGTGTGTGTGTCTGTGTGTACAGTGTGTATGTACAAGTGTGTATGCATATACGTGTGTGTGTGTGTGTGTGTGTGTGTGTGTGCAGGAGTGTGTGTGTGTGTGAGTGTGTGTGTAGTGTGTGTGTGTACAAGTGTGTGTGTGTGTGTGTGTGTGTGTGTGTGTGTGTGTGTGTACAAGTGTGTGTGTGCGTGTGTGCGCGCGTGTGCGTGTGTGTGTGTACGCGCGTGTGTGTGTGTGTGTACATGTGTGTGTATACGTGTGTGCGTGTTTACGCATGTGTGAGTGTGTGTACGCGCGTGAGTGTTGCGTGTGTGTACGCATGGTGGACAAGTAACCACAACACAGACCTCCAATAAGCCTCAACAATGTCAGGCAGGAAGACAGGCCGCTCGCTCATAATCACCGCCAACCCTCGTCTACCGTCCCGAGACTCACGACAACAAGACGAAAAACACTTGAAGATTGAATACGAGATCGAGGACGAGAATAATGAGGGCGAGCATCACGACCATCCATCACGAGGCATTGTGGCGGCGGTGATCGTGCGCCACACAAGATTACCGCCCTCCTTCACGATACAATGCACTTGGATTCAATTAGAGAATTAACTTAGCCTGACCCAGACCGCTGTCACAATCGTTACCAGACACGCGATGGGTCACTCTCTCTCCCCTTCTCTCTCCACCTGTATCTCTATTACCTTCTCTCAAGCTGTCTCCAATACGTTTTGGTATGGAAATAAAGTTACCTGTGTCTCTTATTAATTAAAACAAATTTCACTTCCACTTCCTGTTATACCAAGATAAAATTGGGTTATTACTAAAATTAATTTCCCCACTCAATTATCATTTATCTCGATAATAATAATATTAAACCTAAATTTTTAATATTGGAAGTTTAGGAAGAGTTTCTCATTCGTGCAATGCCTTTATATCATTACAATTACCTTCTTCAGTTTTAAGGTTTGTATCACGTCTAACCTAACCTCCAAAACTCCCAGCTGTGAAGAGGTTCCTGTTTATGTACCGAATGTTTAATAATAGTCAGTCTCTTGTATATGTACTGCCCTTCACAGACCTCCTCAAGCCTTAAGGATCCACTTCCACTTACTGTCACCATCAAAGTTATAGCCAAGTGTATCCTTTGACAACTGACTACTTTATGGTGTATAGATTGACCGGGAAGGGAATATTACTAACAAAATCTCCTGTGTTCCTGGACTGTCTCATGGCTGCTATACTGTACAGGTGCTAAAGAAAAAAACTTGTTAGTTAATGTCGATAAAGGAACTTCTATTCTGGTCTTTGTTTTCGACTGTTTACTTTATGTTGTAAGTTTTAGCAGCGAACTAAAGCTCAGGAGGTAAATAACATTGCAAACAACTACGTTTATCCTGTTCCAGAGCTGTTTACTGTATTCTCCCGTTTACCCCTCTGTTCCCTCTTGCGTTGTAGTGTAGCTCTTACTTGCCTATTAAAGCTCTAACATGTGAGTAAGCTGTCTTAATAAACTTCTGATTTCACCCACTTAGATTTTATGAGCTCATGTACACTGCGTGATTTATTAGGAAACTGCAAAGTCCTCAGGTAAATATTAGTGGAAACTTCCTCTGTGTCAGCCTGTTTACTTTCCGTGAAGATTTTTTGTTGAAAAGCAGTTAAAAAAACCTGGCAGCTCATTAGGAGCAGTGCAGACACTGTAAACTAAGGGCCAGCTCTCACTGAGGCCGGAAGCGGACGTATTTTGACGCAAATTGTCCGGAGACAGACGATAATGTGTGACGCCGCGGTGGGTGTTATTAATTTCTCACCTTAGTTAACCTGTTACACGACTCACTGTGAAACTGTCTTCCTTCTAGAACAACACGGAAAGATTAGAATTATATGTGATTCTAAATGCAATGTGAGACAATGTGTTGTTAACTTGACTCACTCGTCCGAACAATTTGCGTCAGAATATGTCCCTTCCGATCTCAGTGTGAGCCTTTTAACGCTTCACACGGAGGGTACACTAGAGGTTTTGTGGGCGCGAACCAGCCCCATCCATCACAGCAAAGAAACGTTTCATTGACTTTTGTTTTTATCTTACATAATAGGTCTGAGTGTTTACCTTATGGTGTATGTTTCCGATGTAATGTAAACTATAAACCTCATTAAAAGCAGTGTCTAATTTTGTCCCCCGTTTCTCCCACATGTTTTGTTATAAAGTCGACTGTTTGGCGATATAAAAACTTCTCACTGTTTGTACTGTTTTCTTATGTTATATTGGTAACAAACTAAAGATCCGTAGGAAAATAACACTGCAAACAATTATTCATTCACTGTTTCAAGCTGTTTACTCTGACTGGTGACAAATGGTGACTGGTTCCTTGACTATGAACTATTTATACTTTGCTAACATACTGAAGGTTCTTTACAAGGCAAACTTTCACTTTCATCATGCTTCTGGTTGTTTCCTCAAAGGTGTATAATTTAGAGGGGAAATAACTACCTGTACAGAAGCATCATTAGCAACAAATATATTATCCTGTTCTCACCTGTGTTCTCTCTAGTGAACCAAACACAAGACCCGGGAGTAAAATTCATGACAAACGGCTGAATATTACTCTCTGTTAGGGTGTTTTCTTTCTACGCTTTACTATGAGACCAAGTTATATATCAAGAGAAACGTATCATTAGAAACTTATAATACTTACTTTCTGTCAATTCAGTGTTCGTAATTATTAAAACTTTTTGAGTTTTCACAGGTAGAAAAGTTTATTTCCCCCCCCCCCCCTTGTTGTCCCTTTGGTCTTCGAGTAACCAAGCTCACTGACTTCATACAACAATTAATACGATGATCACAAACACTCCTTTTCCTCTCGCTCTCTCTTCCTCACCTCCGTTGCACACGTAAACATACTTAACTACCGTAAAAGCGTTGCTGACTGTTGAGCCGGACCTAACAAGCGTGAAGGTGAATTAATGAGATATTCTCCCACCTCGTAACTCGCCGTTTTTTCTCTCTCTCTAAGTCAAGGTAATTCGATGGCTGTAATACTCTAATCATTAATGGTCATTACAGTAATGAACTTATTACTGCCTGTGCTGTAAATTACAACTGAACACAAGACTAATTATGTATTTACAGTGCAGTATTTTGTCCTGCTCTTAGATAATTATAATACATAATAATTTTTAGTTTCATATAAAACATGACCTGATCTGACCTCAAATATCCTTGCTTATCTAACCTACTTTAAGTATAGTTAGATTTGCTCGTGATAGTAATAGACGTCTGAAATGTAAAATATATTTTTTTTTTTCACTAAGATAATTAATTTACATAAATTTGTATCAATAAAGTATAAAATTCTCCCTGTTTGGAAAAATTACGATTTTTTATAGTTTAATTATTAGTGATTATCCATATTCAGCGTAACACAACCAAGCGTGTGTGTGTGTGTGTGTGTGTGTGTGTGTGTGTGTGTGTGTGTGTGTGTGTGTGTGTTCGTGTGTGTGTGTGTGTGTGTGTGTGTGTCTGTGTTCGTGTCTGTGTGTGCGTGTGTGCGTGTGTGTGTGTGTACATTTTTTATCTCCCCTTGCAGAAGTATAATGAAAAAGTTTTCAGTAATGCCGGAAAATATCATATTATTATCATATATGTATATATATAGTTTTTCTTTCTTTTTAAGCTAACGATACAAAGATTTTTTCTTTCATCACAACTCAAATATATTGTATAAATATTCACTATTTCAAAAACCTGTGGACGAATTATCAACGAGAAAAACAAATATGGTTTGGTAATTTTGTTGAAAAAATATGCAAATATGCTGAGGTTTTTTCGTGCCACTGAAATACAAAAGGATTAATTAGCGTTTACCAGGCTTATTATATGACGGTATATGGCAGTCCATTTACATGTTATTTATAAAGAACGTGTGTATGTGTAAAGACTATATACTATATATATATATATGTATATATATATATATATATATATATATATATATATATATATATATATATACTATATATATATATATGTATGAACAACATGTTTTTATGTGTAAACACCATGGAAATTAATTCGTATATGGTAAAATTTGCCTCATTTAAAGCGTCGTCAACTACCATTAGATAGAATATATACCAGAGGTAGGTTAGGTTAGGTTAGGTTAGGTTAAGTGAGGTTAGATTAAGTTTTCTATTAAACTATTTCTTTACATGAATTTTTATAATCTACATAATCGTTTCTGGCCAGTCAGTAGTTTCCAAATAAGGACTTATACACAAAAACTATCGGTAACAATCCCTAAATAACCTTAGAACTCAGTTATCGTCTCAGTCACCGCAGTATAACTTGGTTGTTTTATTTACTTCAAGTTTATGAAGAAAAAATACCCGCAAATATGTGAACCAACATCATTAACTAAATGTAACTATAACGAACAATCTCACACCTGTGCACACATACAACCAATAAAACCACACCTGCTAACATAGGAACCCACACCTGTTAACATATTAGCCCCTATAACACACCCGCAAAAAACATCCATTTTCCACATCCGCAAAATTACATTCTTCATCCACACCTGTAAAAAAACACCCTTCGTCCACACCTGTAAAAAACATATCCACACATGTAAAAATATCCTTCATCCACGACTATAAAAAACAACATTCTTCATCCACACCTGTAAAAACATCCTTCATCCACACCTGCAAACATTCTTCATCCACACCTGTAAAAAAACATTCTTCATCCACACCTGTAAAAACATCCTTCATCCACACCTGTAAAAACATCCTTCATCCACACCTGTAAAAACATCCTTCATCCACACCTGCAAAAAACATATCCACACCTGTAAAAATATCCTTCATCCACACCTGTAAAAAACAACATTCTTCATCCACACCTGCAAGACAAAAGTTTGGACCACCTTCCTGCACTTATAAATAAACATAACCAAACCGTCACATAAAGAAAAAGAAAACTTGTGTATATTTTTTTACTTAGTCAGGATAAAATAAATTCTAAAATACTCTCACAATTTCCTGATTCTCCAAGATCTTGAGCGACTCTGCCGAGATTTGGAGTTTCTTTTTTCCATTTCCTTTCATTCAAAATAAGATGATAGCTGGAAAGAGAATAAGATATGACTTAAGAGAGTTTCCTGTGCATGTGTGTGTGTTCGCACACAGGGTGGTGATATGCGTCTAGTGTGGCAGCATTATGTTAGTGTTAGGTGCAAGCACTACTTGCTCGCTCTCGCTTTTAGCTACCACCGCTGCCTAGCCCTCGTGGCGAACAGGGAAACAACTTGCATAAAACTTCCCCTGCCAGTATACAGCCTCTTCACCATCAAGATTCTTGCTGTGCCTCCTCGTAGCAACACACGGTAACTGGGTGCCTCGTGGGCCCAGGCTAGACCAGCAGGGGACTTCGGAGTAGCAGTGGGCCCCAGAGGGACTGAGCACAGGCCCACTGGAATGTAGACACGTCATGGCGCCTATCAACCACTGCCCCGCTGCCTTGTGGATTAACCTTGGTAGGTATAAGGCTACGGGAGTTAACCTCTGAACGAAAAATCTGCAGTGGAGCCCGGCATCAGGCGGACATACTTACAGAGCCCCAACAAGACCTCAATGGCGGTATAGGCGGAAGAGGTAACCACCATGGGAACCCAACGACTACACCAGCGGACGAAGTCAATGCATGATGGACAGCCTACTAAGGCGAAACCCAAAAAATTGGGCTATCGGCAGTCCATTGCAACTCTCCCTCTCCCCAGTCGTTGCAACACATAAATCAACTCACGCACAGCCATCATCCAGCTCATCATACTCCTCATCATCAAAACCCCTATACCTCCAAAAGTCCTTTGGCGACGCACGAGCGGCGACGGGGACAGGCAGAGATGACTGCCGGGAGTCTATAGTCACAACTCTGTACATGGGCGGCACAGATAAGATAGTCGTTTATGCACTGGGATCTAGGCAGCAGTGCAATCCGGTCCTGTCCGTGCGACTGAGCAGCCCTTTGGATTAGCCACTCTGCTCACCCCACATGGGAGGGGGGGCTAGAAAGGGTGCCCTAAACATAGCCTGCCTAAAAACCCAACCTGACTGGGCAACTGCACCCAGTAAAGTCATTCTTATACGGTCGAAAACACAATCAAAATCACAGATACAAACAAAAACAAACTACAAAACCTCTTATGGTCGCTGCATGGAATGGCAGGACCCTTCTGGATACTGGTGCAAATGAGCGTCCTGAAAGAACTACCCTTGTGGCAAAAGAGCTGGCTCGGTATAACATCCACATAGAGGCCATTAGTAATTCACGGCTCCCAGACGAGGGTCGACTCAAAGAATGGGAGTCTGGCTAGAACTTCTTCTGGAAGGGTAAGCCTGCTGCGGAGAGAAACCACATTTATGGAGTTGGTTTTGCCATCCGCCAACGCATCCGACACAGGCTAATTGAAATGCCTATAAGGATCAACGAGTGCCTCACGACGTTCAGTCCCACTGAATCACTCACGTCATGCCTTTTTCATCAGTGCATACGCCCCAACACTGGATGCAGAGGATGACATCAAGGAAGCCTTATATGCCAACCTAGACAGAGTGCTAACCTCTGACCCCAGGGAAGATAAGGTTATGCTCCTTGGTGGCTTCAATGCCAGAGTTGGGAGAGATGCTAACATTTAGCAGGGAACCATAGGGAGAAATGGACTAGGCAAGTGTAATCCCAATGGCCTACTCTTCCTCAGCAAGTGTGCTGCACACAACATCACTATCACCAATACCTTGTTTAGGCAGGCCGACAAGTTCAAGGGTTCGTGGCAACACCCAAAATCCAAACACTGGCATCTCAGTGACTACATCATTGTTAGAGAAAGAAATCGCAGAGATGTCCTCATCACCCGTGCAATGCATGGCTCAGACCACTGCAACACTGATCATCGGCTCGTCAGAGCCAAGGTCTCATTTCACGTCGCCCCAAAATGGTGAAGGAAGCAAGCCTCCAGAAGAGGTTTTAACACTAAGCGTCTGGAGGTTCCAGCGGTAGCACATGCTCTCAGAGAGCACCTCGAATATGGGTTGATAAACAACCCAACAACAAATAACCAAAATCCCAGTGCCGAATGGGATACTCTCAACACTGTTATGACAAAAACCTGCAGAGACCCTCGGCTAGATCGAAAGAATATACAAGGACTGGTTCTATGAAAATAACCAGGCAATCAATGTACTGTTCGATGATAAACGTGCTGCTTTAACTGATTGGCAGAACAACCCTCAGTCTCGGACCAAAGCTGATACCTTAGGCAAGAAGAAAGCGGCAGTCCAGCGGGAAATTCACAACTAAAGAATGACTGGTTCAAATATAATGCATGTGAAACAGAAAAATTTGTACATCAGCACAAGACGCACGATTTTTTCAATTCCACTAAAACATTTTATAGGCCAATCACTCGTGGCGCGGCCCCCCTCCGCTCATCAAACGGTGACTCCATAATTAAAGACTATAAAAGCCTCCTTCAGCGATGGAAAGAGTACTACCGTCCACTGCTCAGAAACACTGATGTACAGTAGATGTCCCGACTACCCAGCAGGAGCCTCAGCATAAAGAGCTGACCCACCTCAGCTATCCTCCATCCCTGGATGAGGTAGCTACTGCCATCAAACTGATGAAAAATAACAAAGCCTCAAGGCCTGATGGAATCCCAGCCGAGGTGTTATAAAGCAGGAGGACCTCTGCTTACCAGCAGTCTCCACTCTCTCCTGGAGAATATAAGGGAAAAGGAGGAAATCCCCCAAGCTCTTAAAGATACCTCCATCGTCAATATTTATAAGAACAAGAGAGACCGGTCAGACTGTGGCAACTACCGTGGGATCTCGCTGCTGTCCGTAGCTGGCAAGATTATCGTCCGAGTCCTCCTTAACAGTTCTTCCTTAGGCGGAAAACTTCCTCCCAGAATCTCAATGTGGCTTTAGACCATCACGTGGCACCACTGACATGATCTTTGCTGCCCGTCAGATACAGGAAAAGTGCAGAGAACAGTCATGACCTGTACATGGCTTTCATCGACCTAACCAAGGCTTCTACTCGGTCAACAAGGAAGCCCTCTGGTGGACCGTCAGCCGTTTTGGCTGCCCACCAAAATTCATCGCCATTGTGAGGCAACTCCACGATGGTATGAACGGCAGTGTCCTGCACAATGGCACTCAGTCAGGGTTCTTCCCCATCCAAACGGGGGTTAAACAAGGGTGTGTACTGGTACCAACTCTTCCATTTTCTTTGCAGCCTTCCTTACTAGTACTAGCGCAAATTTAGCCGATGGGGTGGACATCGGGTACCGGATGAAGGGTCTTTTCAACATAAGATGACTCCAGGCAGGAACAAAGGTGTCGGCAGCTTCCAATACTGAGCTTGAGTATGGAGACGACCTTCCCCTTGTCGCCGCTGAACTTTTTTTTTTTTTTTTTTTTACGGGGATAAGCCCACCCGGGCACAGGTTACTGACCCACATCAGGGCCTGGGTGGGGCGAAAATATAATAATAATAATAATAATAATAATAATAATAATAATAATAATAATAATAATAATAATATTATAAAATTAATAATAATAATAATAACTATTATTATTATAATAATAATTAATAAATATTAATAACAAAATACTAAAAAAAAAATATTAAACATAATCATAATCATAAATAAATAGAAAATCGAAAAAAATAAATCAAGAATGAGAAATGATAAACATTATATATGTTGTATTGTCAAAGTAAGAGAAACAATTGAAACCCTGCAATTGTGTGTAAATGAAGCAGAAAGTCAGATCAGCAACCTGGGACTTGGTCACAATTTTCGTATAGATCCTGAACACCTACACAGATGCATATGCACACTTCGGCCTTGAGGTGAATGTAAGTAAGACTCAGATTTTCTTTCAACTTGCCCCTGGTTCAGCCACACCTCCACCATCCATCCAGCTTAACGGTACTACCCTCTCTAATGTTACCCACTTTCGGTATCTCGGCTCCCACCTGTCCACATAAAGGAGGCACATCAAGGCATTTGAAAACTTTCACCAACGTAGTCTACGTTCCATCCCCCATGTTTGCTGGGAAGACAAGAGGACAAATGCCAGTATTCTTACTGACACCATTATCCATGAACAACCACACTGGACTGGCCATGTTACCCGCATGGACGACAATAGACTGCTAAAGCAGCTATGTTACAGTCACCTAACTAATAGTAAACGTAACGCTGGCGGGCAATTGAAAAGGTATAAGGATAGTCTTAAGACAAACCTGAAAAGTATCAAATTGACCCCCTCACCTGGGAGACGATTACTCCACACCGTAACGCTTGGAGGAGCACCACACGAGAAGGTGTCTATACTTTCGAGTTAGTCCGACTGCATAACGAGGCAGGCAAACGCTAACGGCGGAAAGATGCTGCCGCCGCCCCTCCCGCACTAGCTGTAGCCCCCCACATCTCCAATCGACCCTGCCGGTCCCGTATCGGCCTCCTTAGTCACCTCAGAACTCACCAACCTCGGTGACATCCTTAATAGCTCATATCATTGTATCATAGCTGGATGATCGTCATACTTGATTCCGAGTGACGAGAAAGTAGTAGTAGGATAGTGACTGTATTTGGGAGAGTGGGAGTAGTGTGTGTGTGTGTGTGTGTGTGTGTGTGTGTGTGTGTGTGTGTGTGTGTGTGTGTGTGTGGCATAAAGGGAGACCGAGGACTGGATGATGAAGAGTGAGGAATAGATAAAAAAGAAACAGACGAAGAAGGGGAGAAGGACACGGTGAAGAGAGAATAATAGACAAGGAAGACTAAACGATAAATATAGGAAGATATGTAGCGAAGGAAGAAGAGCAGGAAGAGAAGAATAAGAGTGAATATTGATAAGAATGAAAACGTTGTAGAAAAAGGGAAACGGTAAAAAGTGAGTGAAAGAAAGAAAGATAAACTGGTTGGCTATTAGAATCAAGAGTGAGAGAGAGAGAGAGAGAGAGAATTACCTAAGTAAACAAGAATAAACAATTGTACTTCAATTGTCTTAGTTTGAATGTCTGTTTTAAAACATAAACAAAAACACACTCAATGAAGTGTGTGTGTGTGTGTATGTGTGGTGTGTGTGTGTGTGTGTGTGTGTGTGTGTGTGTGTGTGTGTGTGTGGAGAGAGAGAGAGAGAGAGAGCGAGAGTGGAGAGGAGATTCCAGCATCCAGCAGCTACAGGGCTGCCTCTCAACCGTAATGGAAATGGATCTCTGAAGGATGGTCTCCTCTCACACGCTGCTGAGATGGGCTGTGTGTGTGTGTGTGTGTGTGTGTGTGTGTGTGTGTGTGTGTGTGTGTGTGTGTGTGTGTGTGTGTGTGTGTGTGTGTGTGTGTGTGTGTGTGTGCATTTCAAGACACGTGCATCATGACTGCTCCCAGTCTGTAGGAGCCTACAACAGTTGACCAAGACTGAGAAGATACTTCATTATCTCACTGTAATAACCATATGTACATTCAGGTTCAGTGAGAGAGAGAGAGAGAGAGAGAGATTTTGGAACACGTTATATCGTTTCCTGTTATGCTCAAGGACTCTCTCCCTCCCTCCCTCCCTCTCTCAGCCACACACACCTGCACACCCAGGTAACCTTGACCCAGCTGACAACTGGTTACACTTCAAATATTTTCTTCTTCCTGAATGTGTGAGCGAATGTTCCACTGTGTGTTGGAGAGCCTACAGGAGAGGATAAAGGCGAGAAGAGGTAATGGAAGAGAATAACAGTGTAATAGAGAAAACATGAGATAGATAGATACATAGATAGACAAACAGATAGATAAATAAATAGATAGATGAATTACAAAACCACATTATCTTATATGACTCATGGCCAATAAGATTAGATTTGGTTTCATGAATTAATGAGAGACAGTAACTTATATGACCGCCATTACTCAGAGAATACATGTTAACAAGTTTATATTTTTATCGTAGTACAGCCAGCGAAGAATCGAAACAGCTAATGTAGGTTTAGTGATAAAGTCAAATTAATATGTCTAGGTGTGTGTGTGTGTGTGTGTGTGCGTGTGTGTGTGTGTGTGTGTGTTTTCTGTCAGTGTGAATAACATTAAACAAATCAGAAGAGTATGAGAGAGAGAGAGAGAGAGAGAGAGAGACACTAATCCTTACCTGTCTCTCACACAGGTCAAGGAGGATCAAGAGACGGGTTGTTTCTCACTCTCCTTTCCCATATCTCTCCTCTTCCTTATCTTCCTTTGCTTCCCCCCCCCCCGCCATAATTCTCACTTCAACCCCCTTCTCCATGCTCCTCCCTTCCCATCACTCCTCTTCCTCCCATATTCCCCCTCTCCTTCTCCCTGCCCTTTTTATTTCTACTCGCTCTCGCTAGCCCTCTCCCTTTCCTTGCCCCTCCTTCTCCTCTACCTGGCCTTCTTCTCTTCCTTGCCCCCCCCTCCTCCCGTCTCCCCTACCTCGCTTTGAGTAGCTGAGACACACGAGATAGAGACAAAGGGAGGTTTGTGGCCCCTTAAAGAGTCAAGGGCCCTGTGAAGATGCAAGTAGGGACCCGACCTCTTATTTTACACATGTCTTCCTCCTCCTCCTCTTCCTCCTTCCTGCTCCTTCTTCTCCTCCTTCTTCTGTTTCTTTTCTTCCTTTATACATTTTTCTCCTTCTATTCGTAATTCGCCTTTTTTTTAACTTCTCTTCCTCTTTACCCATCTTCCTCCTTTACTTCTTCTCTTTATACCTTTTTATCTCCTCCTTCTCCATCTCTCCCTTCTTTCTCCTATACCATATCTTCCTCCTCCACTTCATTGCTCTTCTTGTCTCTTCTTATTTATTCTTTATCGTTCTTCTCTTCCTATTGACCCCTAAATTGACCCCATTAACCCTTAAATCCGTTTCCCTAGTCTTAGATTGGCTTCCCTTAACCCTTAAATTGGCTTCCCTTAACCCTTAAATTGGCTTCCCTTAACCCTTAAATTGGCTCCCCTTAACCCTTAAATTGACTCCCCTTAACCCTTAAATTGGTTTCCCTGACCCTTAAATTGGCTCCCATGACCCTTATATTAGCTACCTCTTAATTCCTCTTAATATTACCCTTAAATTGGTCAGTCACCCATTTCACCCCTCTTCCTGGTACCCCTTATAGAACCATACAGCCAAATGTGTGTGTGTGTGTATGTGTGTGTGTGTGTGTGTGTGTGTGTGTGTGTGTGTGTGTGTGTGTGTGTGTGTGTGTATGTGTGTTATACAGACAATAAATATATAACCAAAGTAACATACATACATACATACATACATACATACATACAGACCCATAGAGGCCGGATATAAAGGTCAATTGCTTTCTCCGCCAGGTTGACCTTTACAATAAAGTGAGGAAAAAAACTGTACTGGGTGAGGGACGTAACCCACAGCTCACACCACTGGCGGGACACACAGGGGAAATAATTCATTGAGTGTATTGAGAGAGAGAGAGAGAGAGAGAGAATAAAAATTTGGGCAGTTAGCAGGAGGAGAGACATAGAGAGAAGGAAGAAAGGAAGGAGGGAGAGGAGGGCTTATATAGAGGAATGGAGAAAAGTGAATGGAGGAAAGTGGAGGTTACAGGGAGATAGGGAGGGAGGGAGGGAGGGAGAGAGGGAGGGAGGGAGGAGGGAGGGAGGGAAGGAGGGAGAGGGAGGGAGCGGAGAGCCAACACAGTATTTTTATGGTTTTCTTAATATATTCTGACAGTCTGTCTGGAGAGAGGGGCGTGAGAGGGAAGGAGGGTGGGGGAGGGAGTGGGAAGATGGGAGAGGAGGGGATGTAAAGTGTGTGAGAGGGTGGGTGTGAGAGGTAAGTGGAAAGAGGAATATGAATATGGAAGGGCGTATAACAAGATGAAAGACGGGTGAAAACAGAGAGAGAGAGAGAGAGAGAGAGAGAGAGAGAGAGAGAGAGAGAGAGAGAGAGAGAGAGAGAGAGAGAGAGAGAGAGAGAGAGAGAGAGGTGGGTGGGAGAGACAAGTCATAAGGCAGAAAAGAGAAGAGGGAAATAGGAGAGAAATAATAAATAGGAGCAAGGATAAGAGAACGAAGTGATGGGGAAAGGACACAAGATAAAGAACATAAGGATGAACAAACGGGAGGAAGGAGCTAAGGGAGAATGAAGAAGAATGTAAGGGAGCAAAGAAGAAAGGCGTAAGTAAAGAGAGGAAGGAGGAGGAGCAGGATAAAGGATAAGGAAGGATAATGAAAGAAAAATTAAGTCACGTCTCCGGCTGAGCGTCCCGGACTCCTGACCAGGATTTACTGCAAATAACTTGTCATTCAGCAGGTGTTTATAGTTACCAGAGGGCGCCGATAGTCTCCCTCCGGCTCCCCATCAGACGCGCCTTGGCCACTCTTTCCTTCCCTGAATCACCCAACGGCCCCCACAGTCATCTCTTTCGTTGCCATAATTGACCGAACAGAATCATGGCCGCCATCACAGAGGCTCCCAGTCATCTCTTTCCTTGTTTGATGTTCGGACGGAGCCAAGACACCATCAGAGGCCTCACCGGTAGAAGTGCTCTAAGATCTCCTGACTGCATGACCGAACAGAATTTCGATTCCAATCACAGGTGTTCTCGACTCATTTTACATTGTCTGACTGACCGAACAGTCTCCCCTCTCGCAATTCAGACTCGCTTACAGCCACCCTTTCGGTGCTAAAATGACCGAACAAAATCTCGTTCACCATCAGAGGCGCTCCGGACTGAAGTACCGCTCGCTCCCTCACAGTAAGAGGTCCTCCTTGTCACTTGATTTGCCAGAACTATCAAGGACGTTTCGGTCACCATCCAAGACATTACAAATATTTCTTCTGCATTATCGAAGAACCACACTGGTTCCTAATGCCAGTTTACGTTACCTGAATGACCATACAGTCTCTCGTTCACCATGAAGGACCTGCTGATCCACTTCTTCTATACCAGAAGGAGTGAGCAGTTGTATTATACAATTAATAGGTTTATCGTATTAATAATGACTGATCCTCTGTCTCTTCACCAGTATCTCCCAAGTGATTTTTTTCTTCTTTTATCGTTACAAGAATAATCCAATTGACTCTCGGTCACCCCCGGAGACAAACCTCTTGACCGTACACCCCTGCACACCCATCAGTCATCCCATGTTATCAGTACGACCATATATATATTCTCTCACTGCCCATCAATCATCTCTACCATGTCAGCTCAAGGAACCCTTCTCGTTCATCATCACACGTCCCCCAGGAAATCTGGTATTGTCAGAATTACCGAGAAGAGTTTCACTAACCATCAGTCACCCTTTCCTTGCCAGGGATGTCCCCCGGCAACTGTGTCGTCCTCAGAATGAACAGCCACTGATTCAAGCTCCACCGGAGGCTGCCTGAATGACCCCAAGACTCTTTCTTTCACTCTCAGAGACGCTCCTAAACACAGTTGTTGTCAGAAAGAAGGAACGTTAACTCATTCACCAACGGAGGCGCTCCTGACGCTACAAGCAAGACTAAACATTCTCTCAATCACCCTCAAATGTGTTCCAAGAACCTTCCTCGTTGCACACCACCTGCGGTACAGAAAAATACCCACCCTCACTACTAGAGGTGCCAGATAACTTGCACTCTCATGAACCAGCAGTGCCACTTTTACTGCCACAGCATTATATAACAAGCTGTTATCATAAATTGTACTCATACTATTACTGCAACATGTAACTTGCTATATTATCATAAAGTCCCACTCTTACTGGCACGGCAAGAGATAACCTGCTATGTTATCATGAGTGAACAGTCACACCCTCACTACAAGATGCACAAAACAATTTCTTGTATCATGAGCGAGGGACGAAATAACTTGTTATCATGAGGAGACAGAAGCACGCCTACTAGTGAGGGTCCCAGATAATTTACATAAAGATGACCAAGTGCTTCTACCCTCACAAGATGCTGCAACAGGTGATGACCCAACCGCTTCACACACACACAGAGGCACGCGCGCACACACAGGCACGCACACACACACACACACATACACACACACACACGCACGCACACACAAACAGGCACACACGCACACACACACACACAGAGGCACGCGCGCACACACAGGCACGCACACATACACACACACAGGCACACACACACAGAGGCACGCGCGCACACACAGGCACGCACACACACACACACACATACACACACACACATTCATACTTCCCAAGCTCACCTATGCCTCCCCTACCTGGTCTTCCTCCCTAAATGCCACACAACGTAAACACCTAGAAAAAGTGCAAAAGAGGGCATGCAAGATTATTCTCTCCCCTTCCTACTCCACATATCAAGAAGCGCTCAACACACTGACCCTCTCGACTCTCACTGATCGTCACCACGACCTCATCTGCAAATTTGGTGAGAAGCTTCTGCACCATCCTCGACACCGGCTCCTACTACCACTCGAGGTCCCTCGCCCGAGAATTGCTGTTCGACACCACAACCGCATCCAGTCCATACGTGCACGAACTGATCACTATAAGAACAGCCCAGTCCCAACCATTGTAAAAATAATTATCAATAACTTGTAATCAACCAGTGTATTCACTCCCAGTCAATCTTACTTTTGCACTGTCACTATGTTGAAATGCCCTGTAGTTTGAGCTTCTCCCCACCTAGTTATTATAGATCATATTTGTATCACTTATGTTACTTGTATATTATTTGTAAATCAAGAGACCCATTCCCCAATTATGTAACTGTATATTTTCATCCTTCCGTCTGCCATGCTCTTTGAATAAAACGTTAAATATTATTATTACTATACACACACACACAGAGGATAGCTCGTTGTGTTATCAGGAGTGAACACCCTCTCCACCTTAATAGAGACCCACTCTGGTAAAGTCCCTGGTAAGTTGTTATGTTATTAGGACCAACAACCAGAAGCACAAGATAACCTAAAATCTTTATACACAAGACCACAAGCACCACCTAGTTTACTGGGCCACCATAGCAGCTCAACACCATCATTTCACCAAAAAAAGCTATGGTGGTGGTGGTGGTGGTGGTAGTGGTGTCGTGGTAGTAGAAGTGCCGGTACTAGTGGTGGTGCTAGTAGTGTCGTGGTGGTAATGATGGTAGTAGTAGTGGTGATGGTAGTGGTAGTAGTGTCGTAGTAGTAGTAGTAGTGGTGGTAGTGGCAACAGGAGGACAACACCCTGGTCATCATCACAGTGGTCGCCTCTCGCGTCAGCTCTTGCACACTACTCTACTCTCTCCTTGTTTCAGCTAGTCTGTGTTTCCCCTGTAGTATATACTGTACTTTACACTGCATATGTCACCTACTTACAAACAACGTATTCTCTTCAAACATTAAGCTCACCGCGGTAAACGTTTAAGGTTCGCCACCTGAACGTGTCAGAGATGGAACACACACACCACGTGGTTATTTCATCTTGTATCTTAAATTTCTTCTTCATTAGGTATATGCTATGAATAACAATCTTTATTACTAAGATTATCTGACAATGTTATCCTACAAAAGTGTCGCGGAGCCCAAGTGGATAAGTGCCCCTATGGGTCGCCGGGGGCATCCCCAGTTCACTCAGTTGTCAATGGGTACTAAACTACACAGTTAGGTAAGCGAAGGCGGTCACACTACCTCCTCGTGTACTGTAACCAGACTGCCCCTAACTGGTCTTTAGTTATATGAAACTTTAAACATTATTCAATAGTAAGATATCTTGTCATATAATTTGAGTCAGTTAACTTCACCAATACATCCACTTATTTTCTTGTTTCCTCGTGGTAGCAAGACTTAACCTGTTGTCACTCAAATATTTAATACAACTATAGACCACAGTACAACTTTCAATGATCGTCTCCTTATGATACACGCACGAGAATAATTAAAATCAATTAATAAAAATGGTATTGTTAACCCGGCCATAACACTGTTTACATCAAGGTTGTGGTTCCGGGTGCAACAACCGGAGCTCCGTGATGCAGGCTATAAATATGGAGTATGACGTCATATAACTCCAACCAATAAACGATCGTTATCGAATATCCGTCCACACTGTACTAATACAGCAATGTACTTAACTCTCTGGAATACCTACAAATATTTTACAAATAAATAAAATTATGTTATTAAAAAAAAAGCTTTTTTTTTTTGCGAAACTTGAGAAAATAATACTGGGCTAGAATGTGATCATTAACCATCTAGTTACTACTATTAAGAATACAAACATTAACGGGAAGAGAAGCAACCATCGTGACCACCAGCAAGGTGATTACGGCGTATGTTAAAATGTTCACTTTAAATAGCATTAAACATTAACATCAACCAGCGCGATACAGTAAGATTCACCAACTTGAGAACAGTAAATGGCAATACCGAACTTTAAACACCACGACAACGCTACCTACTTGGCTATGGTTGTCCCTCGTGTTTGAGGCTGGCCTGCCCTAAGGCCACCTAGACTTGAATTTGTCCAAGTTTCAGAAACTATTCCCAAAAGTACAACCCAAGACCGGGCAACTCGCTAACTGCACTGGATAATCATTACCCCGGAAAGCAAATCGATCTAACATCCCGGTCCCCAACTACTAATGGGGAAACAGAGGTAAATGGTGTATAAAAACTTCCCCTTAGATTCACTCTGCCCGGGGATCCAAACGGGAAACACTCAGGTGTGAGATGAGCATGTTGACCTTTACACGAACCGGCTATAATACCCTCCCCCGGTCACTAGTAGTATACTCTTACGACAAATATGGCCTCTATTTCTCACCTTTTACCTGTTGTAGTATTTAAGAACCAGTTAATTATTATTATTTATATTATGAGAGATGTTATTTACTGCACGTGAACACTTCTAGCCTGGCAGATGATCCAAAGCCAAGCCCAGACGACCTCTGCATCACACCTGGAATCCAATCAAATTCCAATCAATTCCTGCGGGAATCTGGCGGGAAGGCTTTTGTCTGGCCTTAACCAATCTCGCTGTTCTGGTAGTATTGTTGTTTCTGGCATCACTGTTGTCGTTCCCGGGTTTCTGATGGTACTGAACTATTTCCTCTGTTCTGGCACTACTGCTGTCGTTTCCACGTGGTTCTGGCATTACTGTTGTCGTTTCTATGGAATTTTGGTAAAATTGCTGTCGTGTTGCAGAATTCTGGTATGAATGATTTTATTTTTTGTCCACTAGTTCAGCCGTTATGGTCGTTCTTGTTCCACGTTCTGTATGAAGAGGACCCGATACACCGCTGTTCTGTTGTGGCTCGAGTTTCTTGTATCACTAATAGTTTGCACGAGATATGTAATGCGCTCGTCATTCTACTCCATTAGGGTAACAGTGCTCACACTTCTCTGACCAGTGTTGCTTTTGGGTTCTCTCTCTCTCTCTCTCTCCCAATCACTGTAGATTCAACTGTTATAGCAAAATTCTTAAGTATTTAAAGACTCAACTATTATGGCAACACTGGTATGTCATTGTAGACTCGGGTAGAATTCAGCTGCTACGGCAACACCAGTCACAGATCTGGTAACACTGGTGACAATTTTCCTGTCTGTTATTGCTCTCATTGCAACATTCTGCCCTTATGACAGCACTGCTTGACATTCTGCAATTTTGGCATCAGTGTTGAAATTCTCTACGAGTCTGACATCGTTACTGTAACTATTAATATATCTGGTAACACTGATGACTCTCAACAGCTCTGGCAACATTGGTGACACTTTCCACAGCTCCGGCAGCATTAATGACACTTTCCACAGCTTTGGCAAAATCGATGACACTTTCCACAGCTCTGGCAACATTACTGACACTTTCCACAGCCCCGGCAGCATTGGTGACACTTTCCACAGCTCTGGCAACATTAGTGACACTTTCCACAGCTCTGGCAACATTACTGACACTTTCCACAGCCCCGGCAGCATTAGTGACACTTTCCACAGCTCTGGCAACATTAGTGACACTTTACACAGCTCTGGCAACACTAGTGACACTTTCCACAGCCCCGGCAGCATTAGTGACACTTTCCACAGCTCTGGCAACGTGGTGACACTTTCACACAGCTCTGGCAACATTACTGACACTTTCCACAGCAGCGGCAGCATTGAGTGACACTTTCCACAGCTCTGGCAACGTGGTGACACTTTCTACAGCTCCTGGCAACATCGATGACACTTTCCACAGCTCTGGCAACATTAGGACACTTTACAGCTCTGGCAACATTAGTGACGCTTTACGGCCCGGCAGCATTAGTGACACTTTCACAGCTCTGGCAACATTAGTGACACTTTCACAGCTCTGGCAACATCGATTACACTTTCCACAGCTCTGGCAACATTAGTGACACTTTCACAGCTCTAGCAACATCGATGACACTTTCACAGCTCTGGCAACGTGGTGACACTTTCACAGCTCTGGCAACATTAGTGACACTTCCCACAGCCCCAGCAGCGTGGTATTGACACTTTCCACAGCCCCGGCAGCATTAGTGACACTTTCCACAGCTCTGGCAACATTAGTGACATTTTACACAGCTCTGGCAACACTAGTGACACTTTCCACAGCCCCGGCAGCATTAGTGACACTTTCCACAGCTCTGGCAACATTAGTGACACTTTCCACAGCTCTGGCAACACTAGTGACACTTTCCACAGCTCTGGCAACATTAGTGACACTTTACACAGCTCTGGCAACACTAGTGACAACCCTGACTACGGCAGTGACTGTTCACAGTCTTGGTAACACTCCTCAGAGGGATGACAATACTGCTGGCACTCCCTCGACCAAGCATATCTGACATTACCAGCCGCTGTTGTAATGTTGTTGACATTCCTCGCGGGTGTGTTATCACTGTTATCAACACCACCACCACCCAGGCAACGAGGAGAGAAGTGTAAGTTTATCGTTGTGGAGATATATATATATATAAATATATATATATATATATATATATATATATATATATGTGTGTGTGTGTGTGCAGAGAGAGGGGGGGGGGGTAATGTGGGTTTTTTATGAAAGAGATAATTACTCCCAGAGCGACACTAGTGAGGGAAGTGTATCCACTCAGACCAGGTCGTCCACTGTAGTGAGACACATCTCCGAGGAAGGAACAATTAGTGAGGTCAATTTGGTCAAACAGTAAGTTATTACAATACGTCAAGGGAAACTAAAAAAAAATTACGTCAGTCAGTCAGGTCAGTCATGCATTTTGAGTAAAATGGCAGACCTGAATTTTCACAAACTAGGTGTTCGTTATCTTTCAAATCCAAACTTCAATCTTTTATACCATTGTTCTAGTTCAGTGTTCACGACTAACTCACACCAATACATATTCTTATGTAATTAACGTTGTTTAACCTTTTCCTCTAAGTTATTGACTTAACTAATGGTCTGGAGCTCCTCCAGCTCCTCGAAGGCAGAGTGACAGCCAAGAATGCAATCGGCATTCCCTCCCTGCCACGGTAAGGTGCTGGAGTAGGAAGCCGATGCCCTATATATATATATATATATATATATATATATATATATATATATATATATATATATATATATATATATATATATATATATATATATATATATATATATATATATATATATATATATATACGTCTCCCCCTGTTTGAGTGCCAGACCTATCAGACTTAATCTGCCGACAATCCTGTGGTGTTTGGCGTCCTCCAAGTATTTTACAACGACAGATGAAACCAAGTGGTGAGAGTATTGTCCTTCCCCCAACCTGATGACAGACAGAGGCTTCACTCACTGTGAGTTAACACCCTCTTGCTCGGGGCCAGTGTTCTGTTTAATAACTGGCCTTACAAGGTTCTACCTTTACATACAGTAACTATATAGCCTGTGAGTGAGCCTTCTCATGTAAGGAGGAGCATCTACAACCTGGAGTTTCTCGTTGTGTGTTAGAGGGATATAACGCCACCCTGCCTCGCCACAAACAGCTTCTTTTAACTACACTTGAACCGATAACGAAACGCAATTTTACTCAGCATTTATTAAGTTACAGCGACTACAGGTTAAGTTACAGCGACTACAGGTTAAGTTACAGTGACTACAGGTTAAGTTACAGTGACTACAGGTTAAGTTACAGTGACTATAAGCTAAGTTACAGCGACTACAGGTTAAGTACAGCGACTACAAGCTAAGTTACAGCGACTACAAGCTAAGTTACAGCCACTACAGCCTAGGTTACAGCGACTACAAGCTAAGTTACAGTAATTACAGCGTAAGTTACAGCGACTGCAGCCTCGACGAGTGAGCGTGTAATGGCTGTGGTTTAAGCCCGTCTTGCTCTCGAGTGTGTGATGTGGGGTTTACGGCCCTGGCCCAAGATGAAACACCTACCACACACACTCACACACTCACCTCACCCACACACACACACCTCACACACACACACACACACCTACACACACTCACACACTCACCTCCACACACACACACACACACACACACTCACACACCTCACACACACACACACACCTCACACACACACACACACACCTACACACACACTCACACTCACCTCACACACACACACACTCACACACACACACACACACACACACTCACCTCACACACACACTCACCTCCCACACACACACACACACACACACACACACACCTCCCACACACACACACACACACACACACTCACCTCCACACACACACACACTCCCACCTCACCCCACACACACCTCCCACCCCACACACACACACACCTCCCACCCACACACACACCTCCCACACACACACACACTCCCTCCCACACACCTCCCACCCACACACACACATCTCCCACACACACACACATCTCCCACACACACCTCCCACCCACACACACAACCCCACCTCCCACACACATCCCACACACACATCTCCCACACACACACACACCTCCCACACACACACCTCCCACCCACACCTCCCACCCAGGATGAGTGTGGAGTGCACAATAAAGTAGCCGCTGTAAGCGGCAAAATCAAAATCAATCACACACACACAAACACACCTCCCACACACACACTCACCTCACACACACCTCCCACCCACACACACACGCTAGTGACCTCACTGAGTGAGGACGTGTCCCCTGGCGTTCCGCAGCAGCCAAGGTCATCACGTCGACCTGTAGTAACTTTAGGTAGTTCAGTACTTTTACGGGTAAGACAGTGCGTATTTTCAAGGTGTCAGTGACTGTGAGTGCTAGACTTGTGAATATGTGCGTCCCAGTGTCAAGATACCGTCACACCGACCTGTTTCGGCTGAAGTCTGGTGCTGGCTATCTTCCACCCCACACCATCACTCTAAAGCGAGATGTCACGGGTTCGATTCCCGGGCCGGTGGAAGTTGTTTGGACACACTTCCTAGCCCCCATTAGCCCCTGTTCACCTAGCAGTAAAGTAGGTACCTGTTGTAAGTCGAAAGTTGCGAATTCGTATTCAAGGACAAGTTGTTGGAGCTTCCAATAACTTGATGACATAAACCACTGACTCTTCAGGCTTCTACGCCCTTAACTCATGAGACATAAAGGCAAGCATGAACTTAGCATGCTTCCCTGTTGGGCGCTGTAAACGCTTCTGCGCTTCACCTTACACAAGGATGTAGGGGAGTGCCCAATAAAAAAAAAAAAACATCACTCTACTAAAGGCGCTGAGAATCTCATAACCGCGGCTGCAGACGGGGTCGCCGCATTCCCAGACGAATCCCTATCATCACGCCGAGCAATGATAAGAAAGTCAAGCCAGTGCCTGAGAGACAATGTACTCGCTATGAAGTGCCGCGACTATGGTACAGCCTACCATCCCTACTGCTGTCCAATGTCACATCTTTAAGCAACAAGGTGGAGGAGGTCAGTGTCGCAGTGAAGTCAGTTGGTGCAGGTATTGTGGCGATTACCGAGGCGTGGCAAATTGTTCCTGAGATCTGTGCCATAGAAAATTACGAGTTAGTTCACCACCTTAGAAAGGACAGGAGAGGTGGTGGTGTAGTGCTGTACTGTCCCAATGACCTTAAACCATCACCCCGAAGTGTTAATGTACCTGAAGATGTTGAAGCCTTGTGGGTTCAGGTCACTCCCACCTCCCACCCCCGCCAGCTTGCCTCCCTCATTGTTTGTGTTTGTTATCACCTCCCCGCTCACCAACGCCAATGTACTGGTTACTCACATAATAGACACTGCTGACTCCCTGAGATCCAGATTTCCATGTGCTAAACTCGTGATATGCGGTGACTTTAATGAGCAACATCTCCCAACACCTCCACCTTACACAAATAGTTGACTTTCCTACACAAGGGAATGCCACCCTGGACCTCATCATGATTGATCTCGGCAACCACTACCTTCCCCCACAGCCGCTGCCTCCCATGGGACGCAGCCCCCACCTGTCTCTACTGTGGTCACCTACACCTACCATCTCACGACCGCCAGTTGTCACCAGGAGTTACCGACCTACCCCTGACTCTGCCATGCGGCGTTTCGGACAATGGGTGACCCGGTATCCCTGGACTGAAGTGATCACGGTAGACGATGTGCAGAACAAGTGGGATAATTACCTGGACACTATCACCAAAGCCTACCACCACTTCTTTCCAGCCAAGACACTGAGGATCCACCCCGATGATGTCCCGTGGATTACACCCCGTATCAAAAGACAAATAAGGCAAACAGAGTATTGGGTTTTATATCTAGAAGTGTAAGTAATAAGAGTGCAGAGGTCTTATTGCAACTATATCTTGCGCTAGTCAGGCCGCACCTCGATTATGCGGTTCAGTTCTGGTGCCCCTATTATAGAATGGATATAAATTCACTAGAGTCGGTGCAGCGAAGAATGACGAAAATGATTCCGGGACTTAGAAACCTTCCATATCAGGATAGGTTAAGGAAACTTAACTTGCATTCCCTAGAAAGACGAAGAGTGCGGGGAGATATGATAGAAGTATTTAAGTGGGTGAAAGGAATCAATAAAGGGGATATAGATAAAGTTCTTATAATATCTGAGCAGGATAGGACTCGGAGCAACAGATTCAAGTTGGATAAGTTAGGTTTAGGAGGGAGATAGGAAGTAACTGGTTCACAAATAGGGTGGTGGACGAGTGGAACAAGCTTAGCAACTTTGTAGTAAGTGCGGGAACTCTGGAAAGTTTCAAAAGGAGGCTAGATAGATTCATGGATGATAGAGAGTGGTAGTAACTCTCGACAGGAGCTGCCATGCGCAGGCCAACCGGCCTATTGCAGACTCCTTATTTTCTTATGTTCGTATGTTCTTATATCAACACCCGAGGACGAGTTACCACACCACGTGAACACCTCACCACCTGGTGTCTCCATGACCAGTCCAGGCCCGGGTCATCAACTGCAAAGTATAATAATTTGTATGTTCAATTCATGTTCCTTCTTCTTTCAGTAATGAAAGCTTCTGTTAAACGACCCACCCACCCCATGTCTTTGTATGTAATAAGTCATTTTTGCCTGATGTATATTTTCAGCCTTCGAGCTGCCGACTTTTTCAATAAACCGTTAATTATTATTATTACACCCCCCACACACCCCCCCCACACACAACCCCCCACACATACCCCTCCTACAAACACACACCTCCCCCACACACCCCCCTACACACCCCCCTACGAACCACACACCTCCCCCACACACACACCACCACACACACCCCCCTACACACCCCCTACAAACACACCCTCCCCACACACCCCCACACACACCTCCCCCACATACATCTCCCCCTCTCATTTTTAATCGTCCTTTTTTTTCTATTTGTTTACCTCAGTCCTTTTCATCTTTTCTGTCTATCCACTTATCTATTTTTCTACCTGTGTACCTGTTCTCTCTCTCTCTTCTCCTTTCTTTTACATCTCTTCCTGTCAATCCCTTCTCCTAACCTCCCTGCCTTCCTGTTATCGCTTCTCCCCTGTGTCTCTCCTTGTTCTTCTCTGTCTCCTACAAACTCAATATTGTTCCCTACCCAACATTTCTCTTGTTCTTTCCACCTCTCTCTCTCTTCTTCGTCCTCCATTCCTTCTCATTCATTTTCTTCCTCTCATGTCCTCCTTCCTTTTTATTCCTCCTTATCCTTTTTCAAATTTCCCTCTTCATCTTTATTTTCCTCTTTCTCTTCTTATCTCTATTACTTCCTTCCATTGTTCATCCCCCCTTTCTCTTATCTCTCTCTTGCCATCCTCCCCTTTCTTTCTATCTCCATTCTCCCTTTATTTTTGGTTTCTATCTACGTCATTCTCTCTACTATCCCTCTTATAAATTTTCCTTCTCACTCTATATTTCTTATTCGTCCATTTCATTCTATTTCCCTTTCTCCTCTTCTTCTAGTTCCCTCCTTCCTTCCCTCTAGTTCTCTTCACTCTTTCCATCTTCCCTAATCACATCCCTTGTATTTATATTCTCTATTCTTCCTCCCCTCTTTCTCTACTCTCCCTGTTCCTCTTTCCTCGCTCCTTTTGCCTTTCTCTTTCCTCCCTCCTCCTTTTCACTCTTCCTCTAGTCTCCCCTTTCTCTTTCCCCTCTCCGTCACCTCATTCCCCTCCTACTCGCCTCTCGTATCACCCAGACATTACTTCCAGCTGCTAATGTTAACAAGAAATGATATGTTGATGCTCGGGTCCAGAGCTGGTCCAGGTAATATTGTATTATGATAGTGAGGTGTACCAGTGAACCACGCTTGTGTACCACTGGACCGCGCCTGTATCTGTGTACCATGCATATGTTTCAGAGGACCACACTCCATCATTAATTTTTTGGTTTTTTTAAATATCTCTATAGGCCTGTTTACCTATTATTGAATAATTCTCTCTCTCTCGCTCTCTTTCTCTCTCTCTCTCTCTCGCTCTCTTTCTCTCGCTCTCTCTCTCTCTCCACTAATGCAATAACATCCCACCAATGTCTTACAGCAGCTAATCACGAATTGAACTATTCAGCTAAACAATATACAGATGCTTGAGAACATAGCAAGCCAGTCAGTGTAATATGGACGGATGCAGAAACAGCCGGACTGATGGATGAACGGACGGACGCTTGGAGACAGTCAACAAATTTTTCATGCTAACAGAATAATGATCAATAAACAGAAATAGACAGAATTAAAGTCCACCAGACGGAAAGCTGACATACAAAAAAACATATACAAACAAAATCAGGAAAAACATAGACAGGTAGACCAAACGACAGACAATCAGATTAAACAAAGGAAAACTGACAGATATATGATAACAGACAGACAGACAGACAGATAAATAGACAAAAACACAGTCAAACATATCACAGAAAGACAGACAGACACAGACAATAACAAAAACAAAACAAGAACACAGAGGGCGGTGGGTGTATGAGTCAAGCAACGAGGCTCGGGTATTCCCTCCTCCCTCCACGGTCATCACGGGAGGGGGGACGGTGCGCTAATGTCCTATCCCCTTCCTCCCTCTCTCTCCTCCCTTCCCCTCTCTCCCTTAATCTTCCTCTCTCTCTCTCTCCCACCTACTTCTATCTGGCTCTCCCCTCCCTTCCTCTCTCTCTGTCTTTATTATCCTCTTTCCACCCTTCTCCCACATCCCTCTCTCTCTCTCTTCATCAGTGCTCGTCTCGTATTCCAGGGGTCAGAGGTTCGATTCCCGGGCGCTCCTAGTTCACCCAGCTGTAAATGGGTACCTGAGTATATAGTATGTTGTATCTCACACCCTATTCACCTATCCACTCTCTCGCCTTCATCTTCTTATCCTCCTTCCCTTCCTATCTCATTTTTCTCTATTCCCTCTTTTCCATTACCATTATACCCCCCCTTTTCTGTCCCCTTCCTCTCTACACATCTTTCTTCACACCCTATTCTCTCAGCTCCTCTTTCTAACCCCTCCCTCTTATTTTATTTTTACTTCCTCTTCCTCCTCCTCATCTTCCTCCTCTTCCTCTTCTTCCTCCTCCTCCTCCTACTGTACCATTATTTATTTCTCCTCTTCCTACCATTTCACATATTACTCTTCTTCTTCTTCCTCCTCCTCCTCACTCTTCTTCCTCCTCCCTCCTCCTCATCTTCTTCCTCCCTCCTCATCTCTTCTTCCTCCTCCTCCTCCTCCTCCTCTTCTTCCTCTCGTCTTCCTCCTCCTCCTCCTCCTCATCTTCCTCCTCCTCATCTTCTTCCTCTTCCTCCTCCTCATCTTCCTCCTCCTCCTCGTCTTCTTCTTCCTCCTCCTCCTGCATCTTCTTCCTCCTCCTCCTCGTCTTCCTCCTCCTCCTCCCCTCATCTTCCTCCTCCTCTCTCTCTTCTCCTCCTCCTCCTCCCCTCATCTTCTTCTTCTCCCCTCCTCCTCCTCCTCATCTTCTTCCTCCTCTTCCTCCTCCCCCTCCTCCCTCGTCTTCCTCCTCCTCCTCATCTTCTTCTTCCTCCTCCTCCTCCTCCTCCCTCATCGTCTTCTTCCTCCTCCTCCTCCCCTCCCTCCTCATCATCGTCTTCTTCCTCCTCCTCCTCGTCTTCCTCCTCCTCCTCCTCCTCATCATCGTCTTCCTCCTCCTCCTCCTCGTCTTCTTCCTCCTCCTCCTCGTCTTCATCTTCCCCCCAAATCCCCAAGAGAAGGATCGGTAAGTTGGAGGAGAACTACGTCTCTCCTGACGAGGGGAACTTCAGTCTTACTCGAGGTTCATCCGTCATACCCTGGCTTGGAGGGGGGGTTGGAGGGGGCACTGGAGGAAAGGTTGGAGGGTTTGGAGGAGGCGAGAGGGCTGAAGGAGGCTTGATAGGGATTTTGAGGGGCTGGAGAGGGCTACAGGGAGATGGAGGAGGGCTGGAGGAAGATGATGAGGGGCTGGAGAAGAGATGGAGACGACTTGAGGAAGGCTTTAGGGAGATGGAGGAGGGCTGAGGGGAGATGGAGGAGGGCTGGGGGAATGGAAAAGACTGGAGAGATGGAGGAGACTGAGGAGATGGAGGAGGCGGAGATGGAAGGGCCTGGAGGAGATGGAGGAGGCTGAGAATGAAGAGGAGGCTGGAGGAGGAGATGGAGGCTGGAGGAGATGGAGGCTGGAGGAGGATGAAGGAGGCTGAGGAGATGGAGGAGGCTGGAGATGGAGGGCTGGAGGAGATGAGAGGAGGCTGGAGGAGATGAAGGAGGGCTGGGGAACCCAGAAGGGATGAAGGGAGGGTTGAGGGAAAGAAAAAGGCTAAAGTCAGAAAGGAAGCGGCGTGCAGAGGAGAGTGTGTACATCAGACCACAACCTTAAAGATATCGGGACAATTGAATATCAAACAACTTTTTTTATCCTGTTCCACAATATAGTTTTTGTTCTGCAGTTTTGTCTGAATATTTGTCGCAATAAGAATCTGTTTATATATCATGTTATAATATACATCTTTCTATTGATCAATTTATCCACCGATGTATGTATATATGTATGTGTATATATATGTATTTAATTGTATAGTTAACATTCAATTATATCGTCTCTCTCTTTTTCTTGCCTCTCTCTCTCTCTCTTTTACCCCTCTCTCTCTCTCTCTCTCTCTCTCTCTCTCTCTCTCTCTCTCTCTGTAATCGCCAGTAAGGAGAGTAAGACAAACGACCGGATAATAAAAGCAGTAAAAAGAATTTAGTAAGAGCGGCTCGCCCATACGTCACCTCTGCATTATTCTTAGTAACGATACGTCTCACTCTCTTAAACAAGGAGTGATACTGAGAAGATGAAGCTACGCACACACACGCAAACCTCACCTATGCCAGCACGCAAACTTCACCTATGCCAGCACGCAAACTTCACCTATGCCAGCACGCAAACCATAACCACACCAACACAAAAACCTCACTTACGTCAGCATGCAAAGTTGTGTCGTAACTATTGTGATGAGAGAGAGGTCTGAAATGGACTATGTATAATGTACAGACTTAAATCTTTACTGTTAGAAATGCCTACTCCACTCCACCGACACGACTCCACTTATACCACTAACATCGCAAATACATGGAGGCGACTTCTAACTTACCCCGCCTCCCCGCTCGTCAAAATCACATTCCAAAAAAAAAAAATTATTCGGGTGAAAGAAAACGGAAAAAAAAATCGTATGAACACTTGAAGAAAATTCCCTCACGTGGGATAAACATCCATTAGTCAGGTCAGTAGAGGTGGGGTTTGGACTGACTAAGCAGTAAAATATATACATACTTGTATATAGCAAGATATACTTTGGCCATATAATGAAGGATAGTACTTCAGCGAGTACTAAATGGCTACTCCGTTTGTTTGTTTGTTATCACGGGTCTTGGTTGGTCGCTTGTCCGGGCTATATCACAGTGAGTTTTTTTTTTTTAATAGGACGATGAAATTTTGACACATATAAGTCTAAGTGCTTTAAAAACGCTAATTTTTTCTTTCTTTGGATGTTGAGTCATATTGTCCAGCTAACTTCTCTAAATTTGTCTACAAGTGTCGGAGTAAAGTGAACGTCCCACTACTTGTTAATGGGAAAAATTACGGGTGGGATGGCCAGGGTAGGCAGAGAGACTGGGAAGGCTGTGTGATCCCCGGAGAGATACAACAGGTGTAGTGGACGCCTCCCTCACACAGTGGACTTTATTTTCTTTTGTCTTTTTATTTAATATCTTATTTTATTTTTTACACTGGTCATCACCCAAGTGCAGGTAAACTTACCTCTCCTCACACCCAGCCACGCACACCTACTGTAATACACATGCACCTAAGGTTCTTAGAACTCCCCAAAGAGCGACTAAACACACACACATACACACATACACACACACACACACGCACACAAGAAACCTTACCGTCATCATCCTTGCGAAATATACCACACACATGATTTATTATAATATCCTATTTCTATCTCTCTCCACGAGGACAACCCCCCCCCCACTACCATCACCCCATCCCCCACCACCACCAGTACCCTCCACCTACACCACCCTCACCCCATCCCCCACCACCACCAGTACCCTCCACCTACACCACCCTCACCCCATCGCACACACACACGCGATCCTAAGAGGGGCCATGAATTACGCACGCAAACTTTGGCTTCTCTTAAATAATAGAAATTCTATCAAAATATCTTTAAACCATTAATATTCTAGACCTTTAGAGGTAAAACAGGATTAAATCGACGTCTGTGTTGGAGGTTCTGGTGTTATTGAGCCGTCGTGTCTGTTTTAGCTGCGCGCCAGTCTTGATGTATTATAAATAAGCAGTAATGTAAAGTTTGTATCTCTTGTCAAATTCAACTTTAGAGTTTTTGTATCTGTCTTTATCCCCCACCTTGTCCCTTGACCAGAAAATGGGGTATGTAGAGATCATTGCCATCTATATGTCTGTTCATCTGTCTGTGTCTACCATGAACTAAACTAATTTCTCTCGAATATGACCCAATGTTTTTTTTCTTCTCTTTTAACTACGATGTATGTTCGAGAGGACGAGCCGACCACTAACGCGACTTCATAAGGTGTGGTAACAAGCGTGAAAAGGAACGAATATTCATCCTTTTTATAATTGATCGTCATAGTGGTATAAAATAGATGCATGAAGCAGAGTGACGTGTTTAATCGACACAATCTTCAACCTCTTAAAGTCACACGTAGTCTAAATTCTACTTCACTTAAGTTTCCACAATTCAAAAGTAATTACCGACACGAGAAAACTACAAGGAATGTACAGATATTTCTAAGTGATAACAGCACTCAAGAATATTCAAAAGTAAATTACATCTACAGCTACAAGTAGGTGTAGAGAGATACCCAAATAATAGCAGCACTTATAAAAAGAATGAAAATGAGGATAGAGAAACCCCTCAAGGAACAAAGAATAATGTTAAGGCATTCACAGATTACAGTCTGGGGTGAAGACCACCGCAGTTCTCAAGTGTCTGTTTTATAAGTGTTTAACAATGTAATATGTAAAACAAAATATTGAGTTAACACTACGACCCACAGGCCGTATCAGATCCGTGATAACATTTTATCTAACCGACGAAATCAGTCAAGTCCCTGTTACTAAGTCCCTCTAACTATTTATAATTAAATTGGATGGGTGCAGTTCTTACTACACGTGAACTGACCATATCCGTGGTTGATGAGTGCAGCTCCCTCCTGTGCAGTACCAGCAACACTCTTCTTACTACACGTGAACTGACCATATCCCTGGTTCATGAGTGCAGCTCCCTCCTGTGCAGTACCAGCAACACTCTTCTTACTACACGTGAACTGACCATATCCGTGGTTCATGAGTGCAGCTCCCTCCTGTGCAGTACCAGCAACACTCTTCTTACTACACGTGAACTGACCATAACTCTGGTTCATAGGTGCAGCTCCCTCCTGTGCAGTACCAGCAACACTCTTCTTACTACCGTGACGACCATATCCCTGGTTCATAGGTGCAGCTCCCTCCTGTGCAGTACCAGCAACACTCTTCTTACTACACGTGAACTGACCATATCCGTGGTTGATGAGTGCAGCTCCCTCCTGTGCAGTACCAGCAACACTCTTCTTACTACACGTGAACTGACCATATCCCTGGTTCATGAGTGCAGCTCCCTCCTGTGCAGTACCAGCAACACTCTTCTTACTACACGTGAACTGACCATATCCGTGGTTCATGAGTGCAGCTCCCTCCTGTGCAGTACCAGCAACACTCAAGCGTTGGCTTATACTTTTCTCTTTGTTTTGAGAGCTTCGTTTTCTGTAATAATCTCTCGCTTTGCTATTAGACTTCTTTTAAAGTATTATTACAAAAGTTACTGTAGCTGCACATGTAAGCTCTGATTCGTCCCGCGGAAACACCTGCAACTTTTAATGCGGCCTGCCAAGCAAAAAGTTTGTTCACCTCTGCACTACTCTTGTGACTGTGATAATTCAAACCCCAAAAGGAAGTAATACACCATTTGGTTGTTGTTACAAAGGTTTTGAAGCAGGACAGTCATTAGATCATATTTTGACCCTTATGACTGTTATTACAGTTCACACCAACAAAAAACTTTATAAACTTGATTTGTATCATTACGTACGATCTTGTGTTAGACTGAACCTTTGTTTAAAAGATATTTTGCCTGTACTTAAAAAATAAAAAGACACCGTAGGCAGGAAACAGCTCAGCGGAAGATGGGAGAACGTTCGTCTGGCGTATTCTCCATAGTCTGTCACTGTGAGGCAGCTGGGAACACCAACACTGCTGCTGACTGCTCGTGCTACCGCTGTTTTTATGCCAAGGAACAGTTCTTAATAACACATACCTGGGCGGCTCCTGAAACACCTCCCACGACGTACCTGTGGAAGAGATGAAACAATTATATTCCCTATATGAAGTAGCTTTATTAATTATCATCATCACTATCATTATTATTGTATCCGGTGAAATGTTCAGGAAGCCATGCTGGATTACTTATGACTAGCAGTTCGTTCTTCTTTTCGTCATTATTTTCCTTTAGTGTGTATCTTACTTCATAAGCCCCGGAGACTGATTAATGAAGCTTTACACTGTAGAGTAGGTGTGTCGCCGCCAGACTGTAGGCTACTTAACGTCACGAGCCAGAACAGAATCTACTACCTACATCAAAGCTCTGGCCCACAAATTGAGATTAAAAGTTAAGTTGAGCTTCCTCGAGGTCTCCACATAACTCCTGAACCGTTCTAGATATTTGAATGGGACTTTTTACAGTTCTAGGCTGTTGTACTCAATAGCATTTGCACCTTTTATAAGTCTACTTCACAACACCTGTTATCTGGAAAAAGTTTTCGTCTTCAGAGTCATTTTTTTTAAATTTTTGGGATCTTACTTTTTTTCTTGTCCATTTATCAATTTTGACTTTTTTTTTAATCTTTCTTGAAACACACACACAAAAAATAGCAAGAAATCCTATACATTTCCGTTTCTTCACAAATTCAAACTGATCTGTATGTAGAGACGCTCATATAAGAAGAAGAATAACATAAGAAAATAAGGAGTCTGCAATAGGTCGGTTGGCCTGTGCATGGCAGCTCCTGTAGAGAGTTACTACCACTCTCTATCATCCATGAATCTATCTAGCCTCCTTTTAAAACTTTCCAGAGTTCCCGCACTTACTACAAAGTTGCTAAGCTTGTTCCACTCGTCCACCACCCTATTTGTGAACTAGTTTCTACC